>NC_041380.1:508459440-508462796 GCF_002162155.2 Triticum dicoccoides
AAACCCTAGAAAATGCATTGAGTGTCCCAAATGTACGATACTTGTCACGCATGCATGCCATGGTCATCGTAGGGTATGCATAAAGTTTGGGACCATATGGTGGAACCGTCAAGGAAAAACCAATTTCAGACCTGATCTCCGGCAGACCCGAATGGTCCTGCTTGTACATAGTGCATGTGGGGGCATGCATGAGATGACCCCAACTTTTGGGAGCATGTGAGCATGGCCAATGTGCCCCCCCCAGGCAAGGTGTGCACGAGTTCGGACACAAAACACACGTTGCGTTATGTGGGGGCAGTGTTGTAGGGTTTTGTCGCCGGAAAAACCCTAGAAAATGCATCGAGTTTTGGAAATGAACGATACTCGTCATGCATGCTTGCCATCGTCATCCTAGGGTGTGCATACAGTTTGGTCTGAATTGGTGAGACCGAGAAGATAAACCTGCTCCTAGTACATGGTGCATGTGGAGGTATGCATGCGACTGTCCCAACTACATTTGATTTAATAATATCTCAAGTATCAAACAGAAAATAAAATTTATAATTTGGAATGAAGAATTGAAATAATGAAGAAGTGCAATAGAACATAACATATTATCTTACATTTTGGAAATATTTCGAATATAAAGAAGAGAACAAATATTAGAATGAAGAAGTGAAATAAAACAGAACATTTTATCTTACAAACTAAAAATATTTCAAAAATAATAAAGATTAGAAATATTAGAATTAACAATTAAAATAAAACACACCATTTTAGTTTATATTTCGTAAATATTATCAATATGCAAAAGAGAACGAACAAATGAAATAAAACACAACAGAATTTGGCATATTTTTTAAATTTTAGTAAACACTTTTAGAAATAATATAGAAAAAGAGATTTGATTTTAAATATTAGAAATATAAACAAGAAAATATAAAACATATTAGCGCGCGGGTAAGGCTGCCCTGGGCCAGCCCACCCGAATTGGGCCTAAGGCGGAGCCGCGCAGGGCACATCGCAGCGCACAGCCGTTGGGTGGTGGGAGTTTAGTCCCACCTCGCCAAGCGAGGGAGCGCCGCACCGGTTTATATACCCGGCTGCAACTCCCCTCACAAGCTCCTATCAATTGCAGGCAGTACATTGTCTAACTCTCGTCCCCTCTGCCCCGTGGGGCCTACTAGCAGTAGAGATATTCTGCACCACGGGCCTGCATCCTGGCCCATGCACCGCAGGGTTCCTAGTCGTATGCAGGCCGTGGAGTATGAATTCTCTTGCTCTGGTAGGTGGGCACTTTTTTTGGCATATTGCAATGTGTATTGATCTTCAAAGCACACACTAAATTATACACATGTTCACTTGCATTCAATACACAATTTTTTTGTGCATACATGACAAGTTAATGTTTTGACCTTCAAGTCATCTAATAAATTTTACACATGCTCACTTACATGTAATACACATGGATATTAATTGGATTTCAACAAAAATGAGGCCATGGTGTATGAATTCTACTACCACATGCATGCCATGGTCATGGTACGGTGTGCAAAAAGTTTGGGATCTTTTCGTGGGACCGTCAAGGAACATCTCTTCCAAACTTGCCCTCCGGCAGACCCGAATGGTCCGGCTTGTACATGGTGCATGTGGGGCATGCATGAGATGACCCCAACTTTTGGGAGCATGTGTGCATGGCCAATGCGTCCCCTCAGGCAAGGTGTGCACGAGTTCGGACACAAAACACACGTTGCGTCACGCCGCGGCAGTGTTCTAGGGTTTTATCACCGCAAAACGCCTACAAGATGCATAGAGTGTCGGAAATGAACGGTAGTTGCCAGGCATGCTTGCTATGGTCATCGTAGGGTGTGCATAAAAGTTTGGTATCAATTGGTGAGACCGAGAAGAAGAACCTGCTTATAGTACATGGTGCAAGTGGAGGCATACATGCGATTGTCCCAACTATATTTGATTTAATAATATTTCAAGTATGAAACAGAAAATAAAATTTATAATTAGGAAAGACAACCATAAAAAGTGAAATATGAGAGAATATTATATCATACATTATTTAAATTTATAGCTGTCAGAACAAAGAAAAGAGGAGAATATAGAAAACAGAAGAAAAAATTTGAACGAATAAGTGCAATAAAAGACAACGTATTATCTTACATTTTGGAAATATTTTAAATATAAAAAAGAGAACAAATATTAGAATGAAGAAGTGAAATAAAACAGAACATTTTATCTTACAAACTAAAAATATTTAAAAAATAATAAAGATAAGAAATATTGGAATGAAGAATTGAATTAAAACACAACATTTTAGTTCATATTTTGTAAATATTATCAATATACAAAAGAGTACGAACAAATGAAATAAAACACAACAGAATTTGGCATATTTTTTAAAATTTTAGTAAACAATGTTAGAAATAATATAGAAAAAAAGAGACTTGATTTTAAATATTAGAAATATAAACAAGAAAAGAAACAAAGAAAATATAAAACGTATCAACGAGCGGAATAAGGCTGCCCTGGGCCAGCCCGCCCGAATTGGGCCCAAGGCGGAGCCGCGCAGGGCACATCGCAGCGCATAGCCGTTGGGTGGTGGGAGTTTAGTCCCACCTCGCCAAGCGAGGGAGCGCCGCACCGGTTTATATACCCTGCTGCGACTCCCCTCCTAAGCTCCTATCTATTGCAGGCAGTACATTGCCTAACTCTTGT
This sequence comes from Triticum dicoccoides, assembly GCF_002162155.2. Lineage (NCBI taxonomy): Eukaryota > Viridiplantae > Streptophyta > Magnoliopsida > Poales > Poaceae > Triticum > Triticum dicoccoides. The sequence continues at coordinate 508,462,147 of NC_041380.1, forward strand.
CCCCTTTGCCCCATGGGGCCTACTAGCAGCAGAGATATTCTGCACCACGGGCCTGCATCCTGACCCATGCACCGCAGGGTTCCTAGTCGTATGCAGGCCGTGGAGTATGAATTTTCCTGCTCTGGTAGGTGGGCACTTTTTTTGGCATATTGCCATTGTGTATTGATTTGATCTTGAAATCACACACTAAATTATACACATGCTCACTTGCGTTCAATACACATATTTTTTTGCATATATGTCAGGTTAATGTTTTGACCTTCAAGTCATCTAATAAATTTTTTTAAATTTGTTTGAATTTTTTATTAATTTATAATGCCATCTAGACTGACTGGTCAAAACATCGGTCTATACCTCAGGGGGGCATTGTAAAAAAATCTTTTTCAAAATTTTTCTTTCATAGCCATGATTGGCACATGTGGGTCACCATGTTCAAGAAAGTTTGTATGATTTGGAGGTGGTGGGAAAAATCACATTTTTTCAAAAACTGGCTTAAGTTAAGACCAAATGGCCCCTCCGGAATGCAGTCATTTTTTCGACCACCTCCAAATGACCTCAACTTTGGCACACATGATCTATTGCACAAACAAAGGTGGGTTTCCAAGGTTTTATATTTTTTTGAATTTTTTATTAATTTATAATGCCCTCTA
>NC_041380.1:508463553-508505818 GCF_002162155.2 Triticum dicoccoides
CTAGACTGACTGGTCAAAACATTGGTCTATACCTCAGGGGGGCATTGTAAAATATTCTTTTTCAAAATTTTGTTTCATAGCCATGATTGGCACATGTGGGTCACCATGTTCAAGAAAGTTTGTGCGATTTGGAGGTGGTGGGAAAAAACACATTTTTTCAAAAACTGGCTTAAGTTAGACCAAATGGCCCCTCCGGAATGCGGTCATTTTTTCGACCACCTTCAAATGACCTCAACTTTGGCACACATGATCTATTGCACAAATAAAGGTGGATTTCCAAGGTTTTATAATTTTTTGAATTTTTTATTAATTTATAATGCCCTCAAAACATCGGTCTATACCTCAGGGGGGCATTGCAAAATATTCTTTCTATATTTTTGAATTTTTTTGAATTTATAATGCCCTCTTATATTTGTTTACTTTTTTAATGCCCTCTTATTTTTTTGAATTTTTTATTTATAAAGCTAGGTTTCCAAGATGGCTAGGATGGCCCATGCTTTTCCTTTTGTTTATTTTTTTTCCTTTTCCTTCACTTTACATAAAAATTACCTGAGCACTCCAAAAATAACATAAAAATTACATGACCCCTCAAATAATAACATACCAAAAATTCAAAAGGTATTTTTATCAAACACATCTTTTTGAATATTTATATTTTCTTTTGTTATAAATAAGTGACATTTTCAAAATTCTAATAAGTAGGGTAATATAACTTTATTACAAAATAAAGTAGATCTTATTTCAAATTCCTTTTTTGCACACATTATTTTTAACTAGTATTACATTACTCTTCTAAATTACATTTAATTCCTTCACACTTTGATGATGGAATATTTGCTCTCTAATTGCAACATAGGCTCAAATGATGGAACATTTGATCTTTTTACTTATTCAAATTATGCGTTGATGGAATGTGTGAGGATGAACAATTATCAGTAACTTTACTAAACCCCATGTACTATAATTCATGACAGCCATTTTGGAACATTGCCACATTCAATATTTGGTATAATTGGCACATGGGAACAGCATGTTGCACTTGCCCACATCATAGACAAGTGTTGCAGCATGTCTCAAGCAACACTGAAGCGCTATTTGTGATATTGCACCATCGAAACAACAACTAAACATGAAGGAAGCATTCACCACCAATAAAGTTAAGGCCACACATATATAGATAGCATTCTAGGTTACCACCATAGGTAGCAGGCAGTTCACAACAGATCCAGTTCAAAAACACAATACATTACATTAATATAGCAAGTTTTCAAGCAGTTCAGACCCAGATGCAGCTTTCCAAAAGTAAAACATCATCAAATATACTGATGATGAGTATGGCTTCCAGCTTCCTATGATCAGATGATGTACGACTAGAGGTCAGGGTTTCTCAGGACCTTCAGGAGGGCAGAATGATGACCAATGATCTTGTAGTCATGACTGGAGATCGATGTAGCCCGGCAATGTTCCATCAGATGCTCCAATAATCCAGACCTGGGCTTGGGCTTGCTGCAGTAGGGGCACCGGTACTTTTCATTCCTCCAGTTGTAGTACTTAGCAGGTCCTTGGACCCTGATCTTCAACACCTCCTTCTCTTTAAAGGACTCGACGTTCCCCTCGACCACATCATCTCCAGATTCATACTGCACACATTAGTGACTGACATTAATACATTATGCATTCAAAAACTATAAACACATAATACTAACTCAATGCAGAAATAACATTTCAACTAGGCCTTACCTCGTACGGCTCATCTTCATCAGACTCATATGGGTAGAACCCAGTCTTGTCCCACTTCCTCTTGTTGCCCAGAAGATCCTCCTCCTGCTATATTGTCAAACATGCACATCAATTACAATGAATTGAATTGCAGTTCACAGAATGTCATTACAAACAAAATTGTGAATGTGAACCACATTGGTATGTTGCAAGTGACCAAATGCTTTCCTTATAAATACAGAATCTAAGCAATCAATCAACAGATAAATGATGTCCTTCATAAATGCTAATGAAAATGCAAGCTGGATTCTTGACATTCCCTGGATTAACCCAACACTTTTCTTTTGAGGGAATCCCCCCCCCCCCACACACACACACCACTTAATGGAAACATATAGTATATTTTGTTGCTAGGATCCTGCCTTGGAATGTTTACTTCACACTTTACATATAGTATATACTAATTACAGAAGCCAACTACAAATTTTAATATGCACAAATTACTGTTTTTGGGATAATGCATCAAAGCTCCTACACATATTAACATAATGCAGTAGTTAATTAGGTATAACTTCAACTATAAATGCATACATCTCCAACAAACATCTAAAATTTCATTACTTACCTAAACAACAACAAATTATACTATAGATGAATCTTGTATCATCTAAATCAATTCATTGGCACATCTTAATTAATGCATTCCAAATCAAATATGTTTCCATCCAGTATCATTGAACCACAGATCAAATCAAATAATCATAAATGTCAGCAGCATTGAACTACAGATCTAATAATCATATGACATCTATCTGACCTTAAATTCCCCCTTAAATAAGGTATTCATCCTCATACTAATTAAATTCTAACAAGCAAAAATTCAACTACTAATCTAATAAGCATCTGAAAAAACCCTAAGATGATTTTATCTCTGAAGCAACGTCATTGCAGAGGATGTTCAATGCTGTCAATATCTCTGAAACAACGACAAAATTCCACTACTAACCCAAAGTAAATAAGCATAGACTGCCCCTTCCCCTCGACCACGCTTCCCCTCTCCTTCAGAAGCCCCAATCCAGCACAAAAAAACCCAGCCCTTGAGAAGCTCTTTTTGATTAACATGACAACACCCAGTACATGAGCACATCCTTCACTATATTTACAACCAAACTAATGCACCATCTAATCACCTCACGTAGACAATTTCCAAAAACACAAGGCCATGCACAACTCATCTCATAGCCTCTGCCTGACAGGCATCAATCAAGCATCAAATAACTGCAACTATGACAACATGCATCAATCAAGCATCTAAGAATTGCAACTATGACAGCCATAATCCCTAGAACTAAGCATCCATTTAATTAATCATCAAGCCAAAGAACTAAAGCAGGCACCAACCCAAACCAATACAGAAGTATATATTTGACTCCAAACACCTAAAGAATTGCAAAAATTCCACTACTAATCTAATAAGCATCTGAAAAAACCCCATCCCTCAATCTGGCTACTTCTAACCTAATCTAATAATCATATGTGGTCCACCATTCTTGCACGAATCAAATACAGAAAAACCCTAATGCAGAGAAAACCCTACCTCCAACAAATCTAACCAAACAAAGTTCTGACCACAAACCCTACATTCTAAAAACTACCAACTAAAAGTTAGCCGCAGATACCTTCTGCTCCGCTTCCTCCTCGCCGGAGCCGGCCTCCACCTTCTCCACCTCGTGCGCCTCGCCGGAGCCCGCCCCCACCTTCTGTGCCTCGACAGAGCCCGCCTCCACCTTCTGCGCCTCGCCGGAGTTCGCCAGAGCGGGCTCATCTGGCTGGACCGCGCCGCTGCGGCCCGCCCCTGCCTTCTCTAGATCTCCAGCGGAGGGAGCACCGCGCTGGACGCCGGCACGCCCCCGCACAAAGGTGCCCGCATCGACCTGCCGCGCCTGCTCCACCAGATTTGCGCCCCAATCGGGGCGCTCGCCTCCTGCGTCCGCCATGGCGATGGAGAGGATGCAGTGAGGGAGACGAGGAGGTTGGAGAGGAGAGGGAGTGGGGAGTGGAGAGTGGAGAGAGGGAGACGATGCGGCAGGGGGAAATGGTGGGCGATGCGGCCGGAGGTGGTTGCCGTCCACATTTATATGATCCGACAGTTTTGGCAACTACCCGTGACACGTGCTGCCCCACGCGCGGGCGGCTTCACGCGTGCACGAAAGGCCGCCGTATACAAACAAATACATATACGGACGGGCATACATATACGGCTAGGCATACGATCTAACCGGGCCCGTACGGGCCTCCCAGGGCTCCTCGACGACTATACACGGGGGCAACAAAGACGATCGTGCCCCTCGTTATGAACCGTTTTTGGTTCATCCTGACCGTCGATGTGTTTTTCCACCCCGCGTTCAGCCCAGGGGGAGCACCGGAGCAGGAGCACCTAGCAAATAGTCTTGGGGAGAGGGGCACTTTTAGTCAAGAAAGTAGAGATTCGAGGGACCGCCCGAGCTCGATTGATCGTTCGGATTAAAAGCACAAGTATATGCGTCATGCGTAGCGATCAAGCTTAAGAAAATTTAGGACGAGCCATATTGGGCGGGCTCCTTTTGGCACCGCGCAAATTAACACAAGGCGCACGCCCGCGTGATAACTAGGGCCGGGGGAAAGAGATGCGCCCACCCATGATCGGCGTTCGTCGATCGCTTAAAGCAATCAAAAGCACCGGCGTTTCACACACAGAGAAGGCTGCACAAACAAAAGCAAGGATAAGAGCATCTATAGTCGGACTTGACAATTTCGGCCTCTCAAATGCACGCGTACACGCCCGGGCGTGTCCACGAGCATTCTCCGGGAATGCCTCAAATTTTTATAGTTACAGCCAGACATCTCATACTAGATTCTCAAATCAATAAAAGACATGCAAATTAAAAAAAACCTACATACTACGTCGATCACCTAGATACTCGTCATCGGAGATGTCGATGATCTTCGTGCCCGGCTCCGGCAGCCCCGGCTCCCGCTGCGCCGCCTCCTTTGCCTCCTCCACCTTCATCGGGGCCGTGTCCTCCTCCTCCAGCTCCGGCGAGTCTGGAGGCAGCCCAGCAGCGATGCGCGCGGCTTGCCTTGTCGGGATCTCCTGCTGGATCTCGTAGGTGATCTTGCTCCGGACCATGACGGAGTGCCGGAGCGTTGGCTGAGCGTTGGACCGTGGGCAGAGCACCGGAGCGGAAGAGGGAGAAGGTGGATGGGCTCGGACTGGAGGTGCGGAGAAGGGGAAGGTGGATGCGTTAGGGTTGCGGGACGCCGACCGGCTTAAATAGCCGGTTTGGTCTTGGGCGGTGAGCCGGAGCGGCGCCACGCGGCATTCACACCGTGCCGACGGACACGGTGTCCGTCGGATCAACGGGATTTTGGCGTTTCTCCGTGACACCCCTTCGTCAGTCCGACGTGGCAGGGGTGCTCGAGCGCGCCCGGAGATCCCATATTTCGGCTGAATATGAGGTGTCGGTCAGCCCGGGCCTTTGAGGCCCGTTTAAAAAAACTGTTTGGGTAAAAAAATGTGACCGAACAGTGATCGAACGCTTCGCCTGGACGTATGAGGTGTGTTTGAGGCGTCCGACTGTAAATGCTCTGAGGTCATATCGGGCCGCCTATGGCTAAAAGAAGCAGCTGGGCAGTACGCATAGCCGATGGATCGAGTGCATAGTGCGCGGGGCGGGGGAGACGGGGAGAAAGCAACGGCGCATGGTGGACGATGGCCTCGGTGCGAGGGCACCCATACACGCCGGGCGCCGCACCGGCCAGATCGGCACAGTGACCAGGAGGAGGAGACGAGCGGGTCGCCGTTGCGGACGTGGGAAAGCGCCAAGGCTGGCCGGCGTCGCCATGCGAACTGGCCGGGACGCGCACGAGCGCTACCTTTTCGATCGCATAGTACCATGGACCATGCTGTTGCCGTGCGTGACCTAGTAGCACGGTGGGGAGGTTTGAATTGAATTGAGCTGCTGCGGCTAGGGCTAAGCTTATGTGGACGCCGTCTACCGCGATCGAACGCGCATGCAATGCAGGGCAGGCATGGGTACGAGTTACGGCTTACGACTGCCGTAAAAGGTACTGGGTGGCTGCCTGCCTGCCTGCATGCACTTTTCTACCGCGCAGTAGCAAGTTAACTTGGTTAGTACTAATTTGAGTTGCTTTCACGGATAACGGATTGCTCGGTTGCTGGTAAAGCGATCGCGGAACGAATGTGGTTCTACTAGCTAATACGAGGTCTAGTGCTCATGCTACTATGTGCACTAGCAGAGCATAATCATTCCTGGTTACAACGGAAAAGCCAGGGTGACGCTGACCGTCCATTAACCCGGCCGGCCGGGCGATCCTCATCGGTCAGGGATTTAATCGTACTCTTTTTTCTTCAAGAACATGCAATAGCATTCCTCGTCTTTTCTATTAAGAAAGGAAAGGAACGGTTACAACCAAGTTCGCTCCCAAGAGCAAGATCCACCTCACACACTAGTGCACTTGAAACGAGTGCCCACAGTCTTATCCTAGCGGTCCTCCAAAGTTCCAGTTCAGTTTTTATCCTAGTGATAACGCTAGCCGCCGACGAGGCCTTGTGGTCGAAAACTATATTGTTCCTCTCAACCCAGATAAAACGGAGCGTGGATGGTCGAGCAAAGTTTCGAGCTCCGAAATATAAATGGACACGCCGCCATTAAGCGTGGTGGTGTCGCCCAGCGTCACGGTGACGTGGCCGTGACGCCATAAACCACGGACCCGGTGACCGTCGCAATTCCAGTGCGCACCTTAATTCTGGCTGCCCGCGCTGCTGTGATTGTGTCCATGAGATACCTGACAAATTGCAGATACGGAAACGTAGGAACGATCCGGGAGAGCATCATGCACCCACGAGTTAATTGCAAGGAGATACCACACTTGCGCACGGTGTAACGAGTTAGTACCATTACTCGTGCATGTCGCAGTTCAGTACCATCTCAGAGCCTAGTTATTGCAAAATGGGCTGACCATCGTATAAGTGTGTATTGACAATGTATCTGACAGCCCAGACCCACCTCTCAGGTGACACGGTGGCCAATCGGCATGTGCCTGGTGCGCTGACTAGGACGAGGCTGGTGCGGTGGGTCTAAGTGGGCTCGGTCGGCTCGGTCGGACCTCACTCTCACTCTCCCTCCTTTGTCCCTCCTCTCTCCGATTCGCCGCCGCCGCCGCCACCTCAACCGGCTCGTCGTCGCGTCATGGTGGACGAGAGCAGCCAGGACTCCAGCGTGCAATACATGAACCTCTCCGACGACGAAGCCATGCATTACCGGGTGAGTTGTAGAGCTAGGGTTAGGGTTAGGCTATCTGCTTTGGGGATCATTTGATTTGATTTGGGGATTGTCTCTTCCTTTTGCTCCTGTAGATCCCTGCTAGCATTGAAGACCAAGACTACAGTGGCACTGAGACAACACCCATCGTTCTTTACCATCAGCATGGTGTGGCGGCTGAGAGGCGTGTAGCATTTGAAGCATTTAACACGGACAAAAAGTTCTTAGTCTGTCCTAAGAATGTAAGATTCTGTAGAAATCTCTGTGTTAATTGTATTAAAAGTGATAGTGGCACATTGTCCAGTGCATAGAATTCATGTTCTTTAATCTAGCCATGTGCTGATGGACATTGTTTAACGAGTACTCTTGTTTAATTGGGCAGCTGTGATGGTTATTTTGTAGCCATTTAATACTACTGATGCTAATCATTGGATTAAAAAATGTGTTGATGCTTTTTATGAATATTTAATTTGGCCAATAATTTTATATTAGGCCAACAACTTAGTCTGCAGTGCATATTATCATTGTTTAGTTCACAAGAGTACTCAATTTGCCAACTATTTGATTGTTTAATGTCAGAGAGACTCAATGTCAAAGTTCAGAAATGTGACACCTGAGCTGCAAATCTTCCTATGTAAATTATGCCCAGCATCAAAGTGAATCCTAACATCCCATATAGCATCATCTAACCTACAAGCCACAGCAAAATTGAAATATTTTCAGTGCTTTAAGAACACAAACCCTAGCCCTATGATTTGAACAGACAAAAGGAAAAATGAGGTACTTACATCACTCCATCCGCTCCACTGGTCCAGTGATGGCTTGTGGTTGGGTTGGCCAACCACATCTCAGCGAGCCACAACTGTTACTCCATGGACAGGGGCGCCTCCTCCTCCTCTGCCTCGTGGTCGGTGGAGTTGGACGACCTGGAGCAGTCCAGCCCCACGTGGTCATCGCTCCCCATGCCGGGAAGGTCGCCGCCGCCGCCCATGACACCGCCGCCGTCGGGGGTCGCCGCAGCCATCGCGTGAGATCCAGGGGGAGAGAGGAGATGGAGAGGGGGGAGGAAGGCTAGGGTTCGTCTGGTGGGATCCGGCTCGGTTCGACCGAGCCCGCTAAGACCGACCGCGCCGGCCTCGTCCTAGTCAGCGCACCGGGCACAGGCCGATTGGCCAGCGTGTCGCCTGACGGGTGGGGCCGCGTGGTCAGATACATGGTCAATACGGAGTTATAAGCCTATCAACCATTTTTGTAACGATTAGGCCGAATAATAGCACTGAACTGCGACATGCACGAGCAATGGTATTGACTCATTACAATGTGCGCAAGTGTGGGATCTCATTGCAATTAACTCTGCGCGCACCCAGCTGACCTTTACAGTTCTGGAACTACCTAGGCTAGGTTTCCCTCTCTCCAGCTTGCCAACCGTCGCCCAAGAGCTGGCATTTACTCCCTCCGTTCAGAATTACTTGTCGCAAAAATAGATGTATCTAGACATATTTTAATTCTAGATATATTCATTTTTGAGACAAGTAATTCCGAACGGAGGGAGTACTTATCTGATATTTTAGGGCGGGCCCAAGTTGCATGCATGCATGCATGCATCACGCTGATGCAGGCAGTGATGCAACGGCGCTATGATGTGCATGCTACTATCTACAGCACTTGTTGTGCTGATCATGGCTGCTCCGAAGTGGCCGGCCTTTGCAGCCTTGGTGTGCTGTGCCTGCCCGGTTTCGTCAAGTTTATCGGCGACTCTATCGTGCCTGCAGCCTCATGAGCTGGGTCGTGTCTACTAGCATGCATGGATGCAGTACGCTGACCCTTCTATCCTGTGCCGCGCTGTGAGATGCGGGCTCAAATCGGTCGGTGCTAGCTAAGGCCAGTTAGGCTAGGTTGGCCGTGCCTAGCCAGCGCATGCATACATTGGTACTCCATGAACGTTTGATGGTGTGATGTGGTACGCTTCCGGTCGATAGGATGAGCGCAAGCCGGAGACCGGGATATTTCTGGCTCTTTTCGGCCAGCCGGCGCGCGCGACGTGTCGTAGATGCAAACGAAGCCTCTTGGACGGGACAAAAATGAGAACAGGCCACGAGGCCAACTCCACAGCGCGACCTTATCCTGTCTGCTCCGTCCGTTTGAGATAAAACGGACAAACGAAGCGGCCCAGCGCGCGACGGCGCGGACCCATCTTGTTCGTTTTGTATCCGGACCGACCCATTTCAAGCGCAAACTTGCGCCGGGTTTGGGTTGTGACGCACACCAAACGGACGCGCGCCTCGTCCGCGTCGGGGCCGCGTGGCAGGCGGCTATCTACCTCCCACCCGCCCACATCAATGCGCACGAGCGGGCGGCCCCACCTGTCATCCGCACATCGAAAGGTCGCCGTCCTTCTTTAAGTGTGAAGCGTGGACGGATCGTCGTCTACACTGCCCCACGCCACCCCGCGGCCTCCTCGAAACCCGACAGCGCCTAACCCAAACCCTAGCCAAGAACTCGCCGGCCGGCCGTCAGCAGCCATGGGCCTCTGGAACTACGGCCGCAAAGGCAAGTACGACCGCGAGGCTGGTTCCTCGTCGGGACGCCGCCGCGGCTCGGTGAAGGAGGAGGAGCCCGCGTCGCCATCTCCACCACGTCGGGTCCCCGCGCCGCCCGCGTTCTCCATCGCGCCCACGGCCGCCAGCGAGCGCGACCGGCACTACATCGAGGCGGCCGTCTGCCGCCGGTATTGGGAGACGAGGGCACCGCTGCCCTAGAGCGACGTCTACCTCCCCAATAACTGGCACCTGTCGGCCGACCGCGTGCCTATCCCGCCCGTCCCGTAGAGCGGCCGTGCGCGCCGCCAGGAGATCCAATGCCGCCGCCGCCTCCTCCCGGACGACCTCTACAACGACGAGAGGTACGCCCCGACTCGCCATTGTGGGACACTTGGCTTCGCGATGAGCACGACGTGTGGCGAGCGTCGTTCTTTGCCGGCACGTCGACGGGGCCGCAGCGGCCACGTGAGCCCCGAGCGGCTCCCCAGGCGCGCGGGCGTACGCGGGTGCGCGGCCTGACGCCCACGCCGTCGCCGTCGCCATCTCCATCGCCACCCTCACCTCCTCGCATGACGGCGGAGGAGGAGGCCCGGCTCATGGCGCGTGTGCTGGATGAAGGAAATATGCCCTAGAGGCAGTAATAAAGTTATTATTTATTTCCTTATATCATGATAAATGTTTATTATTCATTCTAGAATTGTATTAACCGGAAACATAATACATGTGTGAATACATAGACAAACAGAGTGTCACTAGTATGCCTCTAGTTGACTAGCTCGTTAATCGAAGATGGTTATGTTTCCTAGCCATAGACATGAGTTGTCATTTGATTAACGGGATCACATCATTAGGAGAATGATGTGATTGACTTGACCCATTCCATTAGCTTAGCACTTGATTGTTTAGTTTGTTGCTATTGCTTTCTTCATAACTTATACATGTTCCTATGACTATGAGATTATGCAACTCCCGTTTACCGGAGGAACACTTTGTGTGCTACCAAACGTCACAACGTAACTGGGTGATTATAAAGGTGCTCTACAGGTGTCTCCGAAGGTACTTGTTGGGTTGGCGTATTTTGAGATTAGGATTTGTCACTCTGATTGTCGGAGAGGTATCTCTGGGCCCTCTCGGTAATGCACATCACTTAAGCCTTGCAAGCATTGCAACTAATAAGTTAGTTGCGGGATGATGTATTATGGAACGAGTAAATAGAATTGCCAGTAACGAGATTGAACTAGGTATTGAGATACCGACGATCGAATCTCGGGAAAGTAACATACCGATGAAAAAGGGAACAATGTATGTTGTTATGCGGTCTGACCGATAAAGATCTTCGTAGAATATGTGGGAGCCAATATGAGCATTCAGGTTCCGCTATTGGTTATTGACCGGAGACATGTCTCGGTCATGTCTACATAGTTCTCGAACCCGTAGGGTCCGCACGCTTAAAGTTTCGGTGACGATTGTATTATGAGTTTATGTGATTTGATGTGCCGAAGGTAGTTCGGAGTCCCGTATGAGATCGGGGACATGACGAGGAGTCTCGAAATGGTCCAGATGTAAAGATCGATATATTGGACGACTATATTCGGACATCGGAAAGGTTCCGAGTGATTCGGGTATTTTCGAGGGTACCGGGAAGTTACGGGAATACGAGGAAGAAGTAATGGGCCTCATGGGCCAAGTGGTGGAAGAGAGGAGGCAGGGCGCGCGGCCCCCCTAGCCCAAACCGAATTGGACTAGGGGGCCGGCCCCCTTTCCTCCTTCTCCTCCTTCTCCTTCCTTCTCCTTCTCCTCCTTCCTTTCCTCCTCCTAGTAGGAGTAGGAAAGGGGAGTCCTACTCCTACTAGGAGGAGGACTCCTCCTGGCGCGCCCATAGAGGGCCGGCCGGTCTCCCCCCTTGCTACTTTATATACAGGGGCAGGGGGCACCTCTAGACACACAAGTTGATCAGTTGATCTCTCCCAGCCGTGTGCGGTGCCCCCCTCAACCATATTCCACCTCGGTCATATCGTAGCAGTGCTTAGGCGAAGCCCTGCGTCGGTAGCAACATCATCACCGTCACCACGCCGTCGTGCTGACGGAACTCTCCCGTGAAGCTCTGCTGGATCAGAGTTCGCGGGACGTCATCGAGCTGAACGTGTGGCTAAACTCGGAGGTGTCGTGCGTTCGGTACTTGGATCGGTCGGATCGTGAAGACGTACGACTACATCAACCGCGTTGTGCTAACGCTTCTGCTTTCGGTCTACGAGGGTACGTGCGTTGGAAATATGCCCTAGAGGCAATAATAAATTGATTATTATTATATTTCCTTGTTCATGATAATCGTTTATTATCCATGCTAGAATTGTATTGATAGGAAACTCAGATACATGTGTGGATACATAGACAACACCATGTCCCTAGTAAGCCTCTAGTTGACTAGCTCGTTGATCAATAGATGGTTACAGTTTCCTGACCATGGACATTGGATGTCATTGATAACGGGATCACATCATTAGGAGATCATGTAGTTCGTATGCTAAAGCTTTTCTAATGTCAAGTATCATTTCCTTAGACCATGAGATTGTGCAACTCCCGGATACCGTAGGAGTGCTTTGGGTGTGCCAAACGTCACAACGTAACTGGATGGCTATAAAGGTACACTACAGGTATCTTCGAAAGTGTCTGTTGGGTTGGCACGAATCGAGACTGGGATTTGTCACTCCATGTAAACGGAGAGGTATCTCTGGGCCCACTCGGTAGGACATCATCATAATGTGCACAATGTGATCAAGGAGTTGATCACGGGATGATGTGTTACGGAACGAGTAAATAGACTTGCCGGTAACGAGATTGAACAAGGTATCGGGATACCGACGATCGAATCTCGGGCAAGTATCGTACCGATAGACAAAGGGAATTGTATACAGGATTGATTAAGTCCTTGACATCGTGGTTCATCCGATGAGATCATCGTGGAACATATGGGAGCCAACATGGGTATCCAGATCCCGCTGTTGGTTATTGACCGGAGAACGTCTCGGTCATGTCTGCATGGTTCCCGAACCCGTAGGGTCTACACACTTAAGGTTCGATGACGCTAGGGTTATAAAGGAAGTTTGTATGTGGTTACCAAATGTTGTTCGGAGTCCCGGATGAGATCCCGGACGTCAAGAGGAGTTCCGGAGGTAAAGATTTATATATGGGAAGTCCTGTTTTGGTCACCGGAAAAGTTTCGGCTTTTATCGGTAACGTACCGGGACCACCCGAAGGGTCCCGGGGGTCCACCAAGTGGGTCCACAAACCCCGAAGGGCTGCATGGGCCAAGTGTGGGAGGGGACCAGCCCCAGGTAGGCTGGTGCGCCCCCCCCCCCCCCACAAGGGCCCAAGCCGCCTAAGGGGAGGAGGGGGGCAAACCCTAAGGGCAGATGGGCCTTAGGGCCCATACCTGGTGCGCCTCCCTCTCCCCCTCCACTTGGACGCCACCCATAGATGGGATTGGGGCTGGCCGCCGCCCCTAGGTGGAACCCTAGGTGGGGCGCACCCCCTCCCTCTCCCCTATATATACTTGAGCACTTTGGGGGCTGCCCGCAGATGAGTTCCTGACCTCTCCCTGGCGCAACCCTACCTCTCTTTCTCCTCATATCTCGCGGTGCTTGGCGAAGCCCTGTTGGATCACCACGCTCCTCCACCACCACCACGCCATTGTGCTGCTGCTGGATGGAGTCTTCCTCAACCTCTCCCTCTCTCCTTGCTGGATTAAGGCATGGGAGACGTCACCGGGCTGTACGTGTGTTGAACGCGGAGGTGCCGTCCGTTCGGCACTAGGATCTCCGATGATTTGGATCACGACGAGTACGACTCCCTCAACCCCGTTCTCTTGAATGCTTCCGCTTAGCGATCTACAAGGGTATGTAGATGCACTCTCCTTCCCCTCGTTGCTGGTTTCTCCATAGATTGATCTTGGTGATACGTAGGAAAATTTTGAATTTCTGCTACGTTCCCCAACAGTGGCATCATGAGCTAGGTCTATTGCGTAGATTCTATGCACGAGTAGAACACAAAGTAGTTGTGGGCGTTGATTTTGTTCAATATGCTTACCGTTACTAGTCCAATCTTGATTCGGTAGCATTATGGGATGAAGCGGCCCGGACCAATCTTACACGTACTCTTACGTGAGACTGGTTCCACCGACTGACATGCACTAGTTGCATAAGGTGGCTAGCGGGTGTCTGTCTCTCCCACTTTAGTCGGATCGGATTCGATGAAAAGGGTCCTTATGAAGGGTAAATAGCAATTGGCATATCACGTTGTGGTTTTTGCGTAGGTAAGAAATGTTCTTGCTAGAAACCCATAGCACCCACGTAAAACATGCAAACAACAATTAGAGGACGTCTAACTTGTTTTTGCAGGGTATGCTATGTGATGTGATATGGCCGAGAAGAATGTGATGAATGATATGTGATGTATGAGATTGATCATGTTCTTGTAATAGGAATCACGACTTGCATGTCGATGAGTATGACAACCGGCAGGAGCCATAGGAGTTGTCTTTATTTATTGTATGACCTGCGTGTCATTTGAATAACGCCATGTAATTACTTTACTTTATTGCTAACCGGTAGCCATAGTAGTAGAAGTAATAAGTTGGCGAGACAACTTCATGGAGACACGATGATGGAGATCATGATGATGGAGATCATGGTGTCATGCCGGTGACGTTGATGATCATGGAGCCCCGAAGATGGAGATCAACAGGAGCAATATGATATTGGCCATATCATGTCACTATTTGATTGCATGTGATGTTTATCATGTTTTTGCATCTTATTTGCTTAGAACGACGGTAGTAAATAAGATGATCCCTCATTAAAATTTCAAGAAAGTGTTCCCCCTAACTGTGCACCGTTGCGAAAGTTCGTCGTTTCGAAGCACCACGTGATGATCGGGTGTGATAGATTCTTACGTTCACATACAACGGGTATAAGCCAGATTTACACACGCGAAACACTTAGGTTGACTTGACGAGCCTAGCATGTACAGACATGGCCTCGAAACACAAGAGACCGAAAGGTCGAGCATGAGTCGTATAGAAGATACGATCAACATGAAGATGTTCACCGATGTTGACTAGTCCGTCTCACGTGATGATCGGACATGGCCTAGTTGACTCGGATCATGTAATCACTTAGATGACTAGAGGAATGTCTATCTGAGTGGGAGTTCATAAGACGAACTTGTTTATCCTGAACATAGTCAAAAGGATTTTGCAAATTATCTCAGAGCTCGCGCTTTAGTTCTACTGTTTAGATATGTTCCTAGAGAAGAATTAGTTGAAAGCTGATAGTAGCAATTATGCGGACTAGGTCCGTAAACTGAGGATTGTCCTCATTGCTTCATAGAAGGCTTGTGTCCTTAATGCACCGCTTAGTGTGCTGAACCTCGAACGTTGTCTGTGGATGTTGCGAACATCTGACATACACATTTTGATAACTACGTGATAGTTCAGTTAAACGGTTTAGAGTTGAGGCACCAAAGACGTTTTGAAACATCGCGAAACATATGAGATGTTTCGAGGGCTGAAATTGGGATTTCAGGCTCGTGCCCACGTCAAGAGGTATAAGACCTCCGACGATTTTCTTAGCCTGCAAACTAAGGGAGAAAAGCTCAATTGTTGAGCTTGTGCTCAGATTGTCTGAGTACAACAATCATTTGAATCGAGTGGGAGTTGATCTTCCAGATGAGATAGTAATGTTTCTCCGAAGTCATTACCACCAAGCTGCTAGAGCTTCGTGATGAACTATGATATATCAGGGACATATATGATGATCCTTGAGATATTCGCGATGTTTGACACCACAAAAGTAGAAATCAAGAAGGAGCATCAATTGTTGATGGTTGGTGAAACCACTAGTTTCAAGAAGGGCAAGGGCAAGATGGGATACTTCATGAAACGGCAATTCAGCTGCTGCTCTAGTGAAGAAACCCAAGGTTGAACCCAAACCCGAGACTAAGTGCTTCTGTAATAAGAGGAACAGCCACTGGAGCAGAATTACCCTAGATACTTGGTAGATGAGAAGGCTGGCAAGGTCGATAGAAGTATATTGGATACACATTGTGTTAATGTGTACTTTACTAGTACTCCTAGTAGCACCATGGTATTAGATACCGGTTCGGTTGCTAAGTGTTAGTAAACTCGAAATAAAAGGCTGCGGAGTAAACGGAGACTAGCTAAAGGTGAGCTGGCGATATGTGTTGGAAGTTTTTTCCAAGCTTGATGTGATCAAGCATCGCACGCTCCCTCTACCATCGAGATTGGTGTTTGCGTTGAGCATAGACATGATTGGATTATGTCTATCGCAATACGGTTATTCATTTAAGGAGAATAATGGTTACTTTGTTTATTTGAATAATACCTTCAATGGTCTTGCACCTAAAATGAATGGTTTATTGAATCTCGATCATAGTGATACACATGTTCATGCCAAAAGATATAAGATAGTAATGATAGTACCACCTACTTGTGGCACTGCCACGTAAGTCATATCGGTATAAAACGCATGAAGAAGCTCCATGTTGATGGATCTTTGGGCTCACTCGTTTTTGAAAATTTTGAGACATGCGAACCATGTCTATTGGTGTATATGCATGAAGAAACTTCATGCAAATGGACCGTTTGGACTCACTTGATTTTGAATCACTTGAGACATGCAAATCATACCACATGGGCAAGATGACTGAAAGCCTCGTTTTCAGTAAAATGGAACTAGAAAGCAACTTGTTGGAAGTAATACATTTTGATGTGTGCAGTCAATGAGTGCTAAGGCGTGTAGTGGATATCGTTATGTTCTTACTTCATAGATGATTTGAGTAGATGTTGAGTATATTTACTTGATGAATCACGAGTCTGAATTATTGAAAGGTTCAAGTAATTTCAGGGTGAAGTTGAAAGATCGTCGTGACAAGAGGATAAAATATCTATGATATGATCATATAGATGAATATCTGAATTACGAGTTTGGCACAGAATTAAGACATTGTGGAAATTGTTTCACAACTAATACAGCCTGGAACACCATAGTGTGATGGTGTGTCCAAACATCATAACTGCACCCTATTGGATATGATGCATACCATGATGTCTCTTATCGAATTACCATGATAGTTTATGGGTTAGGCATTAGAGACAACCACATTCACTTTAAATAGGGCACCACGCAATTGCGATGAGATGACACCGTATGAACTATGGTTTAGAGAAACCTAAGCTGTCATTTGTTAAAAGTTTGGGGCTGCGACGCTTATATGAAAAAGTTTCAGGCTGATAAGCTCGAACCCAAAGCGGATGAATGCATCTTCATAGGACACCCAAATTAAGTGGGTATACCTCCTGTCTCAGATCCGAAAGCAATAAGGGATTGTTTCTAGAATCGGGTCCTTTCTCGAGGAAAAGTTTCTTTCGAAAGAATTGAGTGGGAGGATGGTGGAGACTTTATGAGGTTATTGAACCGTCTCTTCAACTAGTGTGTGGCAGGGCACAGGAAGTTGTTCCTGTGGCACCTACACCAATTGAAGTGGAAGCTTATGATAGTGATCATGAAACTTCAGATCAAGTCACTATCAAACCTCGTAGGATGACAAGGATGCGTACTACTTCGGAGTGGTACGTAATCCTGTCTTGGAAGTCATGTTGCTAGACAACAATGAACCTACGAGCTATGGAGAAGCGATGGTGGGCCCGGATTCCGATAAATGGCTCGAGGCCATATAATCCGAGAGAGGATCCATATATGAAAACAAAGTGTAGACTTTGGCAGAACGGCTCGATGGTCGTAAGGCTGTTGAGTACAGATGGATTTTAAAAGGAAGACGGACAATGATGGTAAGTATCACCATTAAGAAAGCTTGACTTGTCGTTAAGATGTTTTCCGACAAGTTCAAGGAGTTGACTACGATGAGACTTTCTCACTCGTAGCGATGCTAAGAGTCTGTTGGAATTATATTAGCGATTACTGCATTATTTATGAAATCTTGCAGATAGGATGTCAAAACATTGTTTCCTCGACGATTTTCTTGAGGAAAGGTTGCATGTGATACAACCAGAAGGTTTTGTCAATCCTGAAAGATGCTAACAAGTATGCAAACCTCCAGCAATCCTTCTAAGGACTGGAGTAAGCATCTCGGAGTTGGAATGTATGCTTTGATGATCAAAGTTTTGGGTGTATACAAAGTTTATGAGAAACTTGTATTTCCAAAGAAGTGAGTGGGAGCACTATAGAATTTCTGATGAGTATATGTTGTTGACATATTGTTGATCAGAAATGACGTAGAATTTCTGGAAAGCATATAGGGTTATTTGGAAAGTGTTTTTCAATGGAAAGCCTGGATTAAGCTACTTGAACATTGAGCATCAAGATCTATAAGGATAGATCAAAACGCTTAATGGTACTTTCAAATGAGCACATACCTTGACATGATCTTGAAGCTGTTCAAGATGGATCAGTCAAAGAAGGAGTTCTTGCCTGAGTTGTAAGGTATGAAGTTAAGACTTAAAGCTCGACCACGGCAGAAGAAAGAGGAAGGACGAAGGTCGTCCCCTATGCTTTTGTCATAGGCTCTCTACAATATGCTATGCTGTGTGCCGCACCTGAAGTGTGCCTTGCCATGAGTCAGTCAAGGGGTACAAGAGTGATCCAAGAATGGATCACAGGACAGCGGTCAAAGTTATCCTTAGTAACTAGTGGACTAAGGAATTTTCTCGATTATGGAGGTGGTAAAAGAGTTCGTCGTAAAGGGTTATGCCGATGCAAACTTTGACACTAATCCAGATTATTCTAAGTAGTAGACTGGATTCGTATAGTAGAACAGTTATTTGGAATAGCTCCAAATAGAACGTGGTAGCTGCATCTAGGAGATGACATAGAGATTTGTAAAGCACACACGGATCTGAAAGATTCAGACCCGTTGACTATAACATCTCTCACAAGCATAACATGATCAAACCCAGAACTCATCGAGTGTTAATCACATGGTAATGTGAACTAAATTATTGACTCTAGTAAACTCTTTGGGTGTTAGTCACATGGGGATGTGACCTTGAGTGTTTATCACATATCGATGTGAACTGGATTATTGACTCTAGTGCAAGTGGGAGACTGTTGGAAATATGCCCTAGAGGCAATAATAAATTGATTATTATTATACTTCCTTGTTCATGATAATCGTTTATTATCCATGCTAGAATTTTATTGATAGGAAACTCAGATACATGTGTGGATACATAGACAACACCATGTCCCTAGTAAGCCTCTAGTTGACTAGCTCGTTGATCAATAGATGGTTACAGTTTCCTGACCATGGACATTGGATGTCATTGATAACGGGATCACATCATTAGGAGAATGATGTGATGGACAAGACCCAATCCTAAGCCTAGCACAAGATCATGTAGTTCGTATGCTAAAGCTTTTCTAATGTCAAGTATCATTTCCTTAGACCATGAGATTGTGCAACTCCCGGATACCGTAGGAGTGCTTTGGGTGTGCCAAACATCACAATGTAACTGGGTGGCTATAAAGGTACACTACAGGTATCTTCGAAGTGTCTGTTGGGTTGGCACGAATCGAGACTGGGATTTGTCACTCCGTGTAAACGGAGAGGTATCTCTGGGCCCACTCGGTAGGACATCATCATAATGTGCACAATGTGATCAAGGAGTTGATCACGGGATGATGTGTTACGGAACGAGTAAATAGACTTGCCGGTAACGAGATTGAACAAGGTATCGGGATACCGACGATCGAATCTCGGGCAAGTATCGTACCGATAGACAAAGGGAATTGTATAAGGGATTGATTAAGTCCTTGACATCGTGGTTCATCCGATGAGATCATCATGGAACATGTGGGAGCCAACATGGGTATCTAGATCCCGCTGTTGGTTATTGACCGGAGAACGTCTCGGTCATGTCTGCATGGTTCCCGAACCCGTAGGGTCTACACACTTAAGGTTCGATGACGCTAGGTTATAAAGGAAGTTTGTATGTGGTTACCGAATGTTGTTCGGAGTCCCGGATGAGATCCCGGACGTCACGAGGAGTTCCGGAATGGTCCGGAGGTAAAGATTTATATATGGGAAGTCCTGTTTTGGTCACCGGAAAAGTTTCGGGTTTTATCGATAACGTACCGGGACCACCGGAAGGGTCCCGGGGGTCCACCAAGTGGGTCCACAAACCCCGGAGGGCTGCATGGGCCAAGTGTGGGAGGGGACCAGCCCCAGGTGGGCTGGTGCGCCCCCCCCCCCACAAGGGCCCAAGGCGCCTAAGGGGGGGAGGGGGGGCAAACCCTAAGTGCAGATGGGCCTTAGGGCCCATACCTGGTGCGCCTCCCTCTCCCCCTCCACTTGGCCGCCACCCATAGATGGGATTGGGGCTGGCCTCCGCCCCTAGGTGGAACCCTAGGTGGGGCGCACCCCCTCCCTCTCCCCTATATATACTTGAGCACTTTGGGGGCTGCCCGCAGATGAGTTCCTGACCTCTCCCTGGCGCAGCCCTACCTCTCTTTCTCCTCATATCTCGCGGTGCTTGGCGAAGCCCTGCTGGATCACCACGCTCCTCCACCACCACCACACCGTTGTGCTGCTGCTGGATGGAGTCTTACTCAACCTCTCCCTCTCTCCTTGCTGGATCAAGGCATGGGAGACGTCACCGGGCTGTACGTGTGTTGAACGCGGAGGTGCCGTCCGTTCGGCACTAGGATCTCCGGTGATTTGGATCATGACAAGTACGACTCCCTCAACCCCGTTCTCTTGAATGCTTCCGCTTAGCGATCTACAAGGGTATGTAGATGCACTCTCCTTCCCCTCGTTGCTGGTTTCTCCATAGATTGATCTTGGTGATACGTAGGAAAATTTTGAATTTCTGCTGCGTTCCCAACAACATGGACAACACTGCCCCCTCTCGTTGCTATGCATCACCATGATCTTGCGTGTGCGTAGGAATTTTTTTTGAAATTACTACGTTCCCCATCAGTGGCATCCGAGCCAGGTTTTATGCGTTGATGTTATATGCACGAGTAGAACACAAGTGAGTTGTGGGCGATATAAGTCATACTGCTTACCAGCATGTCATACTTTGGTTCGGCGGTATTGTTGGATGAAGCGTCCCGGACCGACATTATGCGTACGCTTACGCGAGACTGGTTCTACCGACGTGCTTTGCACACAGGTGGCTGGCGGGTGTCAGTTTCTCCAGCTTTAGTTGAACCGAGTGTGGCTACGCCCGGTCCTTGCGAAGGTTAAAACATCACCAACTTGACAAACTATCGTTGTGGTTTTGATGCGTAGGTAAGAACGGTTCTTGCTAAAGCCCGTAGCAGCCACGTAAAACTTGCAACAACAAAGTAGAGGACGTCTAACTTGTTTTTGCAGTGCATGTTATGATGTGATATGGTCAAGACATGATAATAAATTTTATTGTATGAGATGATCATGTTTTGTAACCAAGTTATCGGCAACTGGCAGGAGCCATATGGTTATCGCTTTATTGTATGCAATGCAATTGCGCTGTAATGCTTTACTTTATCACTAAGCGGTAGTGATAGTCGTCGAAGCATAAGATTGGCCAGACGACAACGATGCTACGATGGAGATCAAGGTGTCGCGCTGGTGAAGATGGTGATCATGACGGTGCTTCGGAGATGGAGATCACAAGCACAAGATGATGATGGCCATATCATATCACTTATATTGATTGCATGTGATGTTTACCTTTTATGCATCTTATCTTGCTTTGATTGACGGTAGCATTATAAGATGATCTCTCACTAAATTTCAAGATAAAAGTGTTCTCCCTGAGTATGCACCGTTGCCAAAGTTCATCGTGCCCAGACACCACGTGATGATCAGGTGTGATAAGCTCTACGTCCATCTACAACGGGTGCAAGCCAGTTTTGCACACGCAGAATACTCAGGTTAAACTTGACGAGCCTAGCATATGCAGATATGGCCTCAGAACACTGAGACCGAAAGATCGAGCGTGAATCATATAGTAGATATGATCAACGTATTGATGTTCACCATTGAAAGCTACTCCATTTCACGTGATGATCGGTTATGGTTTAGTTGATTTGGATCATGTGATCACTTAGAAGATTAGAGGGATGTCTTTCTAAGTGGGAGTTCTTAAGTAATATGATTAATTGAACTTAAATTTATCATGAACTTAGTACCTGATAGTATCTTGCTTGTCTATGTTTGATTGTAGATAGATGGCCCGTGATGTTGTTCCATTGAATTTTAATGCGTTCCTTGAGAAAGCAAAGTTGAAAGATGATGGTAGCAATTACACGGATTGGGTCCGTAACTTGAGGATTATCCTCATTGCTGCACAGAAGAATTACGTCCTGAAAGCACCGCTAGGTGCCAGGCCTTCTGCTGGAGCAACACCAGATGTTATGAACGTCTGGCAGAGCAAAGCTGATGACTACTCGATAGTTCAGTGTGCCATGCTTTACGACTTAGAATCGGGACTTCAACGATGTTTTGTACGTCATGGAGCATATGAGATGTTCCAGGAGTTGAAGTTAATATTTCAAGCAAATGCCCGGATTGAGAGATATGAAGTCTCCAATAAATTCTATAGCTGCAAGATGGAGGAGAATAGTTTTGTGAGTGAACATATACTCAAAATGTCTGGGTATCATAATCACTTGGCTCAACTGGGAGTTAATCTTCCTGTTGATAGTGTCATTGACAGAGTTCTTCAATCACTGCCACCAAGCTACAAGAGCTTCGTGATGAACTATAATATGCAAGGGATGGATAAGACAATTCCCAAGCTATTCGTAATGCTAAAAGTTGCGGAGGTAGAAATCAAGAAGGAGCATCAAGTGTTGATGGTCAACAAGACTGCCAGTTTCAAGAAAAAGGGCAAAGGGAAGAAGAAGGAGAACTTCAAGAAGAACAGTAAGCAAGTTACTGCTCACGAGAAGAAACCCAAATCTGGACCTAAGCCTGAAACTAAGTGCTTCTACTGCAAGTAGACTGGTCACTAGAAGCGGAACTGCCCCAAGTATTTGGCGGATAAGAAGGATGGCAAGGTGAACAAAGGTATATGTGATATACATGTTATTGATGTGTACCTTACTAGAGCTCGCAGTAGCACCTGGGTATTTGATATTGGTTCTGTTGCTAACATTTGCAACTCGAAACAGGGACTACGGATGAAGAAAACACTGGCAAAGGACAATGTGACAATGCGCGTGGGAAATGGTTCCAAAGTCGATGTGATCGCGGTCGGCACGCTACCTCTACATCTACCTTCGGGATTAGTTTTAGACCTAAATAATTGTTATTTGGTGCCAGCGTTGAGCATGAACATTATATCTGGATCTTGTTTGATGCGAGACGGTTATTCATTTAAATCAGAGAATAATGGTTGTTCTATTTATATGAGTAATATCTTTTATGGTCATGCACCCTTGAAGAGTGGTCTATTTTTGATGAATCTCGGTAGTAGTGATACACATATTCATAATGTTGAACCCAAAAGATGCAGAGTTGATAATGATAGTGCAACTTATTTGTGGCACTGCCGTTTAGGTCATATCGGTGTAAAGCGCATGAAGAAACTCCATACTGATGGACTTTTGGAATCACTTGATTATGAATCACTTGGTGCATGTGAACCGTGCCTCATGGGCAAGATGACCAAAACGCTGTTCTCCGGTACTATGGAGAGAGCAACGGATTTGTTGAAAATCATACATACATATGTATGTGGTCCGATGAATATTGAGGCTCGTGGTGGATATCGTTATTTTCTCACCTTTCGCAGATGATTTAAGCAGATATGGGTATATCTACTTAATGAAATATAAGTCTGAAATATTTGAAAAGTTCAAAGAATTTCAGAGTGAAGTTGAAAATCATCGTAACAAGAAAATAAAGTTTCTACGATCTGATCGTGGAGGAGAATATTTGAGTTACAAGTTTGGTCTACATTTGAAACAATGCGGAATGGTTTCGCAACTCACGCCACCCAGAACACCACAGCGTAATGGTGTGTCCGAACGTCGTAATCGTACTTTACTAGATATGGTGCGATCTATGATGTCTCTTACAAATTTACCGCTATCGTTTTGGGGTTATGCTTTAGAGACGGTTGCATTCACGTTAAATAGGGCACCATCGAAATCCGTTGACACGACGCCTTATGAACTGTGGTTTGGCAAGAAACCAAAGTTGTCGTTTCTGAAAGTTTGGGGCTGCGATGCTTATGTGAAAAAGCTTCAACCTGATAAGTTCGAACCCAAATCGGAGAAATGTGTCTTCATAGGATACCCAAAGGAAACTGTTGGGTACATCTTCTATCACAGATCCGAAGGCAAGACTTTCGTTGCTAAGAATGGATCCTTTCTAGAGAAGGAGTTTCTCTCGAAAGAAGTGAGTGGGAGAAAAGTAGAACTTGATGAGGTAACTGTACCTGCTCCCTTATTGGAGAGTAGTACATCACAGAAACCGGTTTCTGTGACACCTACACCAATTAGTGAGGAAGCTAATGATAATGATCATGAAACTTCAGATCAAGTTACTACCGAACCTCGCAGATCAACCAGAATAAGATCCACACCAGAGTGGTACGACAATCCTGTTCTGAAAGTCATGCTACTAGATCATGATGAACCTACGAACTATGAAGAAGCGATGGTGACCCAGATTCTGCAAAATGGCTAGAAGCCACGAAATCTGAGATGGGATCCATGTATGAGAACAAAGTGTGGACTTTGGTTGACTTACCCATTGATCGGCAAGCAATTGAGAATAAATGGATCTTCAAGAAGAAGACTGACGCTGACGGAAATGTTACTGTCTACAAAGCTCGACTTGTTGCAAAAGGTTTTCGACAAGTTCAAGGGATTGGCTACGATGAGACCTTCTCACCCGTAGCGATGCTTAAGTTTGTCCGAATCATGTTAGCAATTGCCGCATTTTATGATTATGAAATTTGGCAAATGGATGTTAAAACTGCATTCCAGAATGGATTTCTGGAAGAAGAGTTGTATATGATGCAGCCAGAAGGTTTTGTCGATCCAAAGGGAGCTAACAAAGTGTGCAAGCTCCAGCGATCCATTTATGGACTGGTCCAAGCCTCTCGGAGTTGGAATAAACGCTTTGATAGTGTGATCAAAGCATTTGGTTTTGTACAGACATTTGGAGAAGCCTGTATTTACAAGAAAGTGAGTGGGAGCTCTGTAGCATTTCTGATATTATATGTGGATGACATATTATTGATTGGAAATGATATAAAATTTCTAGATAGCATAAAGGGATATTTGAATAAGAGTTTTTCAATGAAAGACCTCAGTGAAGCTGCTTATATATTAGGCATTAAGATCTATAGAGATAGATCAAAACGCTTAATTGGACTTTCACAAAGCACATACCTTGACAAAGTTTTGAAGAAGTTCAAAATGGATCAGGCAAAGAAAGGGTTCTTGCATGTGTTACAAGGTGTGAAGTTGAGTAAGACTCAATGTCCGACCACCACAGAAGATAGAGAGAAAATGAAAGATGTTCGCTATGCTTCAGCCATAGGCTCTATCATGTATGCAATGCTGTGTACCAGACCTGATGTGTGCCTTGCTATAAGTCTAGCAGGGAGGTAACAAAGTAATCCTGGAGTGGATCACTGGACAGCGGTCAAGAACATCCTGAAGTACCTGAAAAGGACTAAGGATATGTTTCTCGTATATGGAGGTGACAAAGAGCTCATCGTAAATGGTTACGTTGATGCAAGTTTTGACACTGATCCGAACAATTCTAAATCGCAAACCGGATACATGTTTATATTGAACGGTGGAACTGTCAGTTGGTGCAGTTCTAAACAAAGCGTCGTGGCGGGATTTACATGTGAAGCGGAGTACATAGCTGCTTTGGAAGCAGCAAATGAAGGAGTCTGGATGAAGGAGTTCATATCCGATCTAGGTGTCATACCTAGTGCATCGGGTCCAATGAAAATCTTTTGTGACAATACTGGTGCAATTGCCTTGGCAAAGGAATCCAGATTTCACAAGGGAACCAAGCACATCAAGAGACGCTTCAATTCCATTCGGGATTTAGTCCAAGTGGGAGACATACAAATTTGCAAGATACATACTGATCTGAATGTTGCAGACCGCTGACTAAGCCTCTTCCACGAGCAAAACATGATCAGCACCAATGCTCCATGGGTGTTAGAATCATTACTGTGTAATCTAGATTATTGACTCTAGTGCAACTGGGAGACTGAAGGAAATATGCCCTAGAGGCAATAATAAAGTTATTATTTATTTCCTTGTATCATGATAAATGTTTATTATTCATGCTAGAATTGTATTAACCGGAAACATAATACATGTGTGAATACATAGACAAACAGAGTGTCACTAGTATGCCTCTACTTGACTAGCTCGTTAATCAAAGATGGTTATATTTCCTAACCATAGACATGAGTTGTTATTTGGTTAATGGGATCACATCATTAGGAGAATGATGTGATTGACTTGACCCATTCCATTAGCTTAGCACTTGATCGTTTAGTTTGTTGTTGTTGCTTTCTTCATAACTTATATATGTTCCTATGACTATGAGATTATGCAACTCCAGTTTATCAGAGGAACACTTTGTGTGCTACCGAACGTCACAACGTAACTGGGTGATTATAGGGGTGCTCTACAGGTGTCTCTGAAGGTATTTGTTGGGTTGGCGTATTTCGAGATTAGGATTTATCACTCCGATTATCGGAGAGGTATCTCTGGACCCTCTCGGTAATGCACATCACTCAAGCCTTGCAAGCATTGCAACTAAAAAATTAGTTGCGGGATGATGTATTACGGAACGAGTAAAGAGACTTGCTGGTAACGAGATTGAACTAGGTATTGAGATACCGACGATTGAATCTCGGGCAAGTAACATACCGATGACAAAGGGAACAACGTATATTGTTATGCGGTCTGACCGATAAAGATCTTCGTAGAATATGTAGGAGCCAATATGAGCATCCAGGTTCCGCTATTGGTTATTGACCGGAGACATGTCTCGGTCATGTCTACATAGTTCTCGAACCCGTAGGGTCCGCACGCTTAAAGTTCGGTGACGATCGTAATTTGGGTTTTTGTGTTTTGATGTACCGAAGGTTGTTCGGTATCCCGGATGTGATCACGGACATGACAAGGAGTCTCGAAATTGTCGAGACATAAAGATTGATATATTGGAAGCCTATATTTGGATATTGGAAACGTTCCAGGTGAAATCGGGATTTTACCGAAGTACCGGGGGTTACCGGAACCCCCCGGGGGTTATTGGGCCTACATGGGCCCTAAAGGAGAAGAGGAGGGCCATCCAGGGCAGGTCGCGCGCCCCCTCCCCCCTAGTCCGAATAGGACAAGGAAGGGGGGCGGCGCCCCCCTTTCCTCTTTCTCCCTCCCCCCTTCCTTTTCCAACAAGGCAAGAGGGGGGAGTCCTACTCCCGGTGGGAGTAGGACTCCTCCAGGCGCACCCCTTGGGCCGGCCGCACCTCCCCCTCTCCCTCCTTTATATACGGGGGCAAGGGGGCATCCCAGGACACACAAGTTGATCTTCGTGATCGTTCCTTAGCCGTGTGCGGTGCCCTCTTCCACCATATTCCACCTCGGTCATATCGTAGCGGTGCTTAGGCGAAGCCCTGCGTCGGTAGAACATCATCACCGTCATCACGCCGTCGTGCTGACGAAACTCTCCCTCAACACTTTGCCGGATCGGAGCTCGAGGGACGTCACCGAGTTGAACGCGTGCAGAACTCAGAGGCGCCGTACGTTCGGTACTTGGATCGGTCGAATCGGGAAGACGTATGACTACTTCCTCTACGTTGTGTCAACGCTTCCGTTGCCGGTCTAAGAGGGTACGTAGACAACACTCTCCCCTCTCGTTGCTATGCATCGCCATGATCTTGCGTGTGCGTAGGATTTTTTTTTGAAATTACTACGTTCCCCAACAGATGGATCTATTATGGTCTTGAGTGATGGTTGTTGAGTTAATAGCGTGTGTTATGTTTTCTCTCCCGTTGCAATGCACGGTCTCTTTTGCTAGTATAACTGAAATACCTTAAAACAAGTATATAGTTTTGCAATTTCTTAAAAAGAAAAAATATATTTAAAAAATCATGATAGTAGAAGGACATAACAAATATTTCCTCTTTTAGTGAATTTATTTACTTACTCATATAAAGCGATCGTAGAACGAACGAGACTCTAGCTAAAACGAGAGTGCTCATGCTACTACGTGCACTAGCATTCCTGAAAAAACCTACGTGCACTAGCAGTGGCAGAGCATAATCATTCCCGAATCCCGGTTACAACGAAAAAAGGTGACGCTGACAGTCCATTAACCCGCCCGGGCGATCCTCATCGATCGGGGATTTAATCTCAGATGCTTAGCACACTGACGAACGACGATGGACACGCCGCCATTAACGTGTTGGTGGTCGCCGTATTCCAATGCGTTCCTTAATTCTGGCTGCCCCCGCTGCTGCGGTTGTGTCCATGAGATACCTAACAAATTGCAGATACACGGAATGCAGATTAATCACACTACTTTTTACAGAATGTCACTACATGTCCTCAGCGACGCCAGTTAGCTTCTGGTTTTTAAAGAATACTATAATGTCCTTTTTAGAACACAGGACTGTGGGTTTTGGACCAGTATTTACACTACTTTTTTTTTGAACCAGCATTTACACCACATTGACATTGCCACCAATAATATGTGTGCGTGCGCAACTACACAAGTGTATTTGGATCTTGACCATGCATCTCGCTCGCGTATATGGGAAGTGATCAAAACACATAGTACTAACATCAAGCTAATTATCACTTGTTCAATTTCGTCATCATAAAACCCAAGGATGCTTGGTGGCCAACTCCTCACTTGTATGATACGTATGTTTGTGCCATGTGTTATGTTCACTTGCATTGTTGTGCAATGGCTCCGGTGAGATTTTTCACTTGTGTCAGAAAAGTTCATCAACTCCTATTTGCTTCCTTCCATCTTTGTGTATCTAACCGCTCTCAAACAAATCATGACTTCTCTAGGGTTTTCCATGATTATTCGGTTGCTTTCATATTTGTGCATCGCTCGTTTTCCTCTAGTGCAAAAAACATGCTCAATAAGCTCGGCTACCATGGATATCGGTTGGGTGGCAAAAGGACTGCTTGTGTCCATGGAATAGGCGACACTGGGAGACTATTACGCAGCCAATGCTGATCCTTCGATTAGTTATGATTCAGTGGTGCACCGGAATGAATCATGGTGTGAAAGAAAGGGAGCAAGGTTTCTTAGATGCATATGCATGCATATATTAGGTTTAAAAAATTGTGCTTAGTGGCAACCACATGGAAATTCGTCTTCCATACCAATGCTTGGGTGGAACAGAAAACCTTGTTAACTGGATTACTAGTGCACTTGGTAATATCTTTATTATATAATTAAGTACTGGGTTAATTTTCTAAGCTCACATGTACTTACACCCTCTACCTTTTTTATATTTTTTATATACCAAAATATGAAAAATATCAACAAAGTTATGCGTACATATAAAGTTTTATATTGATATGATATGTTGTTTGAGAGAAAAATATGAATGTTATATCCATATATTTTCCGCCACATGTTATTTCTGTATATGCCACATACTATTGATTCTTTACATTGCAGGGATGGATACACATGTTTCTTTTAGCATTCGAGATATGTAATGATGTATGTTTTTGACTTGTCTTAATCTAATTGTTGCATACTATGTATTGAATCTGAATTATACAATGTATGGATATGCGGATTTGAGTCACATCTAGCAAACGTCAATCTATTTAACTTATTTATTCAATTTTTCTATCACAAATCCAAAGATTGCCTCTTAACCAACTCCTTTGTGTGTATCTTAGGTTCATCCATGACATGTGTGCATATGTTCACTTGCAAGACTTCACTCCCATCATAAAGGTTCAACGACTCTTATTTGCCTCTCCTATCTCTGTATATCCTCTTGCTTTAAATTTATGTTCTCTAGACTCTTACATGATTAATTTGCGACTACTATATATGTGCATCACTTGTCTTCCTCTTGTCCAAAAAACCAAGCTCAATGATCTAAATCAGAGTCCGGCGTTTCCTTGGATGCCGACTGAGGGGCAAACGAGTCTTCTTGTGTTCTTGGAATGGGCGTCACTAGGAACATTGGCGGAGCCACAACATGGCAAGCCAGGGCGGTTGCCCGAGCTCAGTTGATGAACTACACGGAAACAGTACAAGAGATCAAGGATTGCACGCGTAAACATTCAACACTGCAATTAGATCTATACATTGACCAGAATTCGACAATGGATTTACTCTGGGGAGCGGCGTTGCAGAGGCCGGTCTTCAGGTAGCTCGTTATTCCCTTCTTGGGTATGGGCTTCGCGATTCACTTCTCTCATGCCTTTTCATAGTATACAGGCCAATATACACATGCATGAATAGTGTAATCATATGAGAGTAGCACCTTCTCAGGCCCTGCTCGCAGAGATTAAATGGATGGGACATGTCCGGGTTTTTGAAATAGCACAGGACAAGCGCAGAGTTGCAGCGGCAATAATTGCTGAACTGACCCAACGAAAAAGCAGCTTCAAATAGTATCAATTTTCTTTGAGCAATTTTCTGTAATCCTCAAACTAGTGTGCAATTAGCTACCATCTTCTTAGCAAAAAATTAACTAACTGTGCCTCTTTTAAGACGTCCCTCTTACCCCTTAGGCCTCGTTTGACCGGGAGGTTTTGCAGCCCCGGAGTGGAGGGGGATCTGAGGGGATCTCTACTCCTAATGGAGCAGTTGGTAGTCTTACTTTCAGATTTTTTTCGTCCCATCTCCCATGGTTTTTTTGGTATCTCCTCTCACCTTCGCTGGGTTTTTTCATAGATTTTTTTTCGTCCCCTCCCCCACTTTATCGGTTTATTTTCGCGTCACCCTCTCACACAATGAAAGAAATCTGAACAAATCAGAACTTTCCATACTGGCGCAAGTTATTTAGTAATATAGAATCAATCACGAACAATCTCTAAAGATCAAATCTAAATTAATTAATCTTACCTTAAATCACTCAATCATATTAATTAGAAAATCTCTACTCCTAATGGAGCAGTTAGTTGTCTCGCTTTCAGGGTTTTTTTCGTCCCACCTCTCATGGTTTTTTGGTACCTCCTCCCACCTTCGCTGGTTTTTTTCGTAGATTTTTTCGTCCCCTCCCCCCACTTCATCGGTTTACTTTCACGTCACCTTCTCACAAAACGCCTGAAATTTGAACAGATCAAAACTTTCCATACTGGCGCAAGTTATTTAGTAATGTAGAATCAATCACGAACAATCTCTAAAGATCAAATCTAAATTAATTAATCTTACCTTAAATCACTCAATCACATTAATTAGAAAACAAATAATTGATTTTTAGAAAGATCGCTCAATCACATTAACCTTACATTAACTCACGGATGGTAATCAATCTCCAAAAAAGGAAACAATACATCGAGGAAGCAGTAAATAAACTCCATTTCTTATGACATGTATATGATCTTCCCTTCCCTCTCCGTTGTCGAGCGTTCTTGATTTTCGAGGCCGATGCTTGGGCTGCGTCACTGGGTCCCGACGGTGCCGGAGGACGAGGACGGCGAGGTCGGGTGCCGTGGCACCGCGTTGGCCGCGGCCGGTGATGCGGGCGAAGAAGGGCGGCTTGGGAGTTGGTGCGGTGGAAGCGACACTTGAAGGACCCGGCGCGGGTGGCCGGTGCGCAGACACACTTGGAAGCGGACCCACCTCCTCCGCGTATTCTTGTAGTTGTGGCTGGCCGATTTACATGAAATTAATTCCCTCGGTTGTGGTGGCAAATATAGTACGGATAATCCATATTATTATGCACTAGCGCGTGTGTGTGTGAAATAGATGGATTATGACCCCGTACCCAATAAGATGGATATGTGTGTGTGTGTGTGTGTTAGAGAGAGAGAGAGGGAGAGGAGGAGAGAGAGTGAGGAAGAGGGAGGGAGAGAGTGTTTGTGTGAGGATTTGATGGTAAAAAAGATCGTCAATGTCACTTGATATGTATGAGAATATTAATATTGAACTCTTAAAGTTAATGTGGCCCCGTTGCAACGCACGGGCGTTCGTCTAATTTGGTTAATCCCTCTCTTCCACCCAATCCCCTCAATTCCCCACTAATCCCTCCCCCCTCATAAACCCCTCTATTTGGTTAAACCTCCTACAAGAGCAGCAGCAAAGCAAGGGTCTAGTTCCATGGGTGCCTTGAGGGGTTTTCTGTACCACATGGATTGAGGAGGATTCGTGGGGATCGGAGAGGATTGGCCTGCTCAATCCCTACTTGTCAAATGGGCTGACAAGGATATCTGAGGATTTTGAAACCTGCGAGGATATTTCCCTCCAAACCTCCTCCACCAAACAAGGCCTTAAGAGGCACAGAGAATATTTGACCTGAACCATCATTCATCAAGGATGTATTTCACCACACAAAAATCTAATTATGGCAAAGTTTAAAATGTTTACCACATCACTTTTTTAATATAATAGAAGTGTACATTCAACCCTCGTACGTATACGTTGTATCTACCATATGAAGATGAACTCGTGTTGTAAAATGGTATGTATCCACGTGATCCTAAAAAATTATATACACATTACAAATGGCACTATTATATTTCATCTAGATTGCAACGTAATAAACACCAGTACGTGTATTCACATTATTCTGAGAGAGCCAGTAAAGAAAATAAATGCACATATGAATGTGTATGACTTTTTCTTGTGTGAGAAATATACAAAACCTTCTCTATCATACATTTTCTTCTCTAACAAAAAAAAGTGCAAGCACATTGGTACACATGGTTGCTTTGTTAAATAAAAATTCTGATGGTATTTTGTCTGCCTTTTGCCATTATTTTGTCAACTAGTATTCATTTTTGGTATTTTCTAAAATAAATTCTATGCATTTTCTATTGTTATGGCTCCCAACTGATAAACTAAAACATGCATAGACATATATAACAGAACACGCCAAACTTCTTATATTGTTTGTTAGATATGATGATAAGGTGCGTTTAGTGGAAGAAAATATAGTTGGAAACAAAATCTGGCATTAATTAGCCCTGCTTATTTTTCTCATATACTTAGGGTTTAAAAGGACAGGAATAAATTATAAAAATTTCTTTCCTTAGTTATACCCAACAATGTCCATACTAACCCCAACGCCATCATTAATGGTTTAGTACCTCAGATTACCTGCTCAGAGGTACTTTCTTCATTTTTATTTACTCTGTATATTAGCTTTGACTAAAGTCAAACTGTATAAAGTTTGACCAATTTTATAGAAAACAATATAAACATTTATAATAACAAATTTATACGATGTGAAAATAAATTTAGTTGTATATATGTTAATATTTTTTGGTGGTTCGTCAAAAATGGAGGGAGTAATAATTATATACGCCATTAGATCATTAAGATTTAACGGTGTATATTGCTCAAATGGCGTATACACCATTATCGCTGATTTCTCTATTTCTATAAAACTAATCCTCAAATTAGTGTGCAATTAGCACTGCTGTTTTTGAACAAACAATTAGATAATTGTGCCTCTCTTTTTAAGAAAATATGTTGTGCCCCAGTCGGGTGCTAAGAACACACTATCATCGCCGTGTTTTTCCCTCGCTAACAAAACTCGCTTTAATCCGTGTCTCAAGTGTATCCAAAGATTAAACGCTAAACACATACACGTGTGGTCTGGTTCTGCGAGAAAAACATGAAGCCACAACAGTCGCATATGACATGAAGCCACAGCAGTAGCATGTGCCTGCCGCCAGCCCACCTGTTTCATACATGTATGTCCGGCGTGGGCCTACTCAATACGGTGACATACGACCTTATAGGCGGGGCTACAACAAGGACTTTTTCTAGTTCCTAAAAAGTCCCTCCTTGTTTGTTTGCCGAGACTAAAAAGTTCCTAGTCCCTTCCTAGAGGTTATTAAATGACCATGTTGCCCCTAGTATATAGAAAAATAACAATCGAATAACACCATGGGGTGGCGGGCCAATGGGTGCATGAAGGGACATTGTTGAAAAAGTTCCAAAAAGACTCTTCTTGAGAGTCTTCTTCACTTAGTCCCAAATGCCTAGTTTAATCCCTAAAAAGTCCCTCCCGTTTGGTAAAAAAAGACTCTAAGAGGGACTTTTTCTAGTCCCTACACAAAAAAGTCCCTGAAAACAAACACCCCCTCAGAGCTACCTGAAGACCGGCCTCTGCAACGCTTATTCGGTTTACTCTCCCACTAATCAAGTACTTCCTCCGTTCCAAATTACTCGTCGCAGAAATGAATATATCTAGAACTAAAATACATCTAGATACATCCATACCCACGACAGTAATTCAGAATGGAGGGAGTAGATGCTACGAAGAATGGTGATCCTAAGATCTAGGTATGATTCATCAACCGATGCATCAGGAGTGCTTGGTTGTCCTAACGAAAGGGCACCGTGTGAAGTAAATGCATGTACTCCCTTCGTTTTTATTTAGTTCGCGTATTAGCTTTGGTCAATTTTATAAACAAAAATATTAACATGTACAATAACGAATCAATATCATTAGATTTATTATTGAATGTACTTTCACATCGTATAAATTTGATATAGTAAATGTTTATATTATTTTCTGTGAACTTGGTCAAACTTTACGAAATTTGTCTTCAGTCAACTTTAATATGCGGAGTAAATAAAAACGGAGGGAGTACAAGCACATCATGTGTGAATAGGAAATTGTATTTAGAGTAGGCCCACGAAACCCAATGGCAACCCATGAAATATTGCTTTCATCATAAATTAAAAATGTTTGTTCCAACCAATTAAATTCCATTTTTATCTATTAATGTATGGGTTGGTGCCAGATGAGTTTCTGCTAAGGAAAACCACCAACGCATTACATTACAAATGAGAGCGTTGATATGTCACTGGTAGAAAAAGGGCCTATAGTCCCGGTTTGTAAGGACCTTTAGTCCCGGTTCATGAACCGGGACTAAAGTGTCGGTACTAATGCCCCGACCCTTTAGTCCCGGTTCAATCCAAAACCGGGACTGATGGGCCTCCACGTGGGCAGTGCGCAGAGCCCAGGCAGGAGACCCTTTGGTCCCGGTTGGTGGCACCAACCGGGACCAATAGGCATCCACGCGTCAGCATTTCTGTGGCTGGGGTTTTTGTTTTTTTTTTGAAGGAGGGGGGTTTTGGGGGGTTAATTTAAGTGTTTCATATATTGTGTTAGCTAGCTATAATTAATAGAGAGAAGTGTCCTCTCTTACATCCGTGCTTGGTCGACGCTACGTACTATACATACGTATAGAGAGGACTAGACACGCTAGTTAGCTAGTTAGCAAACGAAGGAAACAGAAGATCGTCATGAACATATATGCATACAAAGAGAAGTGATATCGACCACCTCTCCTTCTCCGAGAGATTGGTCGAACAACAAGTTCTCGTATATCTATCCGACACTACCGGCTACATATATACAATAATTATCTCTTACAAATATAATCATATGGACTCATGGTCCACATAGTATTCTCCGTCTTCAGCGATCACTTGGTCACGAAAGAATGCCGCCAATTCCTCTTGAATTGCTCGCATGCGAGCTGGTGCTAGGAGTTCATCCCGCTTCCGAAACATCTAATTTGAAGAAGGGGGTCAATACATATATATATGAATGAATGAAACTCAATACAAATGATGGTAATAAAATAAAATTGTGAATGTTGTTATTTACGTACTTCATATTGTTCGTCAGAGTACCCGCCCCGCTCACAGGTCGTGTGGCGGATGGACTCGCAGACGTAGTATCCACGGAAATCATTCCCTTTTTCCTGCCACAACCACTTTACAAGA
Source organism: Triticum dicoccoides (assembly GCF_002162155.2). Taxonomy (NCBI): domain Eukaryota; kingdom Viridiplantae; phylum Streptophyta; class Magnoliopsida; order Poales; family Poaceae; genus Triticum; species Triticum dicoccoides. The sequence goes on from NC_041380.1 coordinate 508,499,105, forward strand.
AATAGAGGTCAATCAAACTGATAAGCAAGAATGCTAAATGGTATTGATGAAACTAGCGCTTGAATCACTAGGAGATGCGCAGAACATGCTACTATAGTACTTACTTTCGGGTGTCTAAATTCCAGCTCCTTCGGCAGTCCCGGAACTTTTCTGGTGAATTTTCTCCAAACCCTGCCGGACAAAGAAAACAATTACTTGACATCAGGAAATGAACAAAGTTGCTGATATGATGGATAATGATCGATTTAACTTACTTCTTGAGGATTTCAGTCATGTCCGCATACTCCTTGGGATCTTTTCGTTTAGAGTCCAAGACGGTTACTACTCCCTGCTCAAGCCTAATCTCTAGGAGAATATAGTGAAAACTGCACACGCATGCATAACTCATCAATTACATTACTATAACCTGGACTAATATATAAGGGAAACCGAATATGCACAAGACAGTAACACTCACTTGAAGTTGTAAGGAAAGAGTATTATATCTTTGTTTTCATTTTTTTTGAATGATCGTAGCAAGTTGGCCTCGGTATCTCCGGGACGATGTTCAACCTCAGTTGCATCTATGAGATATGTGTTAACGAACCCAATATCACCAATTTGTCTTTTCTTCAATTCGGCGATCTTCATTCTGCATAATATAGTGAGGATAATTATAAATACATGCAATGAAAGAGATGAGCTATATAGAGAGACTTAATGACAGAAGTAGTAGTACTTACAGACAGTAGCAGGTGATCGTTGTTTTATCGAGGGCCAATTTATTGAAAAACTGATAGAACTCCTCAAATGGAATAGGCAACAGTTCAATTCCAACGAGGTCATGCTCCGGTTTAACTCTCGCATACAAAGTACTCCTCCCCCCAGACACTCTGCAGATTTTCAAGTACCAATCATGTAATCTTCGCATCATCGTTGTTAAAGATTTTTCATCTTTGACGAGAGGCTTCCCGTACTCGTATCTGTGTATATGCACCTCCATGGGATCATAATGTACATCGTCAGGTAGGTAATAGTCAACATTGCCATAACCGGGCACCATCCTCGGATCGACGATGTCGCTAGGCACCTTGAGGGGGGGGCACGATTGCTTCGCTTGTTCGCCGAGCTAGGCAATTTGTTTCCCAGCTGCTCGTCGTTCTTTCAGCCTTTGATCACTGACTGTACTTCTCGACCGCTCCGCTTCGGCCCATGTCTTTGCAATAATGCGCTCATAGTTGCCTTTCGGCGGAGACTTGGGTGGTTTTGCCAGGGCAGCCAGAGTGAGCTTCACTTTCACCGGATCTACCTTCTCCTCTGGAGGTGGATGTCTCTTTGCTCTCAACCCTTGAAACCAGTCATCCACTTCGGTTCACGCGATCTCGGCGTTCTCCTCCGGGGTCCTCTCATATGGTAACTTCTCTGGAGTCTTCAGAGAAGGACCGAATCTGTATGTCCTCCTGCCTCTTATTGTAATGCTAGAGGCCGACCGAGCAGACGGAGCGGTTGTCTTCTTTACTTGCTTACGAGGCGGAGGAGAAGGACTACGACGCGCCGGAGCAGCTGGAGCGGCGGCAGGTCTCTTCCGCCCTTGCTGACGAGGCGGAGAAGAAGGAGGCTGACTGCTCGGGCGCATCGGCGCAGGCGGAGAAGGAGGCGGAGTGCCGCCACGCGCCGGAGAAGGAGCCGACCGAGGGCCCTAATCGTCACTCGCCGGAGGAGGAGGCGGTGGAGGAGGCAGAGTGCCCTGACTTGCCGGAGGAGGAGGAGGAGGCGGAGGCGTCCAGTTCAGAAGGTTGATGAGCTCCTTCCGCCATAGGCATGGAGTCTTCAGAGCAGACCCCAGCCGAGTCTCCCCTTCACCGGTAGGGTGGTCAGGTTGGAGGTCCTCAAATCCCTCCATTATTTCATCCACCATCACCCTAGCATATCCTTCTGGAATCGGCCGGCAGTGAAAAGTTGCGCCAGGTTCAGTAGGATAAACAGAGCCAACAGCCGCCTTGACCTTCAAATTCATCCATTGCGTCATAAGGTGGCAATTTTGAGACTCCGTGATAGCATCCACGGGATAGCTGGCAGGAGCCATCAAGGCATGCTCCGGCTGAAGCAGCTCGGTGGAAGCCACGCTGCTTCTGCGCTGAGATGGCAGGGTAGCTTCGGGGGAGGCTTCGGCAGTACGTTTGCTGTGATTTGCTTCTCATTCCTCTATCGCGTCCACCCTTGCTTGCAGTGCCTGCATTTGGGTCTGCTGCACTTTTTTCCTCCTCTCATGGGATTTGTAACCGCCTGCGTCCGGAAACCCAACCTTCCATGGAATGGAGCCTGGCGTGCCTCGTGTCCGTCCAGGGTGCTCAGGATTCCCGAGGGCCATTGTGAGCTTGTCGTTCTCTCTGTCTGGAAAGAACTTCCCTTGCTGCGCTGCTTCGATATACTGCTTAAGCTTCCTGACTGGTATGTCCATTTGATCGTTCGTCCAAATGCACTTCCCTGTTACAGGGTCCAAGGTTCCGCCAGCCCCGAAGAACCAAGTCCGGCAACGGTCTGGCCAGCTAATTGTCTCTGGTTCGATCCCTTTATCAACCAGATCATTCTCAGTCTTGGCCCACTTAGGCCGGGCTACGAGGTAGCCACCTGACCCCGTGCGATGGTGAAGCATCTTCTTCGCAGCATTTTGCTTGTTTGTCGCCGACATCTTCTTACTCTTTTCCGATGTCTTGTGGGCCACAAATGCGGGCCAGTGATCTCTGATCTTCTCATATCTGCCCTTGAATTCTGGTGTCTCGTTATTTTCGACAAACTTATTCAGCTCTTTCTTCCACCTCCTGAATAGTTCTGCCATCCTCTTAAGAGCAAACGACTTGATTAATTTCTCTTTAATTGGGTTCTCTGGATTATCCTCTGGCGGTAGGGTGAAATTTGACTTTAGCTCAGTCCAAAGATCATTTTTCTGCATATCATTGACATAAGACACCTCAGGGTCTTCTGTAGCCGGCTTAAACCATTGTTGGATGCTTATTGCGATCTTGTCCCTAACCAGAACCCCGCACTGAGCAACAAATGCGCTCTTTGTCCGGAGGGGTTCAATCGGTTGGCCGTCGGGCGTGATTGCTATGATCTCAAACTTTTCATCCGAGCTCAACTTTTTCTTCGGGCCTCGTCTCTTTACCGAAGTTGTGCTCGATCCGGAGGGCTAGAAAAAAGAACAAAGACTTAATTAATATGTGTACATACCAAAACAATGAATGCATCAATCAGCTAGTTAGCACAGGCTTAACTAATATATATACCTGGCCGGACTCGGTTCGGTCACCGGAGCCATCATCACGGTCTCCTTCTTGCACCGGCATTGGGTCACCGGGGCCGTCCTCATGTTCTTCTTCTTGCACCGGCATTAGGTCACCGTAGCCAGCTTGTTCACCCTCTCCTTCCAGACCATCGGTGTCGTTGAGAAACAACGAGACGACATCACTTCCTTCTGCGATTATGTCCCTCAACAACGCTTCTTTTGCTTCGTCTAGGGCAGTGTCCATAGTTTCTACAAATATTTACAACATGGCAATTATTATTCAAACATGACAGATGGATATATTAGTGCCAAACGTAGAACTAGCTACCTAATCATAGTAAGCTATCGGGAGGGGGTATATATCGACAACGACGACACTACATCTATGTCCATCGACGACCCTCGTTCCCGATAAAAAAAAGAGGAAGAAGAAGAAAAAAAAGAGGAGAAGAAAGAATAGAGGAGAAGAACTCCTCTTTTCTTTCTTCTCCTCTTTTTTTTTCTTCTTCCTCTTCTTTTTTTATCCTCTTCTTCCTCTCATGTTCGAGAGCATCGCCGAGGGGTCGGGAGGTTCGTAATGTCAAAGGATTCAACAAAACCATGTCTTCATCATTAGGCGAAAGTAACATGTGCATGATGGTACGAAGCTCTTCAAAGTTGTTCTGGAACCGAGTCCCAGATAGGATAATTCGCTTTTTGGTACACAGCAAGAGCCTTCCGAATATCGCTATTTGGAAGGCCTTTGCTGAATTCGTACCAAAAGGCGGATTATCCTATCCAGGACTCCATTCCAGAACAACTTTGCAGAACTTCGTACCAACATGCCCTGGTTACTTCCGGCTAATGATGAAGGCATGGATTTCTTCAATACTTTGACACTAGGAAACCTCTCTCGACCCCTCGGTGATCCTCGACCCCTGGAACCCTCGACGACCCTGGAACCCTCGACCCCTCGGCGATCCTCTTCTTCCTCTCATGTTCGAGAGGATCGCTGAGGGGTCGGGAGGTTGCGTAGTGTCAAAGGATTCAACAAAACCATGTCTTCATCATTAGGCGAAAGTAACATGTGCATGATGGTACGAAGCTCTTCAAAGTTGTTCTGGAACGGAGTCCCGGATAGGATAATTCGCTTTTTGGTACAAAGTTCAGCAAGAGCCTTCCGAATATCGCTATTTGGAAGGCCTTTGCTGAATTCGTACCAAAAGGCGGATTATCCTATCCGGGACTCCATTCCAGAACAACTTTGCAGAACTTCGTACCAACATGCCCTGGTTACTTCCGGCTAATGATGAAGGCATAGATTTCTTCAATACTTTGACACTAGAAAACCTCTCTCGACCCCTCGGCGATCCTCGACCCCTCGAACCCTCGACGACCCTGGAACCCTCGACCCCTAGACGACCCTGGAACCCTCGACCCTCGACCCTATAGAACCCTCGAACCCTCGAACCCTCGACCCTTGACCCCTCGAACCCTCGACCCTGAAATCCTAGAGGAGAAGATCGAAGAAAAAAAGAAGAAAAGAAAGAGGAGATGAAGAAAGGAATAGCGGAGAAGAAGAAAAAATAGAATATATTCTATTTTCTCTTCTTCTCCACTATTCCTTTCTTCTTCTCCTCTTCTTTTTCTTCTTTTTTCTTCTTCTTATTTATTTCTCCTCTTCTTCCTCTCCTCTTCTTCTTCTTATTTAGTTCTCTCGACCCCTCGTCCCTCTCTCGACCCCTCAACGACCCTCGTCCCTGATAACATTTTTTTTCTCCCCTCGACACCTCTCGACCTCTCGTCCCACTCTCGACCCCTCATCGTCATCTATCACCCCCCTCGTTTTCTTTAGCATATATCCATGAAGAAAAAAGAAGTCTTCCTCTTCTTATTTTCCTTTTTCCACTCCTTCCTTTTCTTCTTCTTCTTCTTCATTCTTCCTTCTTCCTCTTTTCTTCATTTTCCTTATTTTACTTTTTCCTCTACACTAACCTAAAATCGATATCTACTAATTAACAACCTAAATAAAAAAATGAATACATATATGAAAAAAACATCATATGAAAAAAACATCTAGCATTTCATCAAACACCTTCTATATGGACAAAAAAATTCAGAAATTCCAAAAAATTCAGAAAAGTGGACAGCGCGTTGCTGCTGCTCCACTTCTCCTCTCCTCTACTTCTCCTCTCCTTCTGCTCTTCAATGCATCGGGGCCGGCGGCGACCATGGAGCAGGGGCGGAGCAAGGGGCGCTCGGGCGCAAGAGTGGCACTCGAGAGGGGGGCTCACTTTGAGGGGGGCGGCGACGGCTGGAGTCCAGCGACGAGGACGGCGGGCTCGGGGCGGCACGCGGTGACGGGGACGACATCCTCGGGGCGGCACGCGGTGACGGGGACAAGGAGGCGGGCTCGGGGAGGCACGCGGCGACGGGGACGAGGGCGGCGGGCTCAGGGATGTCGGCGACGAGGACGGCGCAGGCTCAGGGAGGTGACGACGTGGTCCAGAGGGCTCGGCGGCGACGAGGACGAGGAGCAGCCTGGCGGCATCGACGGAGGAGAGGACGAGGAGATCGATCGAACTGAATCGAGAATTTCATAAGTGTTGGCTTATATAGCCAGAGCACTAGTCCCGGTTCGTGAAACCAACCGGGACTAATGCCCCTCTTTAGTCCCGGTTGGTGCCACCAACCGGGACCAAAGGCCAATTTTCAACAGCCCAAAGGCGGGAAGCGGCGGCCTTTGGTCCCGGTTGCTGGCTCCAACCGGGACTAAAGGGGGCATTGGTACCGGTTGGTGCCACGAACCGGTATCAAAGGCGGGCATTGGTCCCGGTTCGGGCCACCAACCGGGACCAATGGCCTTGCACATCAGCGTGGTGGTGGGAGTTTAGTCCCACCTCGCTAGTTGACAGCGCCCAACACCTGTTTATAAGCTCTGCTGCCTCCTCCCTCTCGAACTCCTCTGAACTGCAGGCCTATGGGCCTAATATGACACTGCTTTGCCTGTGGGCCTATTGGGCCTTCTGCGGGCCTGAATCCTGGCCCATGTTGGGTTTCTAGTCGTATTCACGCCGTGGTGGCCCAATAGGTGGCAATTTTTTATTTTTTTTCCAGTTTTTTGTTTTGTTTTTTGCATTATTTATTTCCTTTTGTTTTTTCCTTTATTTTTTTAATTCTTTTTGCTTTTAGGTCAGAAAAATTATAAACTTTCTGTTAGTGGTATTACTTTTCAAATTTGAATAGTTAAAATTTGAATTCTTTGAAATTTGTGTGAATCACAAGTTTGTGATTAACTTTACTATAAAAATATTTTTTCCAGTTTTTTTGTTTTGTTTTTTGCATTATTTATTTTCTTTTGTTTTTTGCTTTATTTTTTAATTCTTTTTGCTTTTAGTTTTAGAAAAAATTATAAACTTTCTGTTATTGCCATTAGTTTTCAAATTTGAAAAAACTTTTTTGTTTTTTGT
>NC_041380.1:508506138-508516605 GCF_002162155.2 Triticum dicoccoides
TTACAACAAAATACTTATTGTTGCTATTTTTATTTTTTTTCAGTTTTTTTGTTTTGTTTTCTGCATTATTTATTTCCTTTTGTTTTTGCTTTATTTTTTAATTCTTTTTGATTTTAGGTCAGCAAAATTATAAACTTTCTGTTAGTGCCATTAGTTTTAGAAAAATTATAAACTTTCTGTTAGTGCTATTAGTTTTCAAATTTGAATAGTTAAAATTTGAATTCTTTGAAAATTGTTTGAATCACAAGTTTGTGATTAACTTACTAAAAATGAGAATAGATGAAAGTTGAAAGTTTCTGTTAGTGCCATTAGTTTTAGAAAGTTGAAAGTTGAAAATTAAAAGTTGGCATGGGCCAGGGACTAATGGTTATGGTATTACGAGGGCCGAACCATAAGACATGAAAGCATTTCAAATGAACTCTGAAAAAGTTGAAAGTTGGGATGGTATCATAATTTCACCCACATAGCATGTGCATGTACAAAACGGACAATAGTAGCATGTTCGTGTGTTGCAAAGTTGCGGGAGAAAGTATTCACTTTTTCTTCGCTTGTGTCATTTGCTTATTGCGTCGTAACCATGGATAATCTTCATTGTTTATCAGGATGCTTGGGTCAGCCTTGACATTGAAGGGAGGAATTTCATAAAACTTTTCGTAATCTTCAGACATGTCTGTCTTGCCGTCCACTCCTAGGATGTCCCTTTTTCCTGAAAGAACTATGTGGCACTTTGGCTCATCGTATGATGTATTCGCTTCCTTATCTTTTCTTTTTCTCGGTTTGGTAGACATGTCCTTCACATAGATAACCTGTGCCACATCATTGGCTAAGACGAACGGTTCGTCAGTGTACCCAAGATTTTTCAGATCCACTGTTGTCATTCCGTACTGTGGGTCTACCTGTACCCCGCCGCCTAACAGATTGACCCATTTACACTTAAACAAAGGGACCTTAAAATTAGGTCCGTAGTCAAGTTCCCTTATGTCCACTATGTAACCATAATATGTATCCTTTTCGCTCTCGGTTGCTGCATCAAAGCGGACACCGCTGTTTTGGTTGGTGCTCTTTTGATCTTGGGCGATCGTGTAAAATGTATTCTCATTTATCTCGTATCCTTTGTAAGTCAATACAGTCAAAGATGGTCCCCTGGACAACAAGTACAACTCATCACAAACAGTGTTGTCACCTCTGAGACGTGTTTCCAACCAACTGCTGAAAGTCCTGATGTGTTCACATGTAATCCAGTCATTGCACTGCTCCGGTTGTTTGGAGCGCAGACTGTTCTTGTGTTCATCGACATACGGGGTCACCAAGGTAGAGTTCTGTAGAACTGTGTAGTGTGCTTGAGACCAAGACTATCCGTCCCTGCATATTATTGAGTCTCTTCCAAGAGTGCCTTTTCCAGTCAGTCTCCCCTCATACCGCGATTTAGGGAGACCTATCTTGTTAAGGCCATGAATGAAGTCAACACAAAACCCGATAACATCCTATGTTTGATGGCCCATGGAGATGCTTCCTTCTGGCCTAGCGCGATTACGGACATATTTCTTTAGGACTCCCATGAACCTCTCAAAGGAGAACATATTGTGTAGAAATACGGGCCCCAGGATGACAATCTCATCGACTAGATGAACTAGGACGTGCGTCATGATATTGAAGAAGGATGGTAGGAACACCAGCTCGAAACTGACAAGACATTGCGCCACATCACTCCTTAGCCTTGGTACGATTTCTGGATCGATCACCTTTTGAGAGATTGTATTGAGGAATGCACATAGCTTCACAATGGCTAATCGGACATTTTTCGGTAGAAGCCCCCTCAATGCAACCGGAAGCAGTTGCGTCATAATCACGTGGCAGTCATGAGACTTTAGGTTCTGAAACTTTTTCTCTGGCATATTTATTATTCTCTTTATATTCGACGAGAAGCCAGTCGTGACCTTCATACTGAGCAGGCATTCAAAGAAGTTTTCTTTCTCTTCTTTTGTAAGAGCATAGCTGGCAGGACCTTTATACTGCTTCGAAGGCATGTCTTCTTTTTCGTGCAAACGTTGCAGGTCCTCCCGTGCCTCAGGTGTATCTTTTGTCTTCCCATACACGCCCAAGAAGCCTAGCAGGTTCACGCAAAGGTTCTTCGTCACGTGCATCACGTCGATTGAGGAGCGGACCTCTAGATCTTTCCAGTAGGGTAGGTCCCAAAATATAGATTTCTTCTTCCACATGGGTGCGTGTCCCTCGGCGTTATTCGGAACAGCTAGTCCACCGGGACCCTTTCCAAAGATTACGTAGTGTAAATCATTGACCATGGCAAGCACGTGATCACCGGTGCGCATGGCGGGCTTCTTCCGGTGATCTGCCTCGCCTTTGAAATGCTTGCCTTTCTTTCGACATTGATGGTTGGTCGGAAGAAATCGACGATGGCCCAGGTACACATTCTTCCTGCATTTGTCCAGGTATATACTTTCAGTGTCATCTAAACAGTGCGTGCATGCGTGGTATCCTTTGTTTGTCTGTCCTGAAAGGTTACTGAGAGCGGGCCAATCGTTGATGGTCACGAACAGCAACGCCTTAAGGTTAAATTCCTCCTGTCTGTGCTCATCCCACGTACGTACACCGTTTTCATTCCACAGCTGTAAAAGTTCTTCAACTAATGGCCTTAGGTACACATCAATTTCGTTGCCGGGTTGCTTAGGGCCTTGGATGAGAACTGGCATCATAATGAACTTCCGCTTCATGCACATCCAAGGAGGAAGGTTATATATACATAGAGTCACGGGCCAGGTGCTGTGATTGCTGCTCTACTCCCCGAAAGGATTAATGCCATCTGCGCTTAAAGCAAACCATACATTCCTTGGGTCCTTTGCAAACTCATCCCAGTACTTTCTCTCGATTTTTCTCCACTGCGAACCGTCAGTGGGTGCTCTCAACTTCCCATATTTCTTTCGGTTCTCACTGTGCCATCGCATCAACTTGGCATGCTCTTCGTTTTTGAATGGACGTTTCAACCGTGGTATTATAGGAGCATATCACATCACCTTCGCAGGAACCCTCTTCCTGGGGGGCTCGCCGTCAACATCACCAGGGTCATCTCGTCTGATCTTATACCGCAATGCACCGCATACCGGGCATGCATTCAGATCCTTGTATGCATCGCGGTAGAGGATGCAGTCATTAGGGCATGCATGTATCTTCTCCACCTCCAATCCTAGAGGGTATACGACCTTCTTTGCTGCGTATGTACTGTCGGGCAATTCGTTATCCTTTGGAAGCTTCTTCTTCAATATTTTCAGTAGCTTCTCAAATCCTTTGTCAGCCACAGCATTCTCTGCCTTCCACTGCAGCAATTCCATTACGGTACCGAGCTTTGTGTTGCCATCTTCGCAATTGGGGTATAACCCTTTTTTGTGATCCTCTAATATGCGATCGAACTTCAGCTTCTCCTTTTGACTAATGTATTGCGTCCTTGCATCGACAATGACCCGGCGGAGATCATCATCATCGGGCACATTGTCTGGTTCCTCTTGATCTTCAGCAGCTTCACCCGTTGCAGCATCATTGGGCACATCGTCTGGTTCCTCTTGATCTTCACCAGCTCCCCCCGTTGTAGCATCACCATATTCAGGGGGCACATAGTTGTCATCGTAGTCTTCTTCTTCGCCGTCTTCCATCATAACCCCTATTTCTCCGTGCCTCGTCCAAACATTATAGTGTGGCATGAAACCCTTGTCAAGCAGGTGGGAGTGAAGGATTTTCCGGTTAGAGTAAGACCTCGTATTCCCACATTCAGTGCATGGACAACACATAAAACCATTCTGCTTATTTGCCTCAGCCGTATCGAGAAACTCATGCACGCCCTTAATGTACTCGCGGGTGTGTCTGTCACCGTACATCCATTGCCGGTTCATCTGCGTGCATTATATATAATTATGTGTCCAAATTAATAGAAGTTCATCATCATATTAAAACCAAAGTGCATACATAGTTCTCATCTAACAACATATAGCTCTCCAGAGCATCTAATTAATTAAACCATACATTGAAACTATGTAAAACATTTCAATGCGAAAACAAATGCGATCATAATCGCAACCAAGGTAACAATTGATCCAACGGCATAATGATATCAAGCCTCGATATGAATGGCATATTTTCTAATCTTTCTAATCTTCAAGCGCATTCCATCCATCTTGATCTTATGATCATCGACGACATCCGCAACATGCAACTCCAATATCATCTTCGCCTCCTCAATTTTTTTTATTTTTTCCTTCAACAAATTGTTTTCTTTTTCAACTAAATTTAACCTCTCGACAATAGGGTCGGTTGGCATTTCCGATTCACATACATCCTAGATAAATAAAATCTATGTCACGTTGGTCGGCATAATTTTCATAAACAATAAATGAACCAATAGTTATAAAGAGAATATACATAGCACATCCGAATCATAGACAGGACAAGGGCCGACGGGGGCGGATACCAAAACCATCGCACTATACAAGATGCAATAATAAATGTAAGAAAATGATACAAGTATCTATCTAAACATACAAGTAAGAATATTTTTCCTTTCAGAAAGAAGATAAGAACAAGAGGCTCACCACGGTGGTGTCGGTGATGAGATCGGCGCGGGTGATCGACAGCGGTGAAGACGGGGACGGAGCGTGACGGACCGCTAAATATAGACAAATCTCGAGGAAAATGGAGCTTGGAGGTCGAGCTTCGAGAGGAGAAAGGTTAAGTAGTGTGGCTCGGGCATTCCATCGAACACCTCATGTGCATAGGAGATGAGCTAGAGCACCACAAAGCCCTCTCCCCCTTGGCCAGAAAAAACAGAGCACTGTGCTCTGCTCTTGCGCGAGGGGGTATATATAGGCACCTCATTGGTCCCGGTTGGTGACATGAGCCGGGACTAAAGGGGAGCCTTTGGTCCCGGTTCAAGCCACCAACCGGGACCAATGGTTGTGGGCCAGGAGCGAGGCCCATTGGTCCCGGTTCATCCCACTAACCGGGACCAAAAGGTCCAGATGAACCAGGACCAATGGCCCACGTGGCCCGGCCGGCCCCCTAGGCTCACGAACCGGGACCAATGACCACATTGGTCCCGGTTCTAGACTGAACCGGAACTAATGGGCTGACCCGGCCTGGACCAAAGCCCTGTTTTCTACTAGTGTGTGTACAGCATTCTGCGTTCGATTAGGTACAATAATGATCAATTGTCGGACAGGCATCGGATACAAAAGTGTCGTGCCCACAAAAGTTTCGTGCAGATGAAAGCCGAAGCTGCAAAATAGAAAACCAAAAGACCATGCGGAAGAGTGCACATCCCCAAACATTTCAGTTGATTTGCCTTCGCGCACCCATGCACACGCTGACGGAGAGTCCTCGCATGTCTGTCCAGAGATTGATTAATTTAGATGCGCGTCGTAGGCGTAGGTGCTATACATTGACGGGCCGTAACTATTGCCAGCCATTTAGGTGTCATGTCTTCGCTGGTCTGGTGAACGACAATCGTGTCGGTTGTTGGCCGGAGGAGTCGCACGTACGTGAGTAGGTGCAGCGTATGATGGTTCGATCCATTGCAGTGGACAGTCATCGGTTGTCTCAGCTAATCCCTACTCAACTCTTCGATGCATGCATGCACATCGCCCCAACCAAGCTAGGCCAGCATGTTGCAGGTTTTAGAACGGGGTTCACCGATCCACGAAGTAATTAAGATCCACACAGACCACGCATGGGGAAAATCTGAAAAACGAGAGAGAATGATGCCACCACGTACTCCGATCGGCGGTCGACGGTACCCCTCCAGGTCCGGTAGGTCTGCTGCCTGCTTTGCCAATTGCCACAAGCCACACACTAGTAGATACTACATATGAGTCCAAGTCGACCAAGCGAAGTTAGCAGGGGAGCCACATACCATAAGACCTTCCAATCCCTGCATGATTCCTCACTTGACTGGCGCCGTGTGCATGGGGGCGTGGCGTGGTCCAGAAGCCCCGCAGCGCAGAAGCCAACGTAGAAACATTCTCACGTCCAAAGAAAGTTGGCAACCGCCAGGCAGTGTTTGCCGGGAAAGGGACGGCCGGGCGCGCCACGACGAGGCGCGGGTGACTAACCGGCGATTCCGTTCCTTCTGTTTCGTCGTAAACCGTAACAACGACGAGGGGATTGACGGGGTGACCGCCGTCGTGCGGCAATGCGTAGAAGGAACCGTGAACGTACTACCACGTAACGGGCCGACCTAGCCTCTGGTCTGTTTCCTCCAGGCTCTGACTGAAGTGGGACGGCAAGAAAAGGGAAAACTGAGCTGCGCTTTCATTCTTTTGTACTCTACTTACTTTCTAGTACACGCGCGCTGACATTTCCACTAAATTATGCGCGTGCATGCGTGCTTCTTCGTCACTCCAGGGTAACGCATACTAGTTGCATAGCAGTGCCATGCTTTAGATTCGCTTAATTTTCGTTTGGCATGCCTAGTCAGTATAGTCTTTGGGGAGAGGGACACATTTAGTCAAGAAAGTAGGGATTCGGCAGACCGCCCGAGCTCGAGCGATCGTTCGGATTAAAACCACACGTATGTGCGTTATGCGTAGCGGTCAAGCTTAAGAAAACTTAGGACGAGCCATATTGGGCGGGCTCCTTTTGGCACCGCACAAACTAACATAGCGTGATAGCTAGGGCCGGGGGAAAGAGATGCGCCCACAAAGACTAGGGACACATTGATCGCTTAAAAGCATCTCCAATAGCCGTTCAACACGCAACGCGCTAAAAATCAGTTTGCAGCGCGTCGATCGCCTGGTTTGACACGGCGGGCAGCGCTGGCTCCAGCAGCCGTGACAAAATGTAGCACGCGCGTAGCTCCAGCAGCGCGCAAAAATGCAGCATGCGTGCATAGATATTTTGTCACCATGCATAGTTCATAGCATAGATTAAAAATGATACAAAGATATTTTACATAGTTCATAGCATAGATAAAAAATGATACAAAAATATTTTACATAGCATAGATAGATAAAAAGAACTAAGGTGCAACTACATAATTAAAACTACAGTGCAACTAGATAAACTACGGTGCAACTAGAACTACTCCGACTCGTCCTCATCATCGTCTTCGCTGGTGTTGTCCGAGGTAGAGATCCACATGTCTTCCCAACGTTCATCATCGGACGTGAAGAACGACTTCCCACCGGCGTTGACGAGATCGCACTGCGATATGGCCATGCTTTCCGCCGATGCCGGTCTGCCCGCATCGCGTGGCGCCTTGCCGTCCTCTTCACCCAGAAGGCGCGCTCGTTGGCGAGGTCCTCCGGGTGGCGCCGGCGCCACTCCGTCATGGCCCACTCATCCTCCTCGACGACGAGGAGGCGGCATTGCCGCCGACGGTGCTTCGCACGGTGCAGGTTCGTGATAAGACGAGGTGGAGGGGCGACGGCCTGCGCCTGCTCGCATATGTAGACGTTGCGGAAGTTCATCTGCGAGGGAGGCCCCTCTAGACGCCACGCCGTCGCGGTCTCGAACATGCCGAGGCCGAGCCGGACGTCGCCGGACCGGATCTCGACGTAGTACGCGTCGGAGGGGCGCTCGCGGACGCCACGGTAGCCCGAAGTTGCTCGGCGGCGCGGCGGCATGGTGACGCGGTGGTGGCAAGGCACTGAAGCGGTGAGGAAGCAGAGGAAGCGGCGAGAAAGCAATGGAAGCGGCGAGAAGGCGGGGAAAATGCGCGCGTGGCAGTGTGGAGCACCACGTGGCGAGCGCCGGAAGCGGCGCGCCAAATCTACCACACGATCGACTACTTTCTCTCACGCGCGCAAACATTTATCGCGCGCGCTTATTTTTCGTCTCGGCTGGAGCGCGAAAACTTTCCGCGTGCGCTAAATGGGTATTTTACCGCGCGTGTCTTTTAGTGCGGCTATTGAAGATGCTCTAAGAGCATCTCCAACAGAAGCGCTATATGAGCGACGCGCGGTATAAACATTGCTTTTAGCGCGCGCGGACCCGGTTTGGAATCTCCAGCAGCCGCACAAAAAGCGCGCACGCGCTATAACTAATGCAGCGCGCGCATCAAAAAGGCATCGCTCGCAGTATATTTAGTGCGCCCGGTCGCGCGCGCTGCAAACTCTGAGCTGCTGCAGATGGGACCGCTTGATTGAGACCGTTGGACTCGCGCGCGCAGCATATTTTGCAGCGCTTGTTGGAGCAAACGTCTTCTAGCGCCTAAAAAAATCTACTTGCGCGCTGTAAACCCGTTTTTTAGGCGCCGCGCATTGGGCGGCGGTTGGAGATGCTTTAAAGCAATCAAAAGCACCGGCGTTTCACACACACAGAGGAGACCGGACAAACAAAAGCAAGGATAAGGTCATATCGCGCCGCCTATGGCTAAAGGAACCAGCTGCGCAGTACGCATAGCCTAGCCGATCGATCGAGCGCATAGTGCGCGGGGCGGGAGAGGGGGAGGCGTGGAGAAAGCAACGGGGCAGGGTGGACGATGTCCTCGCCGCGAGGGCACCCGCGCGCGCCGGGCGCCGCACAGGCCGTATCGGCGCACAGCACAGTGACCAGGAGGAGGAGACGAGCGGGTCGCCGTTGTGGACGCGGAAAGCGCCAAGGCTGGCCGGCGTCGTCATGCGAACTGGCCGGGACGCGCACGAGCGCGTTACCTTTTCGACCACATAGTACCATGGACCATGCTGTGGTCGTGCCTACTGCCTAGTAGTAGTAGTAGCTGGGTGGGGAGGTTTGATTTGAATTGAGCTGCTGCGGCTAGGCGGCTAAGTTTACGTGGACGCCATCTACCGAGATCAAACGCGCGTGCAATGCAGTGCAAGCATGGCGTACGCGTTACGACTGCCGTAAAAGGAACTGTGCGGCTGGCTGGCTGCCTGCATGCACTTTTCTACCGCGCATGCAGTAGGAAGTTACCTTGATTAATAATTTGAGTTACTTTCATGGATTGCTCGGCTGCTGGCAAAGCGATCGCAGAACGAATGAGGTTCTAGCTAATACGAGGTCTAGTGCTCATGCTACTACGTGCACTAGCAGAGCATAATCATTCCTGGTTACAATGGAAAAGCAGGGTGACGCTGACCGTCCATTAAACCGGCCGGCCGGGCGATCCTCATCGATCGGGGATTTAATCGCAGATGCTTAGCACACTGAGGAGCAACGATCGAGCAAAGTCTCGAGCTCCAAAATATAAATGGACACGCCGCCCTTAACGTGGTGGTGTCGCCCGGCGTCACGGTGACGCGGCCGTGACGCCATAAACCACGGACGCGGTACACTCCATTGTATTCCACTTCCTAGCTTATTTCTGGCTGCCCGCGCTGCTGCGGTTGTGTCCATGAGATACCTGGCAAATTGCAGATACGGAAACGTATGAACGATCCGGGATAGCATCATGCACGCACCCAGCTGACCGCTACACTTCTGGAACTACCTAGGTTTCCCTCTCCCCAGCTTGCGAACCGTCGTCCAAGAGCTGGCATATATTTGTAGGATATTTTAGGGCGGGCCCATGTTGCATGCATGCATGCATCACGCTGATGCGGGCAATGATGCAACGGCGTTATGATGTGCACGCTACTCTCTGCAGCACAGCACTTGTTGTGCTGATCATAGCTGCTCCGAATTGGCCAGCCTTTGCAGCCTTGGTGTGCTGTGCCTGCCCGGTTTCGCCAAGTTTATCCGCGAGCCGATCGTGCCCGCAGCCTCATCGGCTAGCTCGTCTGCTCGCGTCTACTAGCACGCATGGATGCAGTACGCTGACCCTTCTATCCTGGAATTCTCTATCCTGCGCCGCGCTGCGAGTTGGCTGGCCGTGCCTAGCTAGCGCGAGCATGCATATGGTACCGCTAGCTAGTCCAACTGGTAGGGTACATGCATACGGTACTCCATGAACATTTCATGGTGTGATGTGGTACGCTTCCGGTCGATCGAATGAACGCAAGCCGGGGCCCAGGATATTTCGGGCTCTTTTCGGCCGGCCGGTGCGCGCGACGTGTCGGAGATGCCAACGAAGCCTCTCTCGGATGGGAAAAATATCGGTACATGCCATGATGTCCGTCGTCAAATTACACCGAGACGGATAGATTTTTCTCATGCTCGGCTCGTAGTGATGGGACGTGCAGGGCCATGGAGCATGGAGGGGTGCGGCCTCTACCTCGTGCTTCGTGCCAGTTGTGCGTGGGTGACCTGACTGATGATGATGAGACTGAGATATATGTGGGCTCTCCAAGTGCAGTGCTGGGATATGATTAATCTGGCTGGGAAAAGGCGGACCGGGGGATGTGAAGCTGGTCGATGGAGAACATGGTGGAAGGATAAGATAGTAGTAGGGTTTCTTTAACGGAAATCGGAAGGGGAGAGCTCTTCTTTTATAAAAAAATATAAGAAAGTAGTAGGACATAATTAATAGGATTTATTTATTGAAATAAAATTCAGAGCAAGTTCATGTATTTGGTAGGCTGTGCA
>NC_041380.1:508516950-508556964 GCF_002162155.2 Triticum dicoccoides
AAAATACTGCTGGTAATTCAATAAGTTGACTTTCACTGTTGAAAGTCTCGTTCGATCGTTTTTCAACGGAAGAAATAGTAACCGGCAAAATAATAAAGGGCCAAAACTGGGTTGCTGAACCCAGCTTCATGACCTATGTATTTAATGTCTCTGTGTACGAGGAGCAGGCACATTGTCCTCAAAAACTAAAACAGAGAGGAGCGGGCCATTATCTTATGATGTCTCATTTCGGCATCGTCTTAAGTTCGCGCTTCATGCAAACATTTTTTTTGGAAGAACACACAAAAATTTCCATTTCCTATTCGCCGCCTTAAGCACATGTTACTTTGATATTTCCAAAAAATAAACTCCGCCCTGGGCCAGCCCATTTACACCATTTTTTTCCTTTCCGTAAACATTCAAAAAATGTGCGCCCGACGAGATTCAAACTATGCACCGGTAGGCTTTGTACGACCACGGTAACGACCTGGACAACTTTCATGTTGCGCCTAGTTACCTTTATCTATTTTTCTTCAAATATAACACAAACCAATGTTAACCTGTTTGCTTTTCATCATTTTGTTTGGCCTGTTTTCCTTCTATTTTTCCTATTGCCCTTCCTTTATTTTTCAATTTCATTTATTTTTCCAAATTCATGAACTTTTCTCAAAATCATGAACTTTTCAAATTTGTGAACATTTTCTTAAATCCGTGAACTTTTTATTCAAATCCATAAACTCTTTCAACTTTTATGAACTTTTTTTCAAAACCCGTGAACTTTTTCCAAATTCGTGACATTTTTCTCAAAATTGTTATTTTTTGTAATTTATGAACCTTTTCAAATTTGTGATTTTTTTGAAAATTGATGAACATTTTTTTGAAATTCGATGAACCTTTTTAAAATTGATGAGTTTTCAATTTTGGGAACAATTTTTCAAAACCGATGAACTTCTCTTCAAATTCGTGAATTTTCCAAAATTTGATTTTTTTTTCAAAATCGATGAAAATTTGCAAATTTGCGAACTTTCTTCCAAAAATCTAAGAATTGTTTTCAAGAAATTGAACTTTCTTTCCATACTTCTGAACCTTTTTATTGCAAATGTATGATTTTTTTTTCAAATCCAAGTTTTTACATTTTTTAAAATGTCTAGATTTTTTATAAAATTCAAAATGGTTGACTTTGGTCAACGGCTGGCTGGTCAATGCTGACCGGTCAGCCATTAACCCGAGCCATCGAAGAGACAATGACCCTAGCGAGATCGACCGAAGCAATCGACTGATTGCTACCTTAATCGGCCTTGGCTTGCTAGTATCACACTTGAGCGTCAGTGAACCGTTGGAGCGCTTAAGGCGCCGAATAGGAGCTCTGCATATCATGGCTTGTTAAGTCGAAAACACCCTCTACTCTGACTTGTCAAGTGCCCCGTAGTAGATGGATTTAATTGTAGCATGAGCCAGGTTTGCTAAATTCAATGTGGATGGAGCAGCCTCGGAAAACTCTACCTAGTGCTTCGGTCGAAGCTTTGAAAGGCTATTTCCTAGATCATAGATTATCGATTTTCTGGGCGTGACAGACACTACGATACTAGAGGCCTTAGCATGTCACACTCATGAGGCATGTCCATCAGACCCACGCCGATTGTGTCAGATTGCAAGGAGCAGATTTCCAATATAGGTGTTGGCACTAGCGACACCTATGTTGGGAAATTAGAGCTCGGTTGTCGATTTCATTCAGGCCTCCTTCCCCATTTTGCTTTGTCGCTAGACCAATATGCAAGGTTTAAAATTTTGGAAACAAAATAATGTTGGACGCCACCGAAATATGTGAAGTTTCAAAATTTTCACATATTTTGGAAATTCTTTCAGATTTTTTGTTTTCAAAATTCACTAAAATGTAATGAATTTTAACCCCTATTTTATTGTATTTTGTAATCAGTTTGAATATGCGTCGAAATTTTATGGTTAAAAGTATTTCAGATCCCACCGAAATATACGAAATTTCAAAATTTTCATTGAAATTTTCAAACCGCACCACCCTTGAGTATTCGAATCACACAATCAAATTCATATCCCTGCAAATGTTATTATTGATCAAGAATAAAGAGCAGGCCGTGACCCCTAAGTCCATGTCTTTGTAAAAGGTTTAAACCCTTTTGTTCCAAATGTTTTTTTTATTTTCGTCAAAACTTTTTATGAGTCCTTACCATTCTTTGCACATGGACTGTTTTATTTGTAGTATTAAACATTGTACAATTTTGTAAAGGATCTTTTATGCACTACATTTCATGCTAAATTTTCCATTCAATCAAACCTCTTGTTAAAAGCCTTTTTGTTTCCTGTGCTGCAACCAAAAATACTTTGATGAAACTTCAAACACAGGTATATGGGATTCAATGGGCATAACATGTAGTCCTACATTTTTAGAATCCCGTGAGTCAAAGATGAGTTTAAGGTTATGGAAGGTTAATTTGAAATCTTCAAGAGCAAGCTATTCGTTGTGCACAACTTGGGTTGCACCACTTATTCAATAAACACTATTCCATATATAAATGGATTACCAAGTGCAAAACACCATTGGTACCATGAGATTTACAATGAGCAGTTATGCCGCATATATAACCAGATCTTGCTATCTTAAGAAGGTAAGATGATTCTAGTTATGAGTGCATTGTTTGGTTTGAAGAATTTTGATGGTTTCTAAAAAAATTGGTGCTAGATGATCCGGAGGACTTATATGATGTTACTTTGGTGATATAGTAATCAATTTTGTTTGTTGTAAACATCCTCATTTGGAAATCCTTTATCTTTGTTTAAACTAACAGGCTTACATAGTTGTAATGATTGCCAATCTATGAACTAGAGGGAGGGGCAGGGAGGCGTGTTTATAAATTGAAGGGTTGAATAGTAGTAAAGATTAAGCAAAGGACCAGGTGATGATTTCTCTCTTGGGCGAGGTGTTAAAAGCGAAACGACCAATATGTTACAATCTGAAGACTCTCGAGTAGATACAATCATAAATTGCTTCAAAATTATTTGATCGTCGTGGTGGGATGCATCATGTTGTATGGCACCCACTTATGTTTCGTGGTGTTATAAGGCATGGCCAGTGCTAGTATGTGTATCACAAACGTTTTAATTAAAAGTTCCATTGATTGTACCTTCTAAGATTATTCTTCTTAAGTAAGACATGGTTGCTTTTCAAGGTATTATTGAGATATTATTTTTAGCACTCTCAGTTCTCATCTGTTGGTCTTTATAGTAGCAATAAAATGTTTTTGTCACCGTACTATCCGAATCCTATCGCATGATCCGATCATTATACCATTTAATGCATATCACTCCACTTGACGTTGTATAGCAACATAATACGCCACCACGTGACACATGTGGTAAGCAATCCAAACAATTTCAAAAAAACATAATACGCCTACTCACCGCCTATAAGAATCAACTTGGCAACCGACAGTGCAACAAAGCATGTTGATCCCTCTTGTTTGTACTATGCATATCACGTCTACTTAAATCAAACAACAATCTACTCCAGACTCTTCACACATTCTCACTTCTCGCTACTACTAGGATGTCGGAGAAGACAAGTTGACATACGTTGGGAATAATAATGTGTAGAAGTATTCAGCACAACCGTTGATCCCATAATTAGCTACGTAGAGTGATCTCACACACCAATATATATGCTCTCAGGTAGGAAATTCTAACCGGATGGTACAAGTTCATGAGGAAACATGTGATATGCATCGGCACATCCAAATACTACTTCGGAATGAGAGGCATCAGGACAGTAAACATAATGTCGACTGTGTTTCCCCAGGTGGACGACATGTTTTCCAAACAAGCGGACCTATTCCCACGAGCTACAGCTGACGGTCACAATGACCAGAGCTGCTCCCAACCGAAGTGGCCGGCCTTTGCGTTGCAACGTGGATGTGCTGTGCCTGCCCGGTTTTGTCGAAAAAGTTTATTGGCGAGTTCGTGTTTACTAGCGTGAGTACTGCCCTGAGCTAATTTGTACCGGGCTGTCAGATGTGGGTTAAGATACACACAGGGCCGGCCTTGTGTTTGGGGAGACCCTAGGCGAACTCGAGGATATGAGCCCCTATGTCCTAAGTCCATATATATGTGTATTTGTGTGCGTGATACATAAATCTAAGAATAAACTTTCAACGACACGTCTTTAGTTTGAGATTTGACTATAATAATTTTTGGACAATGTCATATTACAACACAAGTACTAAAAATATAGCAAAATGGAACTAACATGACATGATTACCTTAAATAAGAATCAAATTCGACTGACCCCATCGACAACAATAACACTTCGGTGCTTCAGAAAAAGTTTCTTCGGGCATTTCTTGATGCAAAGTCGTTAAGGGCACAATCAAGATCAACATTGTCCAAGAGATCCTTCTCAATGCAGCACATGGCCAAGTCTTCAATCTGTCTTGCAACATAGTTGACCTCAAATAATTTTCCAATAGTTTCAATCTAGAGAAAATTCTTTCAGCTGAGGCTATAGACACAGGCACTGTCGAGAGGATCCGATAGGCAAGAGAGATATTTGGATAGCAATCTACAGCCATAACAAACTGAAGAATCTCAAGCGCGGACATCAAACCATCTGGCAAAAGTTACCTGTCACACTTTCAACTTAGAGACAAAATCATCAAGATCAACATCAGATGAGTTCTCATCAGAAAAAGCTTTTGCAAACGTAGTGCAACATTCCCGTAGATTGCTATCATCCAAGGACTTCAGTTTTTTTTGAATTGAATAAAAACCCAAACACCTTTTCAAATTTCTTCAACTGAGACTAGTCAATGAAAAAATTGCAGTGTCGACTATGACTAGAAAATTATGAACAAAAGAGGATACAGAAAATTAGAAATTTATACATCGGATGATTAAAACCCTAGACGTGTAGATAGAATGACAGAAAATTAGAATGGATCATGGATGGATGAATAGTTGAATATGTACTAAAGAATAAAGAAACTATTGAAATAGGGCTTTGGGTGGAATCGGGGATGGATCAGGTCATCAGGAACATGTATGGGTTTATAGATACGTACCATTTAGTATACGTATTGCCGCATTGCCGGATGCCGGATGGCCGCGCGGCGCGCGCAGCGAGGAGCACTCGCGGGACAGGTTGACGATCAACGAGAAGACGAGAAGACGAAGCCACGAAGACGTGCTAACGAGCGACAAAGGCACACAACAAGATCTTTGACTTGTTTCATCAGAAGCAAAAACGAGCGGCCGTGGCGCCGTGCCTTGCGTCTGGCTGGCGTGACGAAGACGTGCTGACGCCGAGCCCTTTGCTATCTGCAGGGCCGGCCCATCTTGTTTCTTTTCTCATGTATAATTTTTTTTCATACCTATTTCTTGCTGGGCTATACTAATATGTATCCTACATCATGGGCCCCCTCCTGGCCTGGGCCCTGGCCGTCGCCCCTCCCGCCATACCCCAGGGCCGGCCCTTCCTGGGTCGTCGCCCCTCCCACCATACCCCAGGGCCGGCCCTGGATACACACTAAGACCATCTACTGCCGGCATCCTCAATTCCTCCTCAAACATCCACGGACGCGTTCGGTCGGTGACCGGACAGGAATAAAAGGAAAAAAATATGACCCAACCAACCTCTCATATCATCTCTATATCCAGGCTGCCGTGAACCCTCGTATTATGGACAAATGTAGGCAGGATACAAGGGCTCGCAGACGCACCCAGTCAAGCCGTCACGTAGGACGCGGCCCACCCCGAACCACCTCTTTTTTTTCTTTATTCATTCCCTTTTTCTTTCTTCATCTCCATAATCACGTATAAAGTGACCGGACATATGAAAAAAAAGTATGGCTGCATAGACAAATAAATAGGGGCTCAAACGGACACGGCCGGACGCGTCCGCAGGCATATCGGACCAGGTTTGCTAAGTCCGGCTATAGAAGCTCTAAAGCTAGTTAGCTTTCTGTTAGGAGCAAAACAGTCTCATATTTATTCATAGTTTGGGATCTCGTCCGCAATTACATGCAAGATACAAATACGATGGCGCATTTCGCCATTCCATACTACTGTTACGATCTTCCCCATCCCGACTTGCGGCGTGCACCATAGGTCGGGACAGTAGGCCTCCGAAACCGCACCTCTTTGAGTCCTGTACGGGAGAAGGGTGATAAGGTTTTTGGGGAGCACTCCGCTCGACTACTGACTTCTTCATCACGGACTCTGACGACTTCTTCCTCAACATCGACAACCTCATCGACGACATGGCTGGAGAGGATGTCGACCCCAAGTCCAGTGTTTCTGCTGCTGCTGTCCCGTACGTGTTCTTGCTCTTTCTGTTAGAAGTCCTGCCACAGTTCTTTGCTCTAGTTTCTGCCCTACATATGTTAGGTTCTACTTCGTATATGCAACTTCATCTAGTGTCTGTTCTAGATGTGTTTAGTTCATGTTCATATATGCAGATGCTATCTACCTTCTCTCTGTTAGATTGCATGACTTGCTTTATCTCTACTATATTAGTCATGCTTTATCTAGTATTTTCGTTAGCAAAATTATTTGGTAAATTGCTCATATTTCCAAAACTTGATACTTCATGTGCATCTTGTATTCGCTTGCCATCTCTAGCATTGTTTCTTGCTGTCCATAATCCATATAGACCTTGCAGCACCGTTTCTTTCTCATCATCGCATCCATCCCCCAGCCAGCCCACCATCCACCATGTAATCTCACTACAGGACTGAACAGGTGCCGTCGCCGGAGCTTCCCATAGAGCATCTACAGCCTTGGACAGTAAATCTGGACCTTCAAACGCCCATGGACTCGTCCGGGCGCTTCCACGAGCAGGAATCGCTCACAATTTAAATTTGCTTCTCTGGATCTGGGTACCTCATACTTCAAACCTTAAATTCGTATAAAACATGAAAAATGGAAAAACCTACGCACTATGTAGGTCAAATAACCTACCATATCCTAATCCTCGTCTGAGATATCCACGATCTCCATTCCCGGCTTCGGGTACATGGGCGGTAGGCTCAACTTCGGCTCATGCGACTCCTCCGGGTCGGCCTCCGCCTCCGCGTCTAGTTCGGCGAAAATCGGGTCGGTCGCCGCCCGTTCTTGCCGGATGAACCACCGCTTGGCCTCGACATAGGCCTCATCCGGCATGAACTACAGGATGACACAACAGTATCACAGATAATGATCAGGCATTCCATAAAGTATCACACACAGCATTTAAATAAGGATCTGCCATTTATGGACTTCCATAGGCCGAAACCAGAAGTGAGACTGGTTTGTTCATTTCACAAGAAGGAGCCCGCCTAGATTTCGTCCTTAACAGATGCGCAACCAAAACTCCAAAGATGCTCAGGGGCTACTGACTGCATACTATGTTGGTGGTGGCCCATCGATCGGCTGACCTCAAGGCCTAGTAAGCCAACCCGTGGTAAGGGCCCTTCACCATATAGGAGGCCCGACTTTTGGAAGGTTCTTTATCTTGGCGTATAAGGCAATGACCCCTTAGCCGATCGAGGCTCAAGCTTGGTTAGGAAAATTGTAAACCCTAGTCCTTGCCCCCCGTTAAAAGGTGAGGCTAGGTAGGTCAAGGACATCTAACATCCTTGTCATCATCTCGGTAGCAATCATCATCTCATACTTGTAACCCCCTCATACGAGGTGATTCCAACCAATAATCAAAGCAAAGGAGTAGGATATTACCTTCACAATGAGGGCTCGAACCTCGATAAATTCCGCATGTGCGATCCATTCTGGAACATTCGCTTGCGCTCTCCACCCTACCAAGGCTACCGATGGTTTTTGGTACCATCAACATGTCTCAACTGTCGAACCTCGCGAGATCTTATTGTTGGGGAACGTAATAATTTCAAAAATTTCCTACGCACACGTAGGATCATGGGGATGCATAGCAACGAGAGGGGAGAGTGTTGTCTACATACCCTTGTAGACCGTTTGCGGAAGCGTTATATCAACGCGGTTGATGTAGTCATACGTCTTCACGATCCGACCGATCCAAGTACCGAAAGCACGGCACCTCCGAGTTCTGCACACGTTCGGCTCGGTGACGTCCTCGCCTTCTCGATCCAGCAAGAGGGGCGAAGTAGTAAATGAGTTCCGGCAGCACGACGGCGTGGTGACGGTGTTGGGGAAGAACAATCTCCATAGGGCTTCGCCTAAGCACTACGAAAACTATGACAGAGGATAAACTAGAAAGGACCGGGTTGCCGGCATACGGCTTGGTGTTTCTTGATGTGTCTTGGGTGCTAACCCTACCCCTCTATTTATATGTTGAGCCTTGGGGTCGAAACTTGGAGT
Source organism: Triticum dicoccoides (assembly GCF_002162155.2). NCBI lineage: Eukaryota > Viridiplantae > Streptophyta > Magnoliopsida > Poales > Poaceae > Triticum > Triticum dicoccoides. The sequence continues at coordinate 508,525,283 of NC_041380.1, forward strand.
AAAAGCCTCCACAAAGTCGGTTTCACCTGAAAGGCAAGAGTCCTTCTCGGACTCCAGGGCCAGACGCCAGGGTTCCCGGCGTTTGGACCCAGATGCCAGGGATCCTGGCGTCTGGCCCCTGGACTCCGCAAAACTTCCTTTTGCGCTTTCCAAAAACCTTGTGGGCTTTCCCCTTTGGCCCAAATAAAGTGTTCTTGTACCCAAACATTTCGGGAAACATCTGGAACCCCTTCCGGTGAATTCCGGAACCCTTCCGGTGACCAAACACTATTATTCCATATATCAAACTTTATCTCCAGACCATTCCGGAGTTCCTCGTCATGTCCGTGATCTCATCCCACACTCCAAACAACATTCGGTCACCAACATACATAACTCATATAGTACTATATCATCAATGAACGTTAAGCGTGCGGACCCTATGGGTTCGAGAACTATGTAGACATGACCGAGACACCTCTCTGGTCAATAACCAATAGCGGGACGCGGATGCCCATATTGGCTCCTACATATTCTACGAAGATCTTTATCGGTCAGACCGCATAACAACATACATTGTTCCCTTTGTCATCGGTATGTTACTTGCCCGAGATTCGATCGTCGGTATCTCAATACCTAGTTCAATCTCGTTACCGACAAGTCTCTTTACTCGTTCCGTAATACATCATCCCGCAACTAACTCATTAGTTGCAATGCTTGCAAGGCTTATAGTGATGTGCATTACCGAGTGGGCCCAGAGATACCTCTCCGACAATGGGAGTGACAAATCCTAATCTCGAAATACGTCAACCAAACAAGTACCTTTGGAGACACCTGTAGAGCACCTTTACAATCACCCAGTTATGTTGTGACGTTTGGTGGCACACAAAGTGTTCCTCCGGTAAACGGGAGTTGCATAATCTCATAGTCATAGGAACATGTATAAGTCATGAAGAAAGCAATAGCAACAAACTAAATGATCAAGTGCTAAGCTAACGGAATGGGTCAAGTCAATCACATCATTCTCCTAATGATGTGATCCCGTTAATCAAATGACAACTCATGTCTATGGTTAGGAAACTTAACCATCTTTGATCAACGAGCTAGTCAAGTAGGGGCATACTAGTGACACTCTGTTTGTCTATGTATTCACACATGTATTATGTTTCCGGTTAATAGAATTCTAGCATGAATAATAAACATTTATCATGATATAAGGAAATAAATAATAACTTTATTATTGCCTCTAGGGCATATTTCCTTCAGTCTCCCACTTGCACTAGAGTCAATAATCTAGTTCACATCGCCATGTGTTTTAACATCAATAGTTCACATCACCATGTGATTAACACTCATAGTTCACATCGTCATGTGACCAACACCCAAAGGGTTTACTAGAGTAAATAATCTAGTTCACATCGATATGTGATTAACACCCAAAGAGTACTAAGGTGTGCTCATGTTTTGCTTGTGAGAGAAGTTTAGTCAACGGGCCTGCCACATTCAGATCCGTAATTATTTTGCAATTTTCTATGTCAACAATGCTCTGCACGGAGCTACTCTAGCTTATTGCTCCCACTTTTAATATGTATCCAGATTGAGACTTTGCGTCATCTGGATCAGTGTCAAAACTTGCATCGACGTAACCCTTTACGACGAACCTTTTGTCACCTCCATAATCGAGAAAGATATCCTTATTCCACTAAGGATAATTTTGACCAATGTCCAGTGATCTAGTCCTAGATCACTATTGTACTCCCTTTTCAAACTCAGGGCAAGGTATACAATAGGTCTGGTTCATAGCATGGCATACTTTATAGAACCTATGGCTGAGGCATAGGGAATGACTTTCATTCTCTTTCTATCTTCTGCCGTGGTCAGATTTTGAGTCTTACTCAATTTCACACCTTGTAACATAGGCAAGAAACTCTTTCTTTGACTGTTCCATTTTGAACTACTTCAGAATCTTGTCAAGGTATGTACTCATTGAAAAACTTATCAAGCGTCTTGATCTATCTCTATAGATCTTGATGCTCAATATGTAAGCAGCTTCACCAAGGTCTTTCTTTGAAAAACTCCTTTCAAACAATCCTTTATGCTTCGCAGAATAATTCTATATTATTTTCGATCAATAATATGTCATTCACATATACTTATCAGAAATGCTATAGTGCTCCCACTCACTTTCTTGTAAATACGGACTTCACCGCAAGTCTGTATAAAACTATATCCTTTGATCAACTTATCAGAGCGTATATTCCAACTCCGAGATGCTTGCACTAGTCCATAGATGGATCGCTGGAGCTTGCATATTTTCTGAGCACCTTTAGGATTGACAAAACCTTCTGGTTGCATCATATACAACTCTTCTTTAATAAATCCATTAAGAAATGCAGTTTTGTTTATCCGTTTGCCAGATTTCATAAAATGCGGCAATTGCTAACATGATTCGGACAGACTTAAGCATAGATACGAGTGAGAAACTCTCATCGTAGTCAATACCTTGAACTTGTCAAAAACCTTTTGCGACAATTCTAGCTTTGTAGATAGTAACACTACTATCAGCGTCCGTCTTCCTCTCGAAGATCCATTTAATCTCAATGGCTTGCCCATCATTGGGCAAGTCAATCAAAGTCCATACTTTGTTCTCATACATGGATCCCATCTCAGATTTCATGGACTCAAGCCATTTTCGGAATCTGGGCTCATCATCGCTTCCTCATAGTTCGTAGGTTCGTCATGGTCAAGTAACATGACCTCCAGAACAGGATTACCGTACCACTCTGGTGCGGATCTCACTCTGGTTTACCTACGAGGTTCGGTAGTAACTTGATCTGAAGTTACATGATCATCATCATTAGCTTCCTCACTAGTTGGTGTAGTAGTCACAGGAACAAATTTTTGTGATGAACTACTTTTCAATAAGGGAGCAGGTACAATTACCTCATCAAGTTCTACTTTCCTCCCACTCACTTCTTTCGAGAGAAACTCCTTCTCTAGAAAGGATCCATTCTCAGCAATGAATATCTTGCCTTCGGATTTGTGATAGAAGGTGTACCCAACATTTTCTTTTGGGTATCCTATGAAGACGCACTTCTCCGATTTGGGTTTGATCTTATCAGGTTGAAACCTTTTCACATAAGCATTGCAACCCCAAACTTTAAGAAACGACAGCTTAGGTTTCTTGCCAAACCATAGTTCATACGGTGTCGTCTCAACAGATTTAGATGGTGCCCTATTTAACATGAATGTAGCTGTCTCTAATGCATAACCCTAAAATGATAGCGGTAAATCAGTAAGAGACGTCATAGATCTCACCATATCTAATAAAGTATGGTTACGACGTTCAGGCACACCATTACACTGTGGTGTTCCAGGTGGCGTGAGTAGTGAAACAATTTCACATTGTTTTAATTGAAGGCCAAACTCGTAACTCAAATATTTTACTTCTACGATCATATCGTAGAAACTTTTATTTTTGTTACGATGATTCTCCACTTCACTCTGAAATTCTTTGAACTTTTCAAATGTTTCAGACTTGTGTTTCATCAAGTATATATACTCATATCTGCGCAAATCATCTATGAAGATCAGAAAATAATGATACCTGCCGCGAGCCTCAATATTCATCGGACCACATACATCAGTATGTATGATTTCCAACAAATCTTTTGCTCGCTCCATTGTTCCAGAGAACGGAGTCTTAGTCATCTTGCCCATGAGGCATGGTTCGCAAGCATCAACTGATTCATAATCAAGTGATTCCAAAAGCCCATCAGCATGGATTTTCTTGATGCGCTTTACACCAATATGACCTAAACGGCAGTGCCACAAATAAGTTGCACTATCATTATTAACTTTGCATCTTTTGGCTTCAATATTATGAAAATGTGTATCACCACGATCGAGATCCAACAAACCATTTTCATTGGGTGTATGACCTTAGAAGGTTTTATTCATGTAAACAGAATAACAATTATTCTCTAACTTACATAAATAACCGTATTGCAATAAACATGATCCAATCTTATTTATGCTCAACGCAAACACTAAATAACATTTATTTTAGGTTTAACACTAATCCCGAAAGTATAGGGAGTGTGCGATGATGATCATATCAATCTTGGAACCATTTCCAATACACATCGTCACTTCACCCTTAACTAGTCTCTGTTCATTCTGCAACTCCCGTTTCGAGTTGCTATTCTTAGCAACTGAACTAGTATCAAATACTGAGGGGTTGCTATAAACACTAGTAAAGTACACATCAATAACATGTATATCAAATATACCTATGTTCACTTTGCCATCCTTCTTATCCGCCAATTATTTGGGGTAGTTCCGCTTCTAGTGACCAGTCCCTTTGTAGTAGAAGCACTCAATTTCAGGCTTAGGTCCAGACTTGGGGTTTTCACTTGAGCAGCAATTTGCTTGCCGTTCTTCTTGAAGTTCCCTTTTCTTCCCTTTGTCCCTTTACTTGAAACTAGTGGTTTTGTTTACCATCAACACTTGATGCTTTTCTTAATTTCTACCTTCGTCGATTTCAGCATCACGAAGAGCTTGGAAATCGTTTCCGTTATCCCTTGCATATTATAGTTCATCACGAAGTTCTACTAACTTGGCGATGGTGACTAAAGAATTCTGTCAATCACTATTTTATCTAGAAGATTAACTCTCACTTGATTCAAGTGATTGTAGTACCCAGACAATCTGAGCACATGCTCACTGCTTGAGCTATTCTCCTCCATCTTTTAGCTATAGAACTTGTTGGAGACTTCATATCTCTCAACTCGCGTATTTGCCTGAAATATTAACTTCAACTCCTAGAACATCTCATATGGTCCATGACATTCAAAACGTCTTTGAAGTCCCGATTCTAAGCTGTTTAAGCATGATGCACTAAACTATCAAGTAGTCATCATATTGAGCTAGCCAAACGTTCATAACATCTGCATCTCCTCTTGCAATAGGTTTGTCACCTAGCGGTGCATCAAGGACATAATTCTTCTGTGCAGCAATGAGGATAAACCTCAGATCACGGATCCAATCCGCATCATTGCTACTAACATCTTTCAACTTTGTTTTCTCTAGGAACATATCGAAAATAAAACAGGGGAGCTAAACGCGAGCTATTGATCTACAACATAGATATGCAAATACTACCAGGACTAAGTTCATGATAAATTTAAGTTCAATTAATCATATTACTTAAGAACTCACACTTAGATAGACATCCCTCTAATCCTCTAAGTGATCACGTGATCCATATCAACTAAACAATGTCCGATCATCACGTGAGATGGAGTAGTTTCAATGGTGAACATCCCTATGTTGATCATATCTACTATATGATTCATGCTCAACCTTTCAGATCTCCGTGTTCCGAGGCCATATCTGTTATATGCTAGGCTCGTCAAGTTTAACCTGAGTATTCCGCGTGTGCAACTGTTTTGCACCCGTTGTATTTGAACGTAGAGCCTATCGCACCCGATCATCACGTGGTGTCTCAGCACAAAGAACTTTCACGACGGTGCATACTCAGGGAGAACAATTATACTTTGATAATTTAGTGAGGGATCGTCTTATAATGCTACCGTCAATCAAAGCAAGATAAGATGCATAAAAGATAAACATCACATGCAATCAATATAAGTGATATGATATGGCCATCATCATCTTGTGCTTGTGATCTCCATCTCCGAAGCACCTTCATGATCACCATCGTCACCGGCGCGACACCTTGATCTCCATCGTAGCATCATTGTCATCTCGCCAATATTTTGTTTCCACGACTATCGCTACCGCTTAGTGATAAAGTAAAGCATTACAGGGCGATTGCATTGCATACAATAAAGCGACAACCATATGGCTCCTGCCAGTTGCCGATAACTCGGTTACAAAACATGATCATCTCATACAATAAAATTTAGCATCATGTCTTGACCATATCACATCACAACATGCCCTGCAAAAACAAGTTAGATGTCCTCTACTTTGTTGTTGCAAATTTTACGTGGCTGCTACAGGCTTAGCAAGAACCATTCTTACCTACGCATCAAAACCACCACGATAGTTTGTCAAGTTGATGATGTTTTAACCTTCGCAAGGACCGGGCGTAGCTACACTCGGTTCAACTAAAGTTGGAGAAACTGACACCCGCCAGCCACCTGTGTGCAAAGCACGTCGGTAGAACCAGTCTCGCGTAAGCGTACGCGTAATGTCGGTCCGGGCCGCTTCATCCAACAATACCGCCGAACCAAAGTATGACATGCTGGTAAGCAGTATGACTTATATCGCCCACAACTCACTTGTGTTCTACTCGTGCATATGACATCTACGCATAAAACCTGGCTCGGATGCCACTGTTGGGGAACGTAGTAATTTCGAAAATTTCCTACGCACGTGCAGGATCATGGTGATGCATAGCAACGAGAGGGGAGAGTGTTGTCTACATACCCTTGTAGACCGTTTGCGGAAGCGTTATATCAACGCGGTTGATATAGTCGTACGTCTTCACGATCCGACCGATCCAAGTACCGAAAGAATGGCACCTCCGAGTTCTGCACACGTTCGGCTCGGTGACATCCTCGCCTTCTCGATCCAGCAAGAGGGGCGAAGTAGTAAATGAGTTCCGGCAGCACGACGGCATGGTGACGGTGTTGGTGAAGAACAATCTCCGCAGGGCTTCTCCTAAGCACTACGAAAACTATGACAGAGGATAAACTAGAGGGGAGGGGGTTGCCGGCACACGACTTAGTGTTTCTTGATGTGTCTTGGGTGCTAGCCCTACCCCTCTATTTATATGTTGAGCCTTGGGGTTGAAACTTGGAGTAAAAGCCTCCACAAAGTCGGTTTCACCTGAAAGGCAAGAGTCCTTCTCGGACTCCAGGGCCAGACGCCAGGGTTCCCGGCATCTGGACCCAGACGCCAGGGACCCTGACGTCTGGCCCCTGGACTCCGCAAAACTTCCTTTTTGCGCTTTCCAAAAACCTTGTGGGCTTTCCTCTTTGGCCCAAATAAAGTGTTCTCATACCCAAACATTTCGGGAAACATCCGTAACCCCTTCCGGTGAATTCCGAAACCCTTCCGGTGACCAAACACTATTATCCCATATATCAAACTTTATCTCCGGACCATTCCAAAGTTCCTCGTCATGTCCGTGATCTCATCCCGGACTCCGAACAACATCCGGTCACCAACATACATAACTCATATAGTACTATATCGTCAACGAACGTTAAGCGTGCGGACCCTACGGGTTCGAGAACTATGTAGACATGACCGAGACACCTCTCTGGTCAATAACCAATAGCTGGACCTGGATGCCCATATTGGCTCCTACATATTCTACGAAGATCTTTATCGGTCAGACCGCATAACAACATACATTGTTCCCTTTGTCATCGGTATGTTACTTGCCCGAGATTCGATCGTTGATATCTCAATACCTAGTTCAATCTCGTTACCGACAAGTCTCCTTACTCGTTCCGTAGTACATCATCCCGCAACTAACTCATTAGTTGCAACGCTTGCAAGGCTTATAGTGATGTGCATTACCGAGTGGGCCCAGAGATACCTCTCCGACAATCGGAGTGACAAATCCTAATCTCGAAATACGCCAACCCAACAAGTGCCTTTGGAGACACCTGTAGAGCACCTTTATAATCACCCAGTTATGTTGTGATGTTTGGTGGCACACAAAGTGTTCCTCCGGTAAACGGGAGTTGCATAATCTCATAGTCATAGGAACATGTATAAGTCATGAAGAAAGCAATAACAACAAACTAAACGATCAAGTGCTAAGCTAACGGAATGGATCAAGTCAATCACATCATTCTCCTAATGATGTGATCCCGTTAATCAAATGACAACTCATGTCTATGATTAGGAAACTTAATCATCTTTGATCAACGAGCTAGTCAAGTAGAGGCATACTAGTGACACTCTGTTTGTCTATGTATTCACACATGTATTATGTTTCCGATTAATACAATTCTAGCATGAATAATAAACATTTATCATGATATAAGGAAATAAATAATAACTTTATTATTGCCTCTAGGGCATATTTCCTTCACTTATACAGCTTTTCAGGAGCCAGTTCCCGCTATAGCACCTGAAGATGCCTTTATGGGCCGACCCATCTAGCATTCCTAGATGGCTGCTTCCATTCGCTGGCTGGCCTCGTTTGCTCTTTTTTCGCCATTGCTTCTCGTTCGCTCGCTCACCTTCGCTTGCTCGCCCTTGTATTTTTTTTCTTGGCTATGTTGTGCTGCTAGTTCAGGAAAACAAATACCACCAGCTTTTGTGATTTTAAAAATGTTCAATATATTTTAAAAAATCCAATTTGTAAAAAAGATTGTGAATTGGAAAAATGTTTATGATTTGAAACAATATTTTTGATTTTGTAAAAAAAACAGCGTATTAGATCATGAATTTTCTTTTTTATGATTTTGGGGAAAAGTTGACGAATTTGCAAGAATGTTAGTTTGGAAAGGTTTGTGAATTTGAAAAAGATTAACAACTTTTAAAAAAATGGATTTCAAAACAGTTCTCATATTTGGGAAAAATCAGGAATATGCAACAAGTTGACAAATTTGAAAAAGTTTGTGTTTTTGGAAAAAATCACAAGTTTGTAAAAAATCTTCATGAATTTGATTTTTTTTCATGGATTTCGAAATAAAGTTCACAATTTTGAATATGTTCAAGATTTTAAAACAAAAATAAAAAAGAAAAGAAAAAGAAAAATAAAATGGGGAAAAGTAAAAGATAAGGTGAACTAAAAACCAGGTAGAAAAACAAACCAGTAACCAAACCAAGGAAAGAGAAAACAAAATAGATGAAAACTTCCAAAAGCTTCGAAAAAGGGGGAAATGGTGGAGATAGATGGGCCAGCCCATATATTGCTCCCTTGTTTCTATGGGCATTGTGTACGAAAAGGCTACTATTTGCCGTTTAATACAAAATGCTCTGCACCTTGCAATGCAGCGATCATATTTAAAGTGCAAGTCGATACATAGCGAGTGAATGCGCACCCCTCATCTCCTAATTGCTCGCATATGGGCTGGCCCATATTCAGATTTTTCACGTGCGTTTTCTCCCACCGGTTTATTAAGGGTCTAGAACCTTCGTTGAACCGAATTTTATCTTTTTATGTTTTTTCCTTCTTTTGGTTTTTTCAGTTACATTTTTAATTTTTATTTTTCTTCCTTTCTTTATCTTTTTTCTTTTCTTTTGTTTGTTAAAATATGAGAATGTTTTTTAAAATCCATGAAGAATTTTTGAAATTCATGAATATATTTTTAATTATGGGAACAATTTTTAAATTTTCTAGGGCGTGTACCAAAGCAGTGCTCGAACATTTTTTGAATTTTGTAATCAAGAGGCTTATTTACTAACCTAAGAAGGCAACTTCAGATAAACTAGAGATGATACCCCACACGTTGCTGCGGGGATTGGGTGCAGTTATTTCTATGAGAAGTGGCTATATGAAACTTCCGTATTTGGATTAGCAATATGAGAATTGAAACTAAATACAACATAATTATGTGTTGTGCCACGCCTTTTGAGAGTGTCCATGCAAAAGTAGTTTGTGCTGTATGATGGAGATAAATGGTTGGCCAAAATACTTATATGAGTTTGGTTGGTCTCAACTTGATCACAACATTCAAAATGTACGAAAATGTTAATAAAGGTCATAGATAGCTAACTTTAAAGAATAAACTACTTAATTCACTTGTTAAATTTTCTATCTTAAATCCCAACTTAGTGAGCAGATCTTCCTCAAGAATCATAGGTTCGTCCGCGCCATGTGTAGGGATGGTAGTTTTATCCCTGGATCCATGTGTACATCTGTTCATTTGCATGAGCATGTAAATGCATCAACGTGCAAGAGCTCCACGAAAGCTTCGATTATGTCATAAAACTTTCAATGACCCTTATAAATTCCTCCTAGGTGTCTTTTCATTCTTAAATAACTCCAGCTTCTCAGTTCTATTCCTGAATTACTATGTTGCTGCTATATATGCACATCACTCTTATCCTCTTATTCGGAACAAAGATCAACAATCTTGGCCGGAGCACGATGCCGACATGGGCGCGGAATGGGCGGCAAGACAACGAGGGCAGGCTGCTTGTCGCCTTGGAATGGGTGGCATCGGAAAGCATGCTAAGCCACTATTGATTGTCTCTTGGCTCAATTTAAACCAAAGCAGGCTTGATCTACCCAGAACATCCAACGAATCTGAAATGGTGTAGGGATGAAAGGAATTTGCGCATTTCATATGCTCATACATGCGCACTACAGGTCAGCAAGAAGTGAGTGGTGTTATGCACTAGTCAAGAGCTTCATCTTAGCTAACCAATTTTGTATGGGGCATGTCATTTTTGAGAGCAACTGTCAATTGTGAAGTACTGGTGCAGATAGTGACTTGTTTAGACTTTGATCTCTCAATGACGGGGAACCTATTTCATGAAGTGGAACTCCTTATCTTGCAAGCCTTGAGTTTCTTGTAGTGTTTAGCCCAATGGCACGCAAGAAGACATCACATGTACCTGCCTCTTTAGGTGCATGAAGTTTTCATGATAATCATGTATTTTATTCTACGGACTTCCTTGACAATGTATCTTGTATTGTGGCTCACGATCTACCCGTGCCCACAAGTTAACGGAATGTATGCAACAATAACAATTATGGAGATAAATAATTGGCCAAACAAAATAGATGAACAGAAAGAGCGTGTCCATATACAATAGCTGGTATTTTGTGCTTATACAACCACAAACAGATCAACCCGGTGCCTGCAAAATTACAGGCCATTTATTTCTGCCTGCAAAATATAGAAATTAAGAAACTACAGAGATATAAACATTACTAATTAGCGAAAATCCTTGGCATTATCACATATACAGTAAGAACACCACAATCCGGAAAATTCGAATGGACCAACATGGACTATCTAGACACCAGCGCAATTATTTCACCGGACTAAAAAGAAAGGAAAATACATCTTCTCAAAAGCAACATATAAAGCGACGATTCCTGTTTCTGGAGACACCAATGTTTGGTTGATGCACCAGTACCTCATTTTCAATAGCATGTCTATTCAGACCATTTTGATGTAATAATATATGTTTAACATCCAACATATCTGATGCCTAAAGTTCGGCAATATTTTTGCTTACTGTGGTAGAAATGCATAGCCATATGACTACAAAATATTGATTACAATATTGTTCATCTAATTGGACAAGATAAGAAAGCTTCGAAATATGGGATTAGAGTGTACAGGGCACAATGGACAGCCACAAGAGACACAGAAGCTGGGACGAGTCAGAATAACATAAATGGAGATAAGTTGAAGAGCTCAGTCTGACTACACATATGTTTTTTGTGCTTGCTCCAATTTAGGCAAAACATTATACTAAGACAGAATCATGTTCATCAACACCCTCCCTCAGTCCCTCCCGTATAGGCTACAATGCCAAGTTGCGAACACAGGAGCCTTACTTCACCAACAGTAACATGATCTATTAATCATGTAGATCTACTAAAAGAACATGTGGTGTGGTAGCCTCCCCACCTGATTATATCAAGATTAATGTCGACGCCAACTTTGTGGATAGCATTAGCACCACTAGCGTGGGGTTTTCTTTATTAGAAATTCGTACGACCAAGTTATCATCACCTCATGGAATTCTATTGGAAGGTGTACCAGTGTGAATGAAGCTGAGCTGCGGGCTTGCCTCGCTGGGCTTTACATAGGTATCATTCTTCACAACTCTATTATTTTGGAGACTAGTTGTGCTTTTGCAGCTTACTTCTTTGAAAATGAAAAACTTGACATGTCCCTCTTGCCGATCTCAAGGAGGCTTTGAGTATCTCTAGGCTACTCCAGAATTTTAAAATCTCTAAAATTAACCGTCTCGCTAATGAGTTGGCTCACGAGATTGCAAAATATAGCTTTGATAGTAGATCTGAGGGTATTCTTCTCAATAGTTTTCCGCCCGGCGTGGCGAATACTGTAATTAATCATTGTAAAAATCTTGTCATTGATTAATATAAGTGGTGGTTTTTGCTAATGACAACACAACTACAGCGGGGTTTTATGCATTTCACTCCCAAAAAAGTGATAAATTCCAACCTTTGTTCCCTCGAAGTCTGCGCTAAGAACCGTCGTTTAGCCAAGTCCAGTAGACTTCTGCTATTCCAGAATATGCTTCGCATAATTCATCGTTAAATTTTACTCTAAGCTTATGTCTAGAACTAAGTCGTACTTTAGAAAGATCATATTGTTTCAGTTGCGTGTACATGTGTTCTTTTTCGGGCGAAAGGGCATGTCTGCGTGACCTTCCTGCCCCCTCCCCTGAAGTAGAAAGGAAGAGTGCGTATGTACAGTAATCAATAGGCCATATTTACTAACTTAAGAAGGTAACTTCCATATAAATACAACATAATTCTATGTTGAGCTGAGCCTTTTGACAGTGTCCGTGCAAAAGTAGTTTGTATTGTAGGATTTAGAGGCCAAAATACTTATATGAGTTTGGTTGGTTTCAACAGATCATTGCCTAAAAAATGTACGAAAACGTGGATAGATGATAGGGTGATAGCTACCTAACTTCAAACTACTTAATTCACTTGTTAATTTTCTGTCATGCATCAAATTAGTTTCTTGTCAGATTCGTCAGCGCCATGTGTGCATCTGTTCATTTGCATGGCCTTGTAATGCATCAACGTGCAAGAGCTCCACAAAGACTTCACTCATGTCATAAAAGGTTCAACGACTCTTATAACTTCCTCCTAGTCGTCTCTCCGTTCTTAAATAACCCCAACTTCTCAGTTCTATTCCTGAATTACTATGTTGCTTGTATATGTGCTGCATCACTCATTTTCCCCTTGTGTAGAACACAAGCTCGATAAATCTTGGCCGAATCACGACATTGCTTATGCCAAATGGGAGGCAAACCATAGAGGGTGAGCTGCCAGGGTCCTTGGAATGGGTGGCATCAGAAAGCATGTTAAGCCACATATGGTGATCCTTAGCTCTATGCACACCACAATTAGCTCCATCTACCCAGGTCATCAAGCGAGCCTGTGACATGTAGGGGCGAAAGGAACTGGTGAAACTAATCCACAACATTAGTCTAGCTACACAGCATGGTATGGGGCATGTCGTGCGGTGACTTCTTCAACATCTTCGGATTATGTTCCTTTGCTGATAGGGACCCTGCTTAGTGAAGCAAAATTCCTTCTCAGACTTCAAACTTTAATTCTGTGTAATGTTTATTTAAGGCATGCAACAAGGCAGCACATTGGTTGCAGAAAGACTTTGTGGTAATTATTTATTTTGGTGTACGGACTTGACTTCCCTGACTTTGTACAATCTTGTACTTTCTCCATTTCTTTTTAGTCTGCATATAAGGTTTGGTCAAAGTCAAGCTTTGTAATGTTTGACTAACTTTATATTAAAAAATATAAACATTGACAATATGAAATCAACATTATCAGATGCACCACGAAATGTATTTTCATACTATACAATTTTAATATTGTAGATGTTCATATTTTTTTATATAAATTTGATCAAACTTTGTGTAGTTTGACTTTGACCAAATCTTATATGCAGAGCAAAAAGAAATGGAGGGAGTATGTGGTCGACGATCTAGTCGTGCGCACAAGTTACTGGTACACCCCCTAGACAAAATTTTGGCACGATATGGGTATAAAGATGGCTAGTGGAGCTAAGTCCCGCAAGAAAAAAGTCGCAATTTTCATCCGCTGCCGGTGACAAATTGCTAGAACAATTGTCTTGCTCATCCATCGGCCATTGTGGCATGCTCCACTGTGTGAAAGGTCTTCATCTTCCTCGTATTGAGCTTCTTGATTGCCACCTATGAATATGATGTAATGTTCAGCTTCAAGCAAAAGTAGAGGTCACCTATGAATATGATTTAATGTTCAGCTTCAAGCAAAAGTAGAGGCGCATGCTGAGTGGCAGCTGAATCAACGTGTGACTGAGGGAGCCACTCAGGGGAACATACCACTACGCAGTGAGATGGCCGGAGTCCGGCGCTACGTGGAGCTCCTGTCGCGGTGCCGCAGCGAGTCCAAGCAGCCCTTGTTACGTTGGGTCTGCTTCGGCGTAGCATGAAGCTCCACGACGCGCTCATCCGGGCGCTCTCGAGCTCCGGATGGCCGCTCGCCGCGCTCCCGCTCTATGCCCACCTCCTCCGCGCGGGCCTCCTCCCCATCCCGCACACCCCGCACACCCTCCCCTCTCTCCTCAAGTCGCTCGCCCTCTCCCCCGCCGTCCCCGGCGCGCATCGCCTCGCGCTTGCCGTCCACGCCCGCGCTATCAGGCTCGCCCTCACGGGGTTCCTCCTCGTGAACAACGCGCTCATCCGCGCAAGCCTGCTCGGCCGCCTATCCAAGCGCATCTTCTGCTGCGCACCTTCTGCTGCGCACCTTGGCAACACGCTCCTCACGGCGCACGCGAGGGTTGGGCGAGTCGCGGACGCTCGCTCGCTGTTTGACGAAATGCCTGCTAGGGATGGTGTGTCTTGGAGCGCTATGGTGAATGGGTTCGTGCACACACACTGGGTTGGTTGACAAGGGTCGGGAGCTTTTCAATTCCATGGAGAGCGACTGTGGTATTAAACCAAGGATTGAGCATTATGGATGAACGGGATAGCTTGCTTAGTGAGGCCAAAGACATGGTTGAGAAAATGCCCATGAAACCGGATGCCTTAATCTGGGGAGCTCTAATAATGGCTGGTTGTAGGTTTCACAAGAATGTGGAGTTGGCTGGGTGTGTTATAAAGCACAGGATTGAATTGGAGCCAGGCAAAAGTGGTGCTTATGTTATGTACTTTTAGCGATCATATAGTTCTGAACCAAGGATACTGTTTTTTCTTGAAAAAAAAAAGCAATACTATGTATATTAACCTTGCCCACGGATTTAGCTGGAAAAAATCATTAAACACAATAAAAATGCCTACACGATTATGGCACTACTAGCAAGAAATGAACCACGGACGGTCGTTTCATGTTGAACCATTGTTCAGAGAACCTTTGTGTCAACGTGGGCGCAAAACATTTGGGCGACATCATACCAGGAGAGCAGTGCCCTTGTGATCTTATTTTGCTTTTGTAAAAACAAATCTATACTCCTTTTTTGAAACATAACTCTAAACTCCTTAATTAATGGATGGGGCAAATATCTGGCCTCTGTTTCAAAAAAAAAAAAAACGCAACCATAGAACAAAATGCAGATGCCAAGTTACAGTAAACTAGACTGCAGTGGCCAGGTTATGGCTGCGAACTAGTACAATACATTATCATCCTCTTAACAAACAAAGCAAAGAACCATACAAACTGGCGGATGGCAGGACTACTAAAAAGGAGACCTGAGTTCTTCTTTGGAGGGATATCTCGGTGGGCTAGCTTAGAGTAGTCGGTAGTGTGTTTGGTGGACGCTGTTAGAATATATATAGTTGTAATCTCAACCTCTTCCCTTATCTTGTATTCTACTCAAACTCTTGTATATTTCCTTGTACGCCAAGGCAAGGGCTGCGGCCACATCAATAAAAACTCCCACGCGGCTCCCTCGAGGGAGTAGGCAACGCTTGATATCTTTCATGGTAATTAGAGCCACCTCTTCTCATACATCTAGCCACAAACCAAAACCCTAGAAACCACATACCATCGTCTTCATGGCTTCCTCTGCCGGCGTCGCTCTCAACCTCGGATCGCCGCCGTCTGAGAAGCTCGCAAGAGGAAACTTCATCCTCTGGAAGACGCAGGTCCTCCCAGCCCTGCAAGGTGCGCAGGTAACGGGGCTCCTGGACAACACCGACGCCGCTCCGCCCAGGATGGTGGAGATCACGAAGGCGGACAAGACCACGACCCTAGAGCCGAACCCCCTGTACGGACCCTGGATCGCCAAAGACCAGCAGGTTCTGTCATACCTTCTCAATTCCATGTCTCCAGAAATTCTTGCACAGGTCGTTGGGAAAGATTCCACCTTTGAGCTCTGGACAACGGTGACAAATCTCTTCGCCTCACAATCTCAGTCTCGGATTACTAATATGAGAATTGCCATCACCAATACCAAGAAGGGCACCATGTCAAGATCGGCGCATATGGTGAAGATGAAGAGCCTTGGGGATGAACTAGCTGCTGCCGGTCATCCCGTCTCTGATCCGGAGATGGTGGACTACATTCTGGCAGGACTGGACCGCGACTACGACTCCGTGGTGGCGGCGATCGGTGCTGTCAAAAATACCATCACCGCCGACGATCTCTTTGCTCAAATCTCTGCCTTTGATCAAAGGATGGAGATGCTAGGCGACTCGTCTTCAGGCGGGTTCCACTCATCTGCTAACGCGGTCTACAGAGGCCGTGGCCAGTCCCGTGGCAGATCTCGCGAGCGAGGAGGAAGGGGGCGTGGCCGTGGTGATCGCGGTGACCGCCAGTCCTCTTCCTCCAATGGAGGTGGCGGCTTCAGAGGTCGCCCTTGACAGCAACAGCAACAACAGGTTCGTGAGCAGCAGCATGATTATCCTGAATGTCAGATATGCTACAAACACCATCCAGGAGGTGCACGAGTTTGCTGGTGGTGCTATGAAGAAAACGACCTAGAAGAAAAGGAGGCGCATGCAGTCTCCTATGGCGTGGACACCAACTAGTACGCCGACAGTGCAACAACAAACCACATCACAGGTGAACTTGACAAGTTGACGATGCAGGAGAAGTACAATGGAGGCGACCAAATTCGCACGGCAAGCGGTGCTGGTATGGATATCACACACATTGGTAGTTCAATTGTTTAAAACCCCGTGAAAAAATTACACTTGACCAATGTCTTGCATGTTCCACAAACATCCAAAAATCTTGTTTCCGTTCATCAATTCACCCTTGATAACAATGTTATTATTGAATTCTATCCTTATTTTTTCCTGGTTAAGGACTTGAGAACAAGGAGAATCATTCTTAGAGGACGATGCGTGGGAGGCCTCTACCCACTCATATCATCATCATCTTCATGGTCCAATAAACAAGCAAATATTGTCACCAAGCTATCATCATCAAGGTGGCATAGTCGCTTGGGTCATCCATCTTCAGTCATAGTTAGATATGTTCTTAGCAAAAATAAACTCTCTTATGAGCCTAGTGTTGAGTCAGTTTGTGATCCGTGTCAACAAGCAAAAAGTCATCAATTACCTTACCCAATTTCTACTAGTGTGTCTACTGCCCCTCTACAACTTATCTTTTCAGATGTATGGGGGCCAGCTCCTACTTCAGTTGGTAGATTTTCCTATTATGTAAGTTTCATTGATGACTATAGTAAATTTACTTGGATTTACTTATTGAAGAAACAATCTGATGTATTCCAAGTTTTTATCAATTTCCAAAATCTTGTTGAACGCAAACTGAACTCCAAAATTATTGCTATGCAAAGTGACTGGGGTGGTGAGTATGAAAAATTAAACTCTTTCTTCCAAAAGCTTGGCATATCACATCATATCTCTTGTCCTCATGCTCACCAACAAAATGGATCCGCTGAAAGAAAGCAACGTCACATAGTTGATATGGGGCTTGCATTGCTAGCAAATGCTTTCATGCCACTTAAATTTTGGGATGAAGTATTCTTAACTGCCACATATCTTATCAACTTGCTTCCAAGTAAAGTCATCAAATTTGAAACACCCATTACACGACTCCTTGGTGTCACACCCAACTACACATCTCTTCGCGTTTTTGGCTGTGCTTGTTGGCCCAACCTTAGACCCTATAACACACTCAAACTCGCTTTCCGCTCAAAAAGGTGTGTCTTCTTAGGCTATAGCCCCATGCATAAAGGGGTCAAGTGCCTTGATGTTCCTACTGGTCAGGTATATATATCCAGAGATGTTGTATTTGATGAGTCCATGTTTCCCTTTGCATCCCTTAATCCTAATGCCCGTGCACTTCTCCGCAAGGAAATTCTTCTTTTTCCTTCACATCTTCGGTCTTTTGATCATGGGGGCGACAATTGTACTAATCAATGTGATGATGTTCCTGCTGGTACTGGTTTTCCTCTTATGCATGTGCAAGTTGAAAGTGCAACTATCCCTAGGTGGTTTTGGTAATTCATAACAACATATAGCTCATTGAGCTAATGCTATTCCAAGATGACTATTTCAGGAAAGCTCAATGATTGGCATGGCATGGATGTGAAAGTGGAACCCTCAAAATGCTAAGGACAAAGGATTGGCTCAAGCTCAAAAGCTCAAGACTCTTCATTTTATATTTTAGTGATCCAAGATCACATTGAGTCTTTAGGAAAAGCCAATACTATCAAGGAGGGATGAGGTGTTGCTTAATGAGTCTCTTGCTTCATGTGCTTAGTGATATGCTCCAAAACCCTCAACTACTTTCCCATATCCACACATGACCTAAACCCTAAGCCAAACTCGGTCCTACCGATTCTTTCTATCCGGCGCCACCGAGTTTCACTTGTCATAAGCCACTGCCAAACCCTAGCAATTCGGTTCTACCGATAGGGATCTCGGTCTCACCGAGATGGGATTGCAAACTCTCTGTTTCCCTTTCGTAACTTTTTGGTCTCACCGAAAGAGCGAATCGGTCCCACCGAGATTGCAGTGTAAACTCTCTATTTCATTTTTGTAACTTTTCGGTCTCACCGAAAGAGCAAATCGGTCCCACCGAGTTTACCTGACCAACTCTCTGGTTAGCTTATTACCAAACTCGGTCTCACCGAGTTTGTGTAATCGGTCTCACCGAGATTACGTTATGCCCAAACCCTAACCATATCGGTCCTACCGAGTTGCATGTCAGTCCCACCGAAAATCTCTAACGGTCACTAGGTTTACCTTTTCGGTCCGACCGAGTTTGTTGATTCGGTCCCATTGAGATTGGAAAACTGTGTGTAATGGTTGGATTTTGTGTGTAGGCTATATATACCCCTCCACCTCTTCTTCATTCGTGGAGAGAGCCATCAGAACACATACACAATTCCAACTCATATGTTCTGAGAGAGAACCACCTACTCATGTGTTGAGACCAAGATATTCCATTCCTACCATATGAATCTTGATCTCTAGCCTTCCCCAAGTTGCTTTCCACTCAAATCTTCTTTCCACAAAATCCAAATCCTATGAGAGAGAGTTGAGTGTTGGGGAGACTATCATTTGAAGCACAAGAGCAAGGAGTTCATCATCAACACACCATTTGTTACTTCTTGGAGAGTGGTGTCTCCTAGATTGGCTAGGTGTCACTTGGGAGCCTCCTACAAGATTGTGGAGTTGAACCAAGGAGTTTGTAAGGGCAAGGAGATCGCCTACTTCGTGAAGATCTACCGCTAGTGAGGCAAGTCCTTCGTGGGCGATGGCCATGGTGGGATAGACAAGGTTGCTACTTCGTGGACCCTTCGTGGGTGGAGCCCTCCGTGGACTCGCGCGACCATTACCCTTCGTGGGTTGAAGTCTCCATCAACGTGGATGTAGGATAGCACCACCTATCCGAACCACGGGAAAAACATCCATGTCTCTAATTGCGTTTGAATTCTCCAAACCCTTCCCTTTACATTCTTGCAAGTTGCATGCTTTACTTTCCGCTGCCAATATACTCTTTGCATGCTTGCTTGAATTGTGTGATGATTGCTTGACTTGTCCTACAATAGCTAAAATCTGCCAAGAACTAAAATTGGGAAAAGGTTAAGTTTTTATTTGGTCAAGTAGTCTAATCACCCCCCTCTAGACATACTTTCGATCCTACAAGTGGTATCAGAGCTTTGGTCTCCATTTGCTTTGATCTCCATAGCTTTTGGTGGTCATAGCCTTGGTTTCACAACCTAGGAGAGTATGGCGTCTAGCGAGGGAAATTATCACCGTAGAGGTCCTTACTTTGATGGTACTAATTTTGCTAGTTGGAAGCATAAAATGAAAATGCATATTCTTGGACATAACCCCGCCGTTTGGGCTACTGTGTGTGTTGGTTTGCAAGGTGACTTCTTTGATGGGAAAGAACCAAACCGTGAAGCTACCGCGGATGAGTTGAAGACGTTGCAATACAATGCTCAAGCTTGTGATATTCTCTTCAACGGATTGTGCCCCGAAGAATTCAACAAAATCAGCCGTCTTGAGAATGCAAAGGAAATTTGGGACACTTTGATTGATATGCACGAAGGTACCGACTCCGTCAAGGAATCCAAGTTGGATGTGCTTCAAAGTCAACTTGACAAGTTCAAAATGAAGGATGGTGAAGGTGTCGCTGAAATGTACTCTAGGCTTGCTCTCATCACAAATGAGATTGCCGGCTTAGGAAGTGAAGAGATGACCGATAGATTCATCATCAAGAAGATTCTAAGAGCCTTGGATGGAAAATATGATACCGTGTGCACATTGATCCAAATGATGCCCAATTACAAAGATCTCAAGCCAACGGAGGTGATTGGAAGAATTGTTGCTCATGAGATGTCACTTAAGGATAAAGAGGAACTTCACAACAAATCAAGTGGTGCCTACAAAGCCTCATGTGAAGCCCCTACATCATCAAGTGAGAAACAAAACTTCAATGAAGAATTGAGCTTAATGGTGAAGAACTTCAACAAGTTCTACAAGAGTAGAAGCAAAGATAGAAGCTTCAAGTCAAGGTCCTACAATGACAAAAGATCTTCTAGTCGAGAGCGAAACTACTACAGTTGTGGAAGACCCGGACACTATTCCAATGTGTGTACGGCTCCCTACAAGAGAAGAGAAGATTCTCCAAAAAGAAGAAGTAAAGAATCACCACCAAGAGAGAGAAGGAGTAGAGATGATCGTTATGAACGAAGATACTCACGGAGAAGCAAGGATTCGGAAAGGAAGGAAAAATCATCAAGGAGCTACACAAAACGAAGATATCAAGCTCATGTTGGTGAATGGGTATCCGGCTCCGACTCCGACAGACACTCCGAGAGAAGTTATCACTCCGACTCCGAAGATACTCAAGATGAAGGTGTTGCCGGTCTAGCACTTGTGTCAACCAACTCCTACGACATATTTGACTCACCAAATGAAGGAATTGGAAGATGCTTCATGGCCAAAGGTCCTAAGGTAACACACCCCGAGTATGTTGATTTCAATAGTGATGAAGATGACTTGTTAGGTGATGATTTGCTTGTTGACAACTCTAGTGATGAATACTATGATGAAATGTCAATTAATCATGCTAATCAAGATAAAACGAATGACAATCATAAGGAGAAGATTGAGGCTCTAACTAAAGAACTAAACACTCTTAAGTTAGCTCATGAAACTATCTTCGAAGATCATTGAGAACTTTTAAGAGCTCATGAGAAATTACGCTTTGAAAAGCTCAGTCTTGAGCAAGAGCATGAGTTCTTAAAAGCAATCAATGATGATCTCCGCAAGAAAAGTTCTTCTTACATTGCCAAGCGTTTACTCTTATCCACTTACATGCCTCAAGTCAAGTCTAGTAACAAGAACAAGAAAGATTCTTCCTCTAGCAGTAACAATGATCATGCTAAATCCAATATTGTTGCTTCTAGTAGTTCTCTTGATTCCACTAATGATTCTCTTAGCCAAGTTACACTTGAGCAAGAAAATAGCTTATTGAAGGGAATTATAGAGAAAGGAGTGTACAAAAGCCTTGCCGGGAGTAAGCAATTCGAGGAAATTGTGCGCAAGCAAGGAATGCACCGGAAGAATCAAGGTGTTGGTTTTGAATGAAAGTTCAATGCCAATGGAGTTGAGTGGGAAGAAGATCAATACCCCAAGACAAAGTTTGTTCCTCAACAAGAGAAGTATGATACTTCTTTCAAGGGTACACAAGCTCAAGATGATCTTCCACCACAAGACTACAAGCAAAAAAGGCAAGGACAAGCTTCAAGAGGAAATTGATGCATTTGAAGAAGCTCCTAAGACCTTAGTCAAGTGGATTCCCAAGACTACTTCAAGTTCCACTTCATCAAGTACGACTACAACTCCAAGGATTCCCATCAAGATGGTGTGGATCCAAAAGAAGAAGAACTAGAGAGTTCTTGAGGGTGACTCCGCCAACATACTTCACTCTTATCATTTTGGCAAGAACAAGTGCAATCAACTTCCACATCTTGCACTAGTTCAAGGAGTCACAAACCCTCTTGTTGGTAAGACAAGGGACAAGGTAACCTAAAAGTTTTCATGGACATCATCTTGTGTGTGCATCACTCTATGTCTATGGATATCCTTGTTTGTTCCTTGTGGGACTAACCCATGTAGGTATTGAAAGTGCAATTCACTCAAATGGATAGCTCCAAGTGATCTACATCAACATTGAGCATCCACATCTTCAACATCTACATGAAGTCATCATCGATAAAGCCCGAGGTTAGTTCATCCCTCTAAGGGGGGATATCACATCTAGGGGGAGCTTTACTCTAAGACTTGAGCTAAAGCAACTCTAAAGATGTGAACACAACAATGCTTTATGTAAAAGTGGTAACCCCACTTGAGCTTAAACGATGAGTATGACCTATGATCAAGTGTTCTCACTTGACTCCTAAGTCAATATACTCATATATAGATGACCTTGTCATCGCAAATTGCTTGATAGATGCTAGAATTGGTTGTGCATGCCTTGTCACATATTTCATTTGCCATCTTATTGTGTGAGCATGCTGGTTGCATATTTTACTCATTCGAGGACATCCACTTGTTGTTTTGATTGTTTGGTTTTATTTCCTTTTGCCAAGTGGATGGACAAGAATGCCTAAGAACCTCCTCTAGCTATCTATGCTTTTCTCGTCTCAAACTCTATTCATGCTACATCACAAAATTCGATCAAGTCAGATTCGAACCACTCTGTGTGAGGAGCGCTCGGAGTCCCCGATTCGTCATAGACTTAAACTTCCAAAACCTCTTTATGATTCTCGGTCTAACCGATACCCCACTTTCGGTCCTACCGAGATTATTAAGTTGATCTAGGTTTTCGATCTCGGTGCAACCGATTTGAACCATTCGGTCACACCGAGTTGCAACAACTGTATACAGTTTTGCATCTCGGTGCCACCGAGTTGTTCCACTCGGTCACACCGACAAGGTCGGGCTATATATAGTCACGGGCAAAAATTTGGAAATTTCTCCGAACCCCTTCGCCCGCGCGATAGCCTGCTCTGCCAACTTGGTCTCCGGATCGTCTCCTCGCCGCCAGCCGCCTCTAGTCGCTGGTCTCCGTCACCGTCAACGGAAATTCAACCCCGCCGTTGCCGCCGTAGCGAGTCTCCACCGAACTAGGGTATGGACTCGATCTTTGTGCTATTCCCCAATCCGATTCTTAGCACATTGTGATCATCATGATTCTTGCCACGTTTGTTAAACTTCTATCTAGTCAATGAACTCGTAGATTAGGTTTAGTTCGAAAATTTTAGGGTTAGGTTTCCGCCGAAACCATCTCGGACCCACCGAGTTGAAAAACTCGGTCCCACCGATTTGGCTTATGCCATTGCACAAGTGAGGCTCGGTCTGACCGAGAATTACTTATCGGTGTGACCGATTTTGGAACTCTGTGAAACCCTAGCAGTCTCGGTGCCACCGAACTATGACTCAGTCTGACCGAGTTCACTAGTTTAGGTGCCAAAACTGCTTCGATATCACCGAGTTTAGAAATCGGTAGATCCGAGATGCTTTCAGTGGGAAACTAAAACTAAGTTTTTGAATTATTCTTTTGCAAAAATCTCTGCATTTCGTGATGCTTATCCACTCTATCTCATCTATAACCTATTCACAGGGTCAGCAGTCAGAGTTTGCATCATGTCAGACCAAAGTGATAGCCAAAACTTGTCAGAGCAGCTCCAGGATGACATGCAGGAGAGGAGAGGCAAGACTACAACTGATGCCTTTGCCAGAGTGCCACGGGGTCCGAGGTCGTCTGCAGTGCCAGTTGCTTACCCCAGAGCCACCACGTCTGCACCAGCTACAGCCTCAGTTCCACCAGCTCCAGCGTCCACTTCAGCCTCGACTCCGACCACGTCTATAGAAGGCTTCGTCCTTGGAGTGCTCCGGACTCCACCACCAACTGAAGATCAAGCCTGAGTGTCGACTTAGCAGTATGCATTTTCTAGGAACTTTTTGGTAACTTGTTGCCAAAGGGGGAGAAAATGTATAGATCATAGGCTTCGAGAGAGAGAGTGTTGCTTTTATTCTCTCTTGTTTTATTTGGTGGTTTTTCGAACTTTGTTTGCTTTTGTGTGAGAGATACTATGTCATTGCTCGTGAGACATTGATGATCATGTGTTTGATCATAAGCTACACTTAATGTTTGCTTAATATTATCATCTTATCTATCTTATGTGATCATTCACTATTCTTGGTGATGAGTGCATGTATTTCATTCTTATCATTTTAAGCGCTCCACCAAGATGTATGTGACATGGAAGAGTAACCCATGACTCTAACTCTTTGTGCATTTGCAGTCCAAAGCAAATTTTAAATATGCACAAATTTAGGGGGAGCTCTTACTTGTCACATACTTCTCAAAGCGACGATATATTTCATGCTTATTATCATTTGTTGAAGCTTTGATCTATATGTTGTCATCAATTACCAAAAAGGGGGAGATTGAAAGTGCAACTATCCCTAGGTGGTTTTGGTAATTCATAACAACATATAGCTCATTGAGCTAATGCTATTCCAAGATGACTATTTCAGGAAAGCTCAATGATTGGCATGGCATGGATGTGAAAGTGGAACCCTCAAAATGCTAAGGACAAAGGATTGGCTCAAGCTCAAAAGCTCAAGACTCTTCATTTTATATTTTAGTGATCCAAGATCACATTGAGTCTTTAGGAAAAGCCAATACTATCAAGGAGGGATGAGGTGTTGCTTAATGAGCCTCTTGCTTCATGTGCTTAGTGATATGCTCCAAAACCCTCAACTACTTTCCCATATCCACACATGACCTAAACCCTAAGCCAAACTCGGTCCTACCGATTCTTTCTATCCGGCGCCACCGAGTTTCACTTGTCATAAGCCACTGCCAAATCCTAGCAATTCGGTTCTACCGATAGGGATCTCGGTCTCACCGAGATGGGATTGCAAACTCTCTGTTTCCCTTTCGTAACTTTTCGGTCTCACCGAAAGAGCGAATCGGTCCCACCGAGATTGCAGTGTAAACTCTCTGTTTCCTTTTTGTAACTTTTCGGTCTCACCGAAAGAGCAAATCGGTCCCACCGGGTTTACCTGGCCAACTCTCTGGTTAGCTTATTACCAAACTCGGTCTCACCGAGTTTGTGTAATCGGTCTCACCGAGATTACGTTATGCCAAACCCTAACCATGTCGGTCCTACCGAGTTGCATGTCAGTCCCACCGAAAATCTCTAACAGTCACTAGCTTTACCTTTTCGGTCCGACCGAGTTTGTTGATTCGGTCCCATCGAGATTGGAAAACTGTGTGTAACGGTTGGATTTTGTGTGGAGGCTATATATACCCCTCCACCTCCTCTTCATTGTTGGAGAGAGTCATCAGAACACATACACAATTCCAACTCATATGTTGTGAGAGAGAACCACCTACTCATGTGTTGAGACCAAGATATTCCATTCCTACCATATGAATCTTGATCTCTAGCCTTCCCCAAGTTGCTTTCCACTCAAATCTTCTTTCCACAAAATCCAAATCCTATGAGAGAGAGTTGAGTGTTGGGGAGACTATCATTTGAAGCACAAGAGCAAGGAGTTCATCATCAACACACCATTTGTTACTTCTTGGAGAGTGGTGTCTCCTAGATTGGCTAGGTGTCACTTGGGAGCCTCCGACAAGATTGTGGAGTTGAACCAAGGAGTTTGTAAGGGCAAGGAGATCGCCTACTTCGTGAAGATCTACCGCTAGTGAGGCAAGTCCTTCGTGGGTGATGGCCATGGTGGGATAGACAAGGTTGCTACTTCGTGGACCCTTCGTGGGTGGAGCCCTTCGTGGACTCGCGCGACCGTTACCCTTCGTGGGTTGAAGTCTCCATCAACGTGGATGTAGGATAGCACCACCTATCCGAACCACGGGAAAAACATCCGTGTCTCCAATTGCGTTTGAATTCTCCAAACCCTTCCCTTTACATTCTTGCAAGTTGCATGCTTTACTTTCCGCTGCCAATATACTCTTTGCATGCTTGCTTGAATTGTGTGATGATTGCTTGACTTGTCCTACAATAGCTAAAATCTGCCAAGAACTAAAATTGGGAAAAGGTTAAGTTTTTATTTGGTCAAGTAGTCTAATCACCCCCTTCTAGACATACTTTCGATCCTACACAAGTCCCTGGAGAAAACGGTGCTCAAAATGATCAAAATCTCGAAAATATGGCTGAATTTGACCCAATATTGCATGTTGAGGAAGAAGATGAACCTGGCACAAATGATGAAGGAGATCCAGCGGCGTCTGGCACCCCTGCACGCGCGCAGTCCTCAGATCACGCGAGCGCATCCTCCTCGGATCGCGCTCCTGTCGGGTCCAGTCCTGGATCCAGGGAGGGCCACTTGTCGTGGTTCTAAGCCTGACAGTAGAGTGGGGGGTAGGTATGGAGAGGCAAGGTCCTAGCTATGGAGAGGTTGTAAACACCAGGGATGTACGAGTTCAGGCCCTTCTCGGAGGAAGTAACAGCCCTACATCTCGGAGCCCGGAGGCGGTCGAGTGGATTATGAGTATATGAGTTACAAGGTGCCGAACCCCTCTGCCTGTGGAGGGGGGTGGCTTATATAGAGTGCGCCAGGACCCCAGCCAGCCCACGTAGGAGAGGGTTTAAGGTGAGTTAAGTCTGGGGCGTTACTGGTAACGCCCCACATAAAGTGCCTTTACTATCATAAAGTCTACTTGATTACAGGCCGTTGCAGTGCAGAGTGCCTCTTGACCTTCTGGTGGTCGAGTGAGTCTTCGTGGTCGAGTCCTTCAAGACAGTCGAGTGTGTCCCTTGTTGGTCGACTGGAAGGCGACTTCTTCTAAGGGTGTCCTTGGGTAAGGTACTTAGATCAGGTCCATGACCCTACCCTAGGTACATAACCCCATCATTAGCCCCCGAATGGATTGAGGCTTCGAGTGAGGAAGGAGTGGATGTCGTTTCCGATTAACCTTTGCGCTCTGGTCGTGCGTTGTCCTGGACCAAAGAATCTCTTCGTCGACAGTGAGCAACTTGTCTTCAGTCGACTCGATCCATTCTATTCTTGCGTCGAGTGGTCTTTCGGGCTTCGACGATCTCCGAGCGACGGATCGCTGGAAACCCCGTGCCTGACAGACTGATCCGCTGTTCGCGGATTCCGCGGGATGCGAAATTTGGGGACGCGCGCGAAGTGGAGCGGACCGCGGCGTTCGGATGGGACGGGACATAGACGCCTCGATCTCCGCGCCGCTTTTTTCGCCACGTATCCCGTCTGCATAACTGTTCTTGATATGATTAGATCGACCGGGCCCACCTGTCATCCACTCGGAAGGGACCTTATAAATGCGCCCGGCGAGGATTTCTGTACTGCGCCTCAGTCATTCTCTCTCTCTCTCCGCTCCCTTCGTCCCCGTCCAGCGCGCTCGCTCTCGCCCCCGCACAACTTCCCCACGCGCATCTCGCCGGCAACCATGGCCAAGGAGAAGACGGCGGCGCTGGAACGTGCGAAGAAGGCGTCGGCGACGGAGAAGGCAAAGGGGAGATCCACCAGCCGCGGCGGGTCCTCGTCCAGATCCCGCCTGCCGAAGGGCTGGGTCCAAGGAGACTGGATCCAGTCGACCATCACCGAGAATGACCTCCTCGACATGGACATTGAGGGCTTGATTCCTCATGGAGCTGCGAGGCTTCCGGGGAAGGAGTGGCAGCCCCAGCCAGAAGAGGGTGAGTGTGTGCTCTTGGCCACCCATGTTGATCGTGGATTTTCCTTGCCGCCGAGTGTTTTCTTCCGTGGCTTCTTGAATTTCTTTGGAGCGCAGCTCCACCACTTTACCCCAAACTCTATTGCCTATCTTGCCGCGTTCGTGTCCATGTGTGAGGGTTTCCTGGGCTGTCGACCGCACTGGGGTTTGTTCAAGCATATATTCACGTGTCGATCTCAGACCGTGAAGAAGGCGAGCCCAGGTGATGAGAGAACCCGAGTCGTCCAAATGTGTGGGGGTCTGGGGATCCAGGTGAGGAATAAGAGCACCTTCCCGCCCATGACCTTTCCCGAGTCTGTCAGAGGCTGGCAGTCGACTTGGTTCTACTGCCAGGTCCAGTCGACGCCAGGGCAGTCGAGTGGACTCCCTCCGTTTACCATGGACCGAGTGAACAAGCCCTCCCCTCTGAAGCTGATTCCGGAGGAGAAAGCTGACGTGAAGATGTTGATGGAGCGCGTGGTGCAGTTGGTTCGGGAGGGAGTGACGGGCATGGACCTCCTGGAGGTCTTCCTCAGGCGTCGCATCCAGCCCCTTCAGTTCCGGAGCCACTGCATGTGGTTGTACCGCGGGACCGAAGATGAGACTAGAGTCCATCCAGAAGCAGTCGACGACGTCACTCTGGAAAGATGGATGGTAGCCGTTACCGGAAACAAGGATAACCCACGCGGAGCCAGAAGGATTCCTCCACTCGACCACAACAGCGATCCAAACAAGGTACACTTGCCCTGCTCTCCACTGCGCTCTTGTCGCATTCATTTCTGTTTACCCTGCCGACTGGTCGACTGATCCTTGTCTGGACATCTGCTAGGCCCTCACCGAGCTGTACTCGATGCCCAATGGGGCACAAGCTTCGACTGAGGAGGGCGAGGCGAGCGGGGGCGAGAGCCAGGAAGAGGAGGAATGGGACTCGGATGTTGCAGAGGATGATGACGACGATGATGATGATGACGGTGATGAAGATGACGTCGAGGACGAGGAAGAAGAGGAGGAGGAGGTCGTACCACCGCGCTCAGAAAGGCGGTCGAAGCTTGTCCACAACCCTTCGACTGAACATGGCAAGGGGGTTGCGACCGCTGTTCAGTCGACCAAGCGCCCTCGGACCACCTCTCCGGTGCTGACTGAAAAGGCGCCGAAGCAGCCCAGGGCGGCCCCGTCGAAGACGATCAAGCTCCTACCGAAGATGAAGGTGTCCATCCCCACCATATCAGGGTAATCGTGCTGCTTGAATCTTCTTATTTTGTGTGGACTTTGTCTCTGGTCGACGCTGAAGTTAGTCGACTGACCCTTTGGAGTTGCAGTGCTGCTACTTCTGAAACCTCAGCCCGGGCTGATGACCACGAGATGGAGGACGCAGCAACTTCGAACCCAGGTACTGTATTCTTAACGCCGTTCTTAGTCGACTGACTCGCGATCTCTGATCTTGATGTCGACTGACTCGTGATCTCTGATCCCGATTCTTCTCCGTAGCTCCACCCAATACTGTTATCAATCTCCCTGATGATGATGAGGATGAAGAGCCGCTGAAGCGCAGGAGGAGTCGGAAAGCGTCCGCCAGTAAGGTGCCTCAGGATGTGACGGCGCCTGAGATTCTGACTGTGGAGGAAGAGAACACCACTCGACACACGGTGTCCTTCGCAGATCCATTGACGAGTGCTCAGCAGCCCTCCCTCTTCACGACGCACCACGTCCCAGAGGACCAAGCTGGCGCAGCGAAGGAGGCGATACGCCAGGCGGGAATCATGATGGAGCAGCTGAAGACCATCCGGGATGCGAGCCAGGCGGCTTATGACGCCAGTTCTGCCCTCCAAAGCAATGTCCAGGTCAGTCGACCACTGTTTGTTCTGTTGGATATGCTACCAAAAACTTTTCCTTTCCGGAATTTATAGTAGTCACCCACTGGGTGTGTCGAATAAACTCCGTGTTAGCGGGGGCACGCTGAGTGCACCCGCTGGGTGTAGTCCCCAAGGCTAAGGTCGACTGCTGGCAGTCGGCCTTAGGCTTTATGATGTCAATTTTTCTGTCAGTCGACTATGTCGACTGGATTTCACAAACCGGTGGGGGCACGCTGAGTGCACCCACTGGGTGTAGTCCCCGAGACTGTGGTCGACTGCTTGCAGTTGATCACAGTCTTAAAGAATACATCTCGTTTTTTTTTGAGGTCGACTGGTCGACTTTGTCTTCAACAGGATTAGTGGGGGCACGCTGAGTGCACCCACTGGGTGTAGTCCCCGAGACTACGGTCGAATGCTTGTATTCGGCTGTAGTCTTAGAATCGTGTGTTTTTTCCTTTTTCACTCGGAAGTGAATTATATTTGACATTTAGTCGATTGGTTCTTCGCAGAACTCCTGTGATCTTGTGGC
Organism: Triticum dicoccoides; assembly: GCF_002162155.2. Lineage (NCBI taxonomy): Eukaryota > Viridiplantae > Streptophyta > Magnoliopsida > Poales > Poaceae > Triticum > Triticum dicoccoides. Next base: position 508,555,506 of record NC_041380.1, read on the forward strand.
TCGCTACTCTGAGCTGGAAAACAAGCACACTCAACTCGAGCTGAGCTTGAAGCTGGTTCAAGAGAAGCTGACGAAGGCAAAGGAGGAGACCGAAGGTATGTTTGGTGAGACCTTGACGACTGCTTTTCCCCTTGCTTGTTTCAAAATCTGACCTTGTTGTAACTCGCAGGTAAGATAAGGGAGGCCCAACAGAAGAAATACCTCGAACTCGCTGAGAAGATCAAGCTTGCTGACGAGAAGTTAGCTTCAGTCACCAAGCTTGAACAAGACAATACCAATCTGAAACCTGCCCTTGGGATCGCCAACAAGGAGGTCAGTCGACTAAAAACTGATAAAGCTGCCCTGACCGACCAAGTCAGCAAATTGACTGGAAAGAAAACTGATCTGGAGGCCTTCCTGAGTAGTCTTGCCAAGAAGCTGTTTCTTATGCTTGAAGGTAAACCTCTATGCTTGGCAAACATTTCCAATTGTGGTTTTTCCATTCGACCATCCCCTTGACTTAGTGATCATCCTTGCAGAATTTTGTCAAAACTTTGAAGAAGAAACTAGCCAGCTGGAGCCAAACCTCGACCCCGTCAATTCCCCGGTGAACGACGAAGTTGCCATGGATGTTTTCCGACTGGAGTCTCGTGTCGCAGCTGTCGTGGACTATCTCGCAAGGCTGAAGGCCGCCACATCTCGCATCGACTCGACGCTCTGGCCTGAGGAGACACTTCAGAATGACCTTGAGTCGCTGATGGCCCGCTTGAACACGATCCCTGGTCGAGTGCAGGAATGGAAGAAGTCCTCGGCTCGGTGTGGTGCGGATGTTGCTCTGTGTCTGGCCCGAGTCCACTGTAAGATGCGCGAGAAGAGAAGCTGGCGGCTCTTCGGGTGGCCAACACCAAGAAGCACGACTTCAGGTCCTTTATGGAAACTTTCCTTGCAGCTGCCACTCGGATCGCCGACGGAATTGACCTTGATGAATTCGTTGCTCCTTCCAGCCCTCCACAGGAGGGGTAAAAAACTTCTTCTGGCTCGACGCTTTAAATTTGCCTCGGTATGCCGAGTGGAATTGTAACCGATAAACCTTAACAGGCTTAACGCCTGAGCACTCTCGGTTCCTTTAGATATCGGTTCAAACTTGAATTTGGTGCTTGAATACGATTGCCTTTGGCTCGAAATGTCTTTTGCAGGTTCAAAGCAAGGCGCCTTTACTGCGATCGACTTATTCTTCAGTCCACTTAGGCGAGCACTGGGCTGCAGCTAAGCCCCCGAGTGAGAGGTTTACTCTTCACTCGGCAGGATTTTGATAACTTAGGCGAGTGCTTGGACTGTAGCTAAGCCCCCGAGTGAGAAGGTTGCTCTTCACTCGGTAGGATTTTTATAACTTAGGCGAGCATAGGGCTGCAGCTAAGCCTCCGAGTGAAAGTCCGGCTTACCACTCAGTAGGATTTTGATAACTTAGGCGAGTGCTTGG
>NC_041380.1:508557620-508596667 GCF_002162155.2 Triticum dicoccoides
GGTAGGATTTTTATAACTTAGGCGAGTGCTTGGACTGCAGCTAAGCCCCCGAGTGAGAGGGTTGCTCTTCACTCGGTAGGATTTTTATAACTTAGGCGAGTGCTTCGACTGCAGCTAAGCCCCCGAGTGAGAGGGTTGCCCTTCACTCGGTAGGATTTTGATAACTTAGGCGAGCACAGGGCTGCAGCTAAGCCCCCGAGTGAGAGGGTTGCTCTTCACTCGGTAGGATTTTTATAACTTAGGCGAGTCCTTGGACTGCAGCTAAGCCTCCGAGTGGAAGGCTGGCTTACCACTCGGTAGGATTTTGATAACTTAGGCGAAACGGATTCGCAGCTAAGCCTCCGAGTGGGAGTCTGGCTCACCACTCGGTAGGATTTTTACAAACTTAGGCGAAACGGATTCGCAGCTAAGTCACCCACTGGGGGGGAATTTTATTGGACAAAAATAAAAAGTGACAGAAATTATGGAGGAACTATGACACTATTATTTTGAGGTCCATGAACTACAGAAGTACTTTATTGCAACTCATCCGAGTGATAAAACTTAAGTGTAAAATGGGCGGAGTAGTTCCGCGTTCCAAGCTCGGGGCTCGTCGATATTATGCTCGACATTGTAAAGACGGTATGCCCCGTTGTGGAGAACCTTGGTGACGATGAAGGGGCCTTCCCAAGAAGGAGCAAGCTTGTGTGGTTTGTGCTGATCCACTCGGAGAACTAAATCCCCTTCCTGGAAGGCTCGACCTCTCACATTTCTGGCGTGGAAACGACGCAAATCTTGTTGGTAGATGGTCGAGCGGATCAGAGCCATCTCCCTTTATTCTTCTAAAAGGTCGACTGCGTCCTGCCGCGCCTGTTCAGCCTCTGCTTCGTTGTAGATTTCAACTCGAGGAGCATTGTGGAGAAGATCACTCGGCAAGACTGCTTCAGCTCCGTAGACCAAGAAGAATGGAGTTCTTCCGGTCGACCGATTAGGCGTGGTCCGCAGCCCCCAAAGCATTGAGGGAAGTTCGTCTACCCAGGCTCCAGCCGCGTGTTTGAGATCACGCATCAGTCGAGGCTTCAATCCCTTAAGAATCAGTCCATTAGCTCGCTCTGCTTGTCCATTCGACTGCGGATGGGCGACTGAAGCGTAGTCGACCCGTGTGCCTTGGGAGTTGCAGAAATCTCTGAATTCCTCTGAGTCAAAGTTCGACCCATTATCCGTAATGATGCTGTGCGGGACTCCATATCTGAATATTAGTTCCCTGATGAAGCTAACAGCAGTACCGGTGTCAAGGCTCTTGATTGGTTTAGCCTCGATCCACTTGGTGAACTTGTCGACTGCCACCAGTACATGCGTGAAGCCACTTCGTCCTGTTCTCAAAGGACCGACCATGTCCAGTCCCCATACTGCGAAAGGCCAGACGAGTGGGATGGTCTTCAGGGCCGACACAGGCTTGTGCGACATATTCGAGTAGAACTGACATCCCTCGCACTTATCCACTATATCTTTTGCCATCTCATTCGCCTTTGGCCAGTAAAATCCGGCTCGGTATGCTTTGGCCACGATGGTCCGAGAGGACGCATGATGACCACAGGTCCCCGAGTGAATATCATTGAGGATGAGTCGACCTTCTTCTGGTGTTATGCACTTCTGACTAACTCCAGTCGCGCTTTCTCTGTATAATTGTCCTTTGATTATGGTAAAGGCCTTAGATCGACGGACGATCTGTCGAGCCTCTTCCTCATCCTCCGGAAGCTCTTTTCTCAGGATATAAGCGACATACGGAACTGTCCAGTCGGGAATGACCACCAAAACCTCCATGATCAAGTCGACCATCGCTGGGACTTCAACTTCAGTCGGATCTGTGGCACTCTTGGGCTGTGGAGTTTCTTCGGTGAAAGGATCTTCTTTGACTGACGGAGTGTGTATATGCTCCAAGAACACACCACTCGGAATGGCTTCTCTCTTGGAACCTATCTTTGCTAGATCATCAGCTGCTTGATTTTTCAGTCGGGGTATATGATGGAGCTCCAACCCCTCGAACTTCTTTTCCAGCTTCCTCACTGCACTGCAGTATCCAGTCATGGCTGGGCTTCTCATGTCCCACTCTTTCATCACCTGATTGACCACTAAATCCGAGTCGCCATAGACCATCAGGCGACGGACGCCGAGTGAAATGGCCATGCGCAACCCATATAAGAGGGCCTCATATTCTGCCTCATTGTTGGAGGAATCAAAGTGAATCTGGAGCACATATCTGAGCTTATCTCCTCTGGGGGAAACCAGGACAACCCCAGCAACGGAACCATTCAACATCTTAGAGCCATCAAAAAACATGGTCCAATGCTCCGAGTGAACTTCAGTCGGCTGCTGCTGTTCAATCCACTCGGCGAGGAAATCTGCTATTGCCTGGGACTTAATGGCTTTCTTTGCCTCAAACTTGATATCAAGGGGAAGAAGTTCAATCGCCCATTTGGCCACTCGACCAGTTGCATCTCTGTTGTGCAAAATCTCTGATAGTGGAGCGTCGCTGACGACTGTGATGGAATGATCAGAGAAATAATGAGCAACCTTCTTTGTGGTCATGTATATTCCATACACAAGCTTCTGATAATGAGGATATCTCTGCTTGGATGGAGTCAAGACTTCAGACAAATAATACACTGGGCGCTGAACTTTGAGAGCTTTTCCTTCTTCTTCCCGCTCGACCGTTAGCACAGTACCGACGACTTGTCCTGTGGCTGCGATATAGAGCAACAGAGGCTCTTTGCTGATTGGAGCAGCAAGCACCCGCTGGGTGGAGAGCAGAGTTTTGAGCTCGGCAAACGCTGCATCAGCTTCTGGAGTCCACTCGAACTTGTCTGTCTTCTTCATCAGTCGGTAAAGAGGCAATGCCTTTTCACCGAGTCATGAGATGAATCGACTTAATGCGGCCAAGCATCCAGTAAGCTTCTGGACATCGTGCACTCGCACAGGGCGTTTCATTCGGAGAATAGTGCCAATCTTTTCTGGGTTAGCGTCGATTCCCCGTTCGGAAACGAGAAAACCGAGTAACTTACCACCAGGAACTCCAAATGTGCACTTTGATGGATTGAGCTTGATATCATATCTTCTGAGGTTGGCAAATGTTTCGGCGAGATCAGCGAGCAGGTCGGAACCTTTTCGTGATTTGACAACAATATCATCCATATATGCTTCCACATTCCAACTGATTTGAGTGAGTAGACACTTCTGAATCATTCGCATAAATGTGGCTCCGGCATTCTTGAGGCCGAATGGCATGGTGATATAACAGAAGCACCCGAATGGAGTGATGAAAGCTGTTTTTACCTCGTCGGGTCCGTACAGACGGATCTGGTGGTACCCGGAGTAGGCATCTAAAAAAGATAGCCTCTCGCATCCCGCGGTCGAGTCAACAATTTGATCTATGCGAGGGAGAGGAAAATGATCTTTCGGGCAGGCCCGGTTGATGTGCTTGAAATCAATGCACATTCGGAGCGACTTGTCCTTCTTAGGAACCATGACGACATTAGCGAGCCACTCGGAGTGGTATATCTCTCGGATAAATCCGGCCGCCAACAGTCGAGCCACTTCTTCACCGATGGCTTTTCTCTTCTGGAAGGCGGACCGCCGAAGATGCTCTTTGACTGGTTTTGCAGATGAGTCGACTCTTAGGCGGTGCTCAGCCAGTCCCCTGGGAACACCTGGCATGTCAGCGGGCTTCCATGCAAAAATGTCCCAGTTCTCACGGAGGAACTGGATGAGCGCTTCTTCCTATTTTGGGTCGAGTGTTGTGGAGATGCGGGTCGGAGCTGCATCGGGGTCGGTCGGGTGAATGTGAACAGGCTTCGTCTCACCGGACGACTGGAATGCAGATTCTGTGGCGGGTTTCTTTGATCGCAGCAAGTCACTCGGATCTGCGTTTTGCTTGTATTCTTCGAACTCGACCGCTGTCACCTGGGAATCGGCAATCTTGGAACCCTTCTGAAAGCACTCTTCTGCCTTTTTCCGATCACCGGTGACAGTGATCACTCCTTTGGGGCCGGGCATCTTCAATTTGAGGTACACGTAGCATGGTCGAGCCATGAACCGCGCGTAAGCTGGTCTCCCCAAAATGGCATGATATGCACTCTGAAAATCCACGACCTCAAACGTCAGCTTTTCTTTGCGAAAATGCTTCGAATCACCAAACACCACGTCCAAAGCTATTTGGCCGAGTGACTCGGCCTTCTTCCCTGGTATAACTCCATGAAAGCTCATGTTACTAGTGCTTAGTCGGGACATCGAAATGCCCATTCCTTTCAGTGTGTCTGCATACAACAAATTCAGCCCACTTCCACCATCCATCAGCACCTTTGTCAGTCGAGTGCCTTCGACAACTGGATCGACCACCAAAGCTTGCCTCCCCGGGGTGGCAATATGAGTCGGGTGATCAGATTGGTCGAATGTGATGGGTGTTTGAGACCATTTCAGATAATTTGCTTTTGCTGGGGCAACCATGTTCACCTCTCGGTTAATCACTTTCAGTCGACTCCTGCTTTCCACATCTGCAAAGATCATCAGAGTGGAGTTGATATGCGGATATCCTTCCTCACTGTCCTCCTTGTCTTCGGCCTTGTCCGACTCCTTCTCCTTGTCCTTAGACTGTTTTCCCTGAAACTGCTGGATCAGGAGTCGACATTGGCGAGTGGTGTGCTTTGGGTAAATGATATTCCCCTCTTCGTCTTTCTTCGTATGGAGGTGACATGGCATATCCATTACGTCGTTCCCTTCTTTATCCTTTACCTTCTTGGGTTTCCAGGATCCTTTTGGTTTCCCCTTAAACTTTCCCTGGGTCACGGCCAGAGCCTCTCCAGGAGCTGCCGGTTCAGCCTTCCGCTTCTGTTTCCGACTGGTGTTTCCTTTTTCCGACTGACTCGGCTTGTGCTTGCCGCTTCGGAGTCGGTCTTCTTCTTCGCCGTTGGCGTACTTGGTAGCAATCTCCATCATCCGACTCAAGGTCATGTCACCGGTTCGACCAAACTTCAAACCCAGTTCTCTGTTCTTGACGCCATCTTTGAAGGCGCAGACTGCCTGATGATCAGACACATTCTCCACAGTGTGGTGCAAAGTGATCCACCTCTGAATATACTCTCTGAGAGTCTCATTAGCTTTCTGCACGCAGACTTGCAACTCTGTCAATCCAGCTGGTCGCTTGCAAGTTCCTTCAAACGTTCTGATGAATACTCGGGACAGATCCTCCCAAGTGTAAATGCTGCTAGGAGGTAATTGAGTCAACCATGCCCTGGCAGAACCTTCCAGCATGAGGGGCAAGTGCTTCATGGCCACCTCGTCGTTCCCACCACCAATCTGAACTGCCACTCGGTAGTCTTCAAACCAAGTTTCAGGCTTAGATTCACCAGTGAACTTGCTGACTCCTGTTGCCAGCCTGAAATTGGGAGGGATAACTGCGGCTCTGATAGCTCTGGTGAAGCATTCAGGACCAGAAACAAGCACTCGACTGCTTGTGGGTACATCTTTGTCGAGTCCACCTCGATGGGCTCTGTTCCGGTCGACCAACCCTTGCACGATAATGGATCGCGCGTCGAAGCCTGGTTCTCTGGGGTCGACTAGAACCCTACGCCCTGTACTGTACTGACGCCTATCATCTGGCTGCCGAGGAGCGTAAGACCCACCCCTCGGAGGGGAATTGGGCACTCGACGCCTATCATCTCGGTCGAGTCTGTCGCCATATTGATCTCGCCGATTCTCGCGCCCTTCACGCCGCGGAGGCGATCTGGGGCTGTGAGCCGACTGAACCGTATTCACAGTGACGGATCGACTGTGAATTCTGTTGCGCGACTGAGACACGGCTGAATTCTGATCTCCTGCTGCCCGGAGCAGATCCCTGATCTGCAGCAAACCTCTGCCAGCTTCCGACTGCGAAGGCTGGATGGACTCTGCTATACGGGTCGCAGCTGCTAAATTCTGAATTGGGGTTCGATATACCTGAGTTGGCGGGAACAGTTGACGTCGACTGGTGTCGGGAACTCGTTGCCGCGCGCGCTCGTCGAGTGCTCGCTGAAGGTTCTCCAGTCGAGTGCGCTCGGCCAAATTGGCCAGACGCGCCTCCTCCAAGGCACGAGCCTCGGGGGTTTCTCCTGCGATGGGAGTACGCAGGGGATCCTCGTTCCTGCGGCGAAGTTCCTCTCTTTGCAGAGAGTCGAGTGGCTCGGGCTGGTACTCTTCATAGCCTCGTGCAAGGTCGCCGCCGTCACCTGCTCCACCATCACGGGCGAAGCCAGGGGGACTGTGGGGCCCGTCGACCATCAAGATTTCCGCCGCTGGATCACTGCTACCACACTCGGATGCAGTCTCTATGGAGCCAGTCGACAGATCGAACAAGCCGTAGAGAGATTCGTCGGGCTCGATTGCCGCAACTTGGGTGGTGGCCGATTGGCGAGCCACCGCGTGCCTCACCCACCGCTGAAGCCTCGACCGGCCTGAGCGCTTGCGCTGGCGGGAGACCGGGAGGGTGGACGATGGAGGAGCCGACCGACACTGGGTCGACGGCTGCCGCAGCAGAACGCCGCAGACACATGCGCGAAAATGCGTCGCACCGCGGACGGGGAGCGCATCAACGTCGAGTGGAGCCTCCTGGAGCCACGCGGAGTCGTCGGTGATTAAGGTGAGAGTGCCGAGACGGATCTCTTGACCCCCGACCAAAACTCCAGCAGACACCATGATGAAAGTACTCGGAAGAATCGCAACTTCTCCACAAAAATCGCTAAAACACCTGCCCCAAGGTGGGCGCCAACTGTCGTGGTTCTAAGCCTGACAGTAGAGTGGGGGGTAGGTATGGAGAGGCAAGGTCCTAGCTATGGAGAGGTTGTAAACACCAGGGATGTACGAGTTCAGGCCCTTCTCGGAGGAAGTAACAGCCCTACGTCTCGGAGCCCGGAGGCGGTCGAGTGGATTATGAGTATATGAGTTACAAGGTGCCGAACCCCTCTGCCTGTGGAGGGGGGTGGCTTATATAGAGTGCGCCAGGACCCCAGCCAGCCCACGTAGGAGAGGGTTTAAGGTGAGTTAAGTCTGGGGCGTTACTGGTAACGCCCCACATAAAGTGCCTTTACTATCATAAAGTCTACTTGATTACAGGCCGTTGCAGTGCAGAGTGCCTCTTGACCTTCTGGTGGTCGAGTGAGTCTTCGTGGTCGAGTCCTTCAAGACAGTCGAGTGTGTCCCTCGTTGGTCGACCGGAAGGCGACTTCTTCTAAGGGTGTCCTTGGGTAAGGTACTTAGATCAGGTCCATGACCCTACCCTAGGTACATAACCCCATCACCACTCCCGCGCAGCCTCGTCAGCATCAGGCGGGACCAGCGGTGGGGCCGGATCCCCCTCGCATCGCGCGCGCCCCCAATTGCAGTCGGGTGGCGGATCCACTACGTCGGGTCGGATGGGTGACGCCCGTGTGCCTGCGGGAGGGGCAACCACACCAGTAGTCACAGGATCCCCTGTGCACATGGCGACAAACCTGCCCACTGCATCAGCAGATTCTTCTGGATCTTCCGTGGCGAGTATTCCAACGGTCCAGTCAAAGATTTCTTCACGTGTTATGACCCGGCTACAGAAAGGTATACGAAATCCTAAATTAGGAAATATGGGACTATATCATATGGAATGTTGTGTATTTCAGGAGAACCAACATCGTTAACCAGTGCACTTGATGATCCTAAATGGAAGAAGGCAATGGATGAGGAGTATTCTGCACTCATGAGGAACAAAACTTGGCATCTTGTACCAAATCAGAGAGGTGAAAATATCATTGATTGCAAATGGGTGTATAGAATTAAAAAGAAAGCAGATGGCTCCATTGACAGGTATAAGGCACGTCTAGTTGCAAAGGGCTTTAAGCAACATTATGGCATTGACTATGAGGATACCTTTAGTCCCGTTGTGAAAGCTGCAACTGTCAGACTTGTGTTAGCTATTGTTGTATCCAGAGGATGGAGCCTAAGTCAGCTAGATGTCCAGAATGCGTTTCTACATGGTGTTCTGGAAGAGGAAGTGTTTATGAGACAGCCACCTGGGTATGAGAGTGAGAAATTGCCACATTATGTTTGCAAGCTTGATAAAGCACTATGTGGTCTAAAGCAAGCACCCAGAGCATGGTATTCCAGATTGAGCTCACAGTTGAAATATCTTGGCTTCATTGCCTCCCAGGCTGACACATCCTTGTTTATTTATAACAAGGCAGGAGTAGTCATTTTTGTGCTTATATATGTTGATGATATTAGAGTTGCAAGTTCTTCACAAAATGCTACTAATGCTCCTCTGCATGATTTGAGCTCCGATTTTGCCTTGAAGGACCTAGGTGACTTGCATTTCTTCCTAGGTATTGAAGTCAAGAAAACTCAAGATGGTATTGTGTTACATCAGGAAAAATATATTATTGAGCTTCTGTCTCGCATGGGGATGAAAAATTGTAAGCCAATGCCTACACCTTTATCCTCCTTAGAAAACCTCTCGGCATATGAGGGTGAGCCACTTCAAGAGGAGAAAAGCATAGGGTATAGGAGTATTGTGGGAGCACTACAATATCTAACTCTCACATGTCCAGATATCTCGTTTGCTGTCAACAAGGTTTGTCAATATCTCCATGCACCTACTTCCGCACATTGGTCAGCTGTCAAGAGGATTGTAAGATATGTGAAACATACTATGAGAATAGGACTTCATTTCAAACAGTCTAATTCCTCTTTTGTGAGTGCATTCTCTGATGCTAACTGGGCAGGATGTAGTGATGACAGAAGATCAACTGGAGGCTTTGCAGTGTTCTTTGGGTCTAATCTTATTTCCTGGAGTGCTAGAAAGCAAGCTACTGTATCGCGGTCAAGCGCAGAAGCTGAATACAAGTCTTTGGCAAATGCAACTACTGAAATCATTTGGTTTGAATCACTTCTTGAGGAATTGGGGATCAAGAAAAAATGTATCTCATGTTTATGGTGTGATAACTTGGGAGCAACATATTTGTCTGCAAACCCAGTGTTTCATGCCAGGATAAAGCACATAGAAATTGATTTTCACTTTGTGCGAGAAAGAGTTGCAACAAAGAAACTTGAGATATGGTTTATTCACTCCAAGGATCATGTGGCCAATGGTTTTACAAAAGCATTACCAGCAAGGCCATTTGAAGAATTCAAGAGTAATATTAACTTAGGATAGTTGAGATTAAGGGAGGGTGTTAGAATATATATCGTTGTAATCTCAACCTATTCCCTATCTTGTATTCTACTCAAACTCTTGTATATCTCCTTGTATGCCAAGGCAAGGGAATGCTTGATATCTTTCAGACGCTGCTGTTTGTAGTCATGTAAGGAGGTGTATGTAAACCTTGATATAGGGCTCTCCCTCCCGATCTTCTATCAATATATGGTATGCACGCTCGTGCATATTCTAAAAAAAGAAACCGGCCTTTTTTACTTAGGGGCTGAAAAACTGGTCTAAGCAAACATAATAGGAAAAAAGTGTTTGAAGGACAGACATTTGTTTATTCAAGTACGTAGAAGAGAGGCAGAATGCCTATGTACAATAATCAAGAGGCCTTATTTAGGAGTAACTTAAGAAGGTAACTCCCACATGACTACAACATAAATATGTGTTGTTCCACGTCTTTTAAGAGTGTCCGTGCAGAAGTAGTTTGTATTGTAGGATGGAGATAAATGGTTGGCCAAAATACTTATATGAGTTTGGTTGGTCTCAACCTGATCACAGTATCTAAACTGTACGAAAATGTTGATAAAGGTCACAGCTATCTAACTTTCAAAGGAATTCACTTCTTAAATTTTCTGTCATAAATCCCAAGTTAGTATCTTGAGCAGATCTTTCCCAAGCATCATTGGTCCATCTGCGCCATGTGTAGGGATGATAGTTTTATCCATGCATCCATGTGCGCATCTGTTCATTTCCATGACCTTGTAAATGCATCAACGTGCGAGAGCTCCACAACGACTTCACTCGCGTCATAAAAGGTTCAACAACTCTTATCACTTCCTCCTAGGTGTCACCCCGTTCTTAAGTGACTCCATCTTCTATGTTTTATTCCTAAATTGCTAGTATGTTGCTGCTATATATAGGAGCATCGGCCCGCTCTCCTCTTGTGCGGAACACAAGATTGATAATGTTGGCGGAGCACGACTCCACCATGGATGTGGAATGGGAAACAAAGCAACGAGGGCAGACTGCTTGCCTCATTGGAATGGGAGGCATCAGAAAGCATGTTAACCCATTGTCATGGTCTCTAGCTCAATGCAAACCAAAGCAGGCTCGATATACCCACAACATCCAACGAATCAGAAATGGTACAGATTCAAAAGCAAGTTGTGTTCATAGTTCATACATGCGCACTGCAAGTCGGCGAGAACTGAGCGGTGTTGGAATGCCACTAGTCAACAACTTTTAGTTTAGCTGACCAGTTTGGTATGGGGCATGCCATCTTTGAGACTGACTATCAACTATCAACCACTGATTCAGGCCGTGACTTTTTCAGACTTTTATCTCTCACTGTCGAGGAAGCTGTTTTGTGAAGCGAAACTCCTTGACTTGCAAGCTTGGAGTTTCTTGTAGTGTTTAGCCCAAGTGCACGCAAGAAGACAACACATGTACTTGCCTCTTTAGGTGCAGGAAGATTTCACGGTAATCACGTATTTTGGTTTACGGACTTCCTTGACATTGTATCTTGTATTGTGGCTGGCGATCTAGCCGTGCACACAAGTTAATGGAATGTATGTGGCTGTTGATCTAGTCGTGCACACAGTTGATCTGTTTTGCAGCCCCTCCAGCCTTGGCGCATCTTGTCCATTCATTTTCCCCACCTACTTCATTAGCTCAAAACTTAAAGTGAGAAAAAAACTTAAATAATATGTGGATACCAAGAGAATTTTCAAATTGTTAAAGTTCATATATTTCAATAGAAAACTTAAAAATACAAAATTATGAAAAATAACTAGATACACACTCAACAATAGAGCCCGGCACCCGCGCCCAAGCGACTCAGGGAGAACATGTCGCCGGCCAGCGCCGCCCCTCTTCTCCCCACCTTTTCCCCTCGTTGTCGTCAGAGGATTCAGCTAGGCTAAGCCGGCACCACAGACGGTAGCGGCGGGATTCTCCCGCCGCAGAGGCGCGCATCACTGGTGGAGGGAAGTCGCTCCCTCGTCCTGCTCGGTGGCCCGACGATTGCGGCGATCCGGTGGCCGCGGCCATAGACTCAGTGGGTGACTCCTCTGGTGGTTTGTTGGCTCCATTTGCTCCTCGAGGGATCGCGCCTCCGGCTCCTTGCGGTCGGTGCAGTAGCTCTACTTCACGGCTCAGCTTTGGTCGGCATGATTGGGTTGGGGTGGCGGACCTCCCACCACTGCTCGTAGGCGACACGTTGCTTGCGTCCAGGTCGCTGGCTGGGGGTCGGGCGCCTCTTGTAGTTGTCCTAAGAGGAAGAGCTACTGGGTCTGGTTGGTGGCCAGATCTGGCTCGCCGCCGATGCAGCTGGACGGCTTCGACGGCAGCGAGGTGTGTCGGTGGTTCCTGTTTGGTCACGGTGTGGTCGCTATGTAGGGGTGTGCGGGTTAGTGGGGGTTCAGGACTTCAAGCGATGGAGGTGTTGGTTGGCGTCGCCAACTGCGTTGGAGTGAGGTTGTGTTGCTGTGGGCGAAAGTCTGGCGAGCGGTGGCGACGCCTATGGTTGTCGTCAACGTCCTTCGAGGCGACGCTAAGGAGTTCTACACATCCTCTTCTTCCAGATCAAGCTCTTTGGGTGAAATCCAAGATCCTGGTATAGGTTCGGGTGGCGGCAGCGTCTGCAATGCCGCTTGCCCTCTTGAGGGCGCCGACATGAAGACCATGATCCCTCTTGCTCTTCCTTGAGGCTGGACATGCACGACATCATGGTCGGCAGGTGCCTGGCTAGCAGTGCAGATGTGGCATTGCGGCTTGTGTGGAGACGATGATGGTTGCAAGATTAACAGGGTCATGGCTTGCCTTTGTCGTCGAACGTGTGGTATGTTCCTGGGCTTGAAGTCGGAGTTGCAGCATTGTCGAGCGACACTGTGGCAACGATGTGAAGCGATGGACAGATTAGACTTTGTGGGTCAAGGTGTGCTCCTTTTCTCCTACGAGGCTCGTCATCAAAATTGGAGCTGCCTCCTCCTCGACACGTGTGGTCGATTATTTGTCCTCGGCCGACAGGGTTCACGTGTACTGTTCATTCGGAGGGGTCTTTATGGGTCGTCAACGACGAAGTCGGAGTCGCTTGCCTGAGGAGAGGTGACACTACCGCGGGATGCTGCTAACGCGACACTACGATCAGAGACCCTTTGACGAAACTGTGTGCGATGCATTAATCACAAACGGGGATGTAAAAAACCGTCAAAAAAGGTACAAAACATTTGTGAAGGCGGAGCCATGAAACATGGTTCAGATTTTAGTTGCGTGTGCGATTCAGGGCACATGGTTAACCCGTTCGAACTGTTTGCGATGAGGCAGAACAACAGAAACGGGCAGCCATATAAATGTGTGTGCGATATACGACATACAGTTCGCTCCGATGAACTGTTTTCTATGAGGGAGTGCAACAGAAACAGTTAGCCAGATCAAGGTGTGTGTGATATAGGGCATACGGTTCACTCAGATCAGCTGTTTTCGATTAGCGAACACAACAGAAACGGTTCAACTTAACAAGATGTGTGTCATACGTGGCAAACAACCAACTCGGATGAACTGTTTGCGATGAGAACTTACAACACAGACGGTTAATACATTTAGTTCGTGTGTGATTCTGTGTGTACAAAAAACTTTGAAAATGCAAACTAGTTGCTTGTGGTGGCTAGGAGTATTGCACACGATGCGTCTGCGAGTACTCGTGTGCGATGATTAGTATGTTACACATATGTTTCCTTATGTTAACACTTGTGTGATAAATAACACGTGGCACTGGATATGGTATTCGGGTTGTGTGCGTGCTCCACTTAGTCTTCCCGCGCTCCACATGGGTGAATTGTAAAATCCACGCCTCTTCCTTCATCAGTTTTCCGCCACCAGCTAATGGCTTGCTGCATATAACCCAGGCGGCAACGCACCGCCGCGACACTCTGCGCAGATCTAGTCCTCACCCATCTACCATTAGTTATTCCAAGCATGTCAGGCAATGACCAAAGCTTCGACGTCAACGCCTACCTGCGTTACATCTTCGGCGAGGAGAACGAGCCGGAGCAGGTCGGGGAGCAAGAACTTCATCAGCCGTTGCAGGCACCATGGCCCATCGGCAACGATATCGACGTGACAGTCCTTGGGAGCACAATCGACATATTGCAGAGGAGGTGCGATGAGCAGTTTGCCATCCACCGTGCAAAAGATCCAGAGTTGCTCGACGGCATGATCGACGACCCACCCGAAGAGCCGCCGTCACCAGTGCTCATCGAGAGCCTAATGCCCCGCAAGGAATGGGCGGAGGACCTCTGTGATTCAGTCAAGACACAGGCAGCCTGCGGCTTCATCATTGCCCGCGGCGGTCGTGTCAACCTCAATCCCGATGATGTGGTGGCCAGGATCGAGTGCATTCTTGGTGGAGTTGACGTCCCCGACAAAGTAGAACATCGCCAACGTGATATCTTGAGGATGTAGGTGATGGACGGAATTTGCTACCAGGCCAGAGACATGGAAATGGAGCGGTTCCGCAGAGTTGTCATGCACGCGATTACACGTTTTAAAGCTCTTATGGAAGAGGCCTAGCAGCCCCAAGAGCCTCCCAGCGCCAGCAACTCCGTAAGCGGAGGCGGGTCGGGACACTTGGAGTGAACGGCCGCAAGGGTGCTATGCTGATCATGGAGTCCAAGAAAGACCATCGTTGGAAGGCCGCCAACTCAGCCTTTTAGCTTATATTTTATTATAATTGTATGCATATGTAGGTCGTGAGTGTTCTGGGCCTTGCCGCATATGGCATTTTAAATTATCCTGAATATGCAAGACAATTATTAAGTATTAACCGTTGCCATTGTAAATTTGCTTCAACGGCGAGCAGAGCGCATGCAGGGCCGCCAGAGCGGAGCGCGCCGCGGCTGCCTCAATGGCAAGCAAAACGCGCGGACGGATGTGCGCAGAGCGCGCCGCGGCCGCCTCAACGGTGAGCAACCACGTGGTCAACCTTCTATCATCAATAAATGTTGATCTTGTTTCTCGTCACATTGCAGATTACAACGCAATAAGTAATTGCAAATCTGTTCACACCTATCAAACTAATATGTGCTCACACTTAGCACCGAGCTATAGAGATATATTATATATCTATAGTGACCTATCATGGCAATTATATAAACCTTGGGATCCTTGTTTTGCTAATTTGTAGACTATATTTTTATTGGTTATTTTTAGCTTAAAAAAATTAAATAATGATTGACTTGACCTGTCATGGCGATTATATAAACCTACTATGTTTTTATGGGTTATTTTTCCTGTAAAAAATTAAAGAATGATTGACTTGACCTGTCATGGCGATTATATAAACCTTTTTCAGGTTGCATGCAGGGTATAGGGGGCTGGGCGTTGATACGTCTTCAACGTATCTATAATTTTTGATTGCTCCATGCTATATTATCTACTGTTTTGGACTATATTGGGCTTTATTTTCCACTTTTATATTATTTTTGGTACTAACCTATTAACCGGAGGCCCAACCCAGAATTGCTGTTTTTTGCCTATTTCAGTGTTTCGGAGAAACAGAATATCAAACGGAGTCCAAACAGAATAAAACCTTCGGGAACGTGATTTTCTCACCGAACGTGATCCAGGAGACTTGGACCCTACTCCAAGGAGTAAAAGAAGAGGTCACGAGGGTGGGGGGCGTGCCCCCCTGCCTCGTGGGCCCCTCGGTGCTCCACCGACGTACTCCTTCCTCCTATATATACCTACGTACCCCAAATGATCAGAACAGGAGCCAAAAACCTAATTCCACCGCCGCAACTTTCTGTATCCATGAGATCCCATCTTGGGGCTTGTTCCGGAGCTCCGCCGGAAGAGGGCCGTCATCACGGGGGCTTCTACATCATCCTAGCCCCTCCGATGAAGTTGAGTAGTTTACCTCAGACCTTTGGGTCCATAGTTAGTAGCTAGATGGCTTCTTCTCTCTCTTTGAATCTCAATACATAGTTCTCCCCCTCTCTTGTGGAGATTTATTCGATGTAATCTTCTTTTTGCGGTGTGTTTGTTGAGACCGATGAATTGTGGGTTTATGATCAAGTCTATCTATGAATAATATTTGAATCTTCTCTGAATTCTTTTATGTATGATTGGTTATCTTTGCAAGTCTCTTCGAATTATCCGTTTGGTTTGGCCAACTAGATTGGTAGTTCTTGCCATGGGAGAAGTGCTTAGCTTTGGGTTCGATCTTGCGGTGTCCTTTCCCAGTGACAGAAGGGGCAGCAAGGCACGTATTGTATCGTTGCCATCGAGGATAACAAGATGGGGTTTATTTCATATTGCATGAATTTATCTCTCTACATCATGTCATCTTGCTTAAGGCGTTACTCTGTTTTTAACTTAATACTCTAAATGCATGCTGGATAGCGGTCGATGAGTGGAGTAATAGTAGTAGATGCAGAATCGTTTCGGTCTACTTGTCACGGATGTGATTCCTATATACATGATCATGCCTAGATATTCTTATAACTATGCTCAATTCTGTTACTTGCTCAACAGTAATTTGTTCACCCACCGTAGAATACTTATGCTCTTGAGAGAAGTCACTAGTGAAACCTATGGCCCCCGGGTCTATTCTCATCATATCAATCTCCACCACTTTAATCTTTCTTTGCCTTTTACTTTGCCTTTACTTTTTACTTTGCATCTTTATACCAAAAATACCAAAAATATTATATCTATCAGATCTGACTCTCGTAAGTGACCGTGAAGGGATTGACAACCCCTAATCGCGTTGGTTGCGAGTAGCTATCGTTTTGTGTAGGTACGAGGGACTTGAGCGTGGCCTCCTACTGGATTGATACCTTGGTTCTCAAAAACTGAGGGAAATACTTACGCTACTCTGCTGCATCATCCCTTCCTCTTCGGGGAAAACCAACGCAAGCTCAAGATGTAGCCAGAAGAATTTCTGGCGCCGTTGCCGGGGAGTCTACACAAAAAGTCAACATACCAAGTACCCATCACAATCCCTATCTCTCGCATTACATTATTTGCATTTGCCTCTCATTTTCCTCTCCCCCACTTCACCCTTGCCGTTTTATTCGCCCTCTCTCTCTCTATCCTCCTTCTTTATTTGCCTCTTTTGCCCGTCTGCTCTTGTCTGCTCGTGTGCTAGTTTGCTTGCTTGTCGTTATGTCTGAAATTGGGGAAGTTATCGCCAATATGGGCGATAACAATATCATGGAAAATTCTGATACTCCTGCTAAAGAACCTACCATCTTTCATACAAATAAATTCTGTGTTGGTAGTGGTAATATTATTGGAAAAGGAGTTATTCAAGATTTCTTTACTTGTGCCGGTGCTTTACCTTCTATGGGTAGTGTAGCGACCCGACCCAAAATCGGTCAAGTCTCTGTGTAGCTGTACCATCCCAAGATCATGCTGGCACACACAGTACAATGATGAAAAGATTCAAAGTTCAATCACACCTGAATTTATTACACGATTCTCATATCGAGTCTTTATTACAATAGAATAAATTCGGCCAAAGGCCAACTCATGAGAAATAAACTAAATAAAGTTGCGGAAGCGTAGACGAATAGCGAGTCCATCCGACTCCATAGGGCAATCGCCAAGCGTAGATCGTAGCCTCACTCCTGGTCGGAAAACTCCTCTGCAACATAAGACGTTGCAGCCATGTAGGTCAGCATTTTTGAATATGCCGGCAAGTCATAGAGAGAACAACAATAAAATATCTAACACTATATGCAATTTGGCTGTGGGGCTCTAAGTTTTATGTTTTTGCGAAAAAGCCAATTTTTCCCTATAACAAAGGACTTGGTTGCAATTACTACAAAATGTTGGTTGTTATTGAGATGGTTCCGCCAACCAATGTCTCATTCCCAATTATTAAATGACCCCTCAATTAATTTAGTTCGGTGTTGAGATTTCCGAAATACTCCAATTTCCAAAGCCTCATTTGTCCGTAACCGGGGACACGGCTAATCGATTAGGTTGTTACTCTGTAGAGTCTTGTGCACTTTACCCGCAAGAACCGTTCCCTCCTTTATGTCCTCGCACTGCCTGGTGTTTGAAGACGGGATGAACGAAACAGGGTCTTCCGTAGAGTTTCTCTGAGCACTGCCGGTACCCATCCATGTCCTACCGTTCTTCTACATCTGCTGGCACCGTCCGTCCAGAGTCACGCCTAGGGTCATCCCAGCCAGAGCCCATAATGGCTTGCGGCTGCACAGGTAAGCTTCCGGTCAAAGGGTATCCATTCGTCTCTTCATGGCTGGGTGAAGCTTTCCGCAAGATGTCATGGCGCACCTCCATGCATCCCGGCCATCCGCTGGTTCCTCCAGGGTGCCCATCAACCGTCCTCCACCCAGTAGTGAATTTGAAGTCCATCTTGAGCTTGAAGTCATGGGGTTGTCATCATCTTGACTCTCACATCTCCCTTATGAAACACTCAACCAACCCCGTCTACGAGCATAGCAAAATAAACTACATCGTCCCGGGCAATGGTAACAAGGGGAAGTGGGTTCATCCTACCTCATGATACTACTCAAGAACATAACTTAAAATTCTCCTACTGCATGCATGGTGGGGAGGAATAATTCTAATGCAACAAAATCATAGGTATTGTAAAACATGATCAAATAACTTGCCTGACTGACGGTCTTCAAACGCTAGTGACTCGAGATAGCAAGCTTCGCACTCCGGAAATTCAATCGAGTCAAACAATAGCACAAATAAGTATTTCACTAATGACATATCAACAAACTGAAGGAAAACACACAAGCACTCAAACCAAAATCAAAGAAAACTCGAGGAAAACAAAATCAAGGTTTCCATCACATCAAGCTACAACAAAGAAATAGTTTTAACCTACTAACACTTTTCCTTACAGATCCAAAACAATGGTTTTACTAACTAACATAAAGGAAAACAACGTACAAACTAGGTGCAAAAAGATTCAAACCAATATCTATTATAGAACTCCTGGTATACCTAAAACAAAACTATTAAGAAAATAAAATAAAACTTTTTATTTTGCTGTAAATAAATGTTCACTATCTGTAACTACAGAAACTAACCTAAAATAAATTATAACATAGGAAAAATAAAATTTAAAAATAACTAGAATAACAAAAACTAACAGCAAGCTAAATAAACTAGAAAAGCTTGTTTTCGCATAAAAATATTTTTAATAAAGACTAAAAATGCCCAAATAAATTCCTACTGCTAGACAAAGTCAAAACAAAGCAGTGACAAAAAGAATGAGTAAAAAAATCCTAACTCAACTTATAGCAGAAAAACTAATCTGACTAAAACTAATATAAAACAATTTTTAAAAACCTAAACATGTCCGAATCTAATTTCTACAGCAACTATAGGAAATTTGCAAACTAGAGCAAAAAGAATCAACTAAAAATATTAAATAACTTAAAAGATATAGATTTTTCAAGACTGGAACTATTATGTTTTAAAAACAGAAACTAAAATAAAACTAAACAAAGCTAACGCGCTAATGGGCCGAGAGGTGAGCGATCGGAAACTAAATAGCGTTCGGGCGATAAATAGACTAAACCGTGCACGCGCTTAATAATAGAAAACCGACCGGTTCCATCTAACTAAACCAGGTAAATAAACCGGAAACAAACCGTGAACTAAAACCGGTCTAATAAAAATAACCTAACCCTTCGCTACTCTAATCTAAGCCGTGCCTTGCAGATCGAACGGTGGAGGGGGTCCGGTGGCTTACAGCGGCGACGATGAACGACGGCGGCTCGGGCGACGGTGGCGGGGGGTCCTCCGGTGGTCCGGGGCGGCGGCGGAGTTGTCGGGCGGGTGCGACAGCTCGAGTGGAGGTCGAGGATGGAGTCAGGGGAGCTCGGGGATGACAGAGGTGGTCGGGGCGACGTCGACTGCTCCCTGGTGAGCTGCAGCTCCGGCGAGCGGCGGTCGAGCTCGGGGGCGACGGCTTCGGCGGTTCCTGGGTGATGAAAAGGTGTCAAAGAGGTGCGGAAGGTAGTGGAGGTTCGGGTGAAGGTGCAGGGAGGGGCGGAGAGGGCTCACCGGCGTCGGGTGTGGCGGCGAACCGAGGCGGCGGCGGCGAGATGCGTTTGGCGACGGCGGTGGCTGTGGTGGGTTTTGGAGTAGGGTTTTTAGGGGGATCGATAGAGGAGGCCGAGTGGTATTTATAGGGCACCTTCGTGGAGCAGGGGGCGACTCGGGATCACGATCCCGAGAGGATCGCGGTGTCGGGCTCGCTCTGCGCGTGCTCCGGCGCGGCGTGTCATGGGCGAGGGGTTAGGGATAGGGCGGGCCCCGCGGGTCAGTGGGACAGAGAGAGAAGGGGGCGAGTGGGCGACCGAGGGGAGAGGGGTTCGGGCGTGCGCCGCGCCGGGGCAGGCCGGCTCGGTTGCTGGTGGGCTACGGCTCAGCGCTGCTGGGCCGGTTGGCCTGGGCGTTGGCTGGGCCGGCTGGCCTAGCTCGCGCCTTGGCCTTTCCCTTTTTTTGAATTAAGGCAGAGAGAGAAAAAATAAGAGAAGTTTATAATATTTTTATATAGGACATATATATATCAAAATTCTTAGGGGAATTAATCCTATAGCATGGACATTTTTATAGAGGCAAAACAGAAACTAAAAAAAACATTTTCTACAAACTCCAAATAAAATTCAAATTTGAATTCAAACCTTTTGGCAATATTTTCTTTTGACATTTTTGGAGTGTCATGTTAGCTCCTCTCATACTTTTTCTCAAGTATTTGTCAGGGATATTGAGGTAGATTTTTAAATGCCGAGTTGAATCCAAATTCAATAAAAATTCAAAAGCCTCTGAAAATTTCCAAATGCCACTCAATTCAAACAAAATGCATAGATGCTTAACTAATAATTGTAAAACATACCAAATTGAAAATTTGGGATGTTACAGGTAGTTCTATCCTTCACAGAACTAGTAGTCTTGCGGACGCTATTCCCATGCTTGTAGTTGAACTTGAAAGACAATTCATGCACATGCATCCTTCTATACAAGGATTTTTCTGGAATTTTCTAATATTGAGCATTCTTCTGTTAAGCGTGCCGCTACTATCTTTTTGGCTCATGAGTTTAGATTCATAATAAAAGAAGCCAAAGAAATCTTTGCGCATTATAGGGTGGACACTTGCCGTCCTCCCATAGAGGCTATCCTCTTTGATCAAGAAGAAATAATGCGTTTTGAAACTCTAGATTATGTTGCTTTCAATGAAAATCTTAGAAAAAGGGTTCCTACAAATGTTTTAGTTGATAGAATTTCTGAACTTAATGATGATTTGGCTATTCGAAATAATGAACTAGGATATTCTCTTGAATATAGGCTTACAAAGTTCTGTCAAAAGAATGCGTATAATGATGAATTGGTTGTGCATTATGAAGGACCAAAGGAGGAACCTATACCTCCCAAGGTTGATCTTGGGGACTTTTGTCCTGTTAAATTTAGTCCTTTTGATTACTTTTTCTTGCCTCAAAGAAAACTTGCTGCCGAACGTAGAGAATATGAAATGAGTTTTAATAATCTATCTTACTATTATGGCCATACCTAGATCTATCCTCGCTTTTATGCCTAGCTAGGGGCGTTAAACTATAGCGCTTGTTGGGAGGCAACCCAATTTTATTTTTATTCCTTGCTATTTGCTCCTGCTTAGTAATAAATAAATTATTTAGCCTCTGTTTTGGTTGTGTTTTTTGTGTTTAATTAGTGTTTGTGCCAAGTAAAACCGTTGGGAAGACTTGGGGAAAGTCTTGTTGAACTTGCTGTAAAAAAACAGAAACTTTAGCGCTCACGAGAACTGCTGTCATTTTTATTTGAAGAGTGCCATTTACTTAATTCTTTTTGCAGATGATTAGATAAATTCCTCACGTCCAGCAATTTATTTTAGAATTTTTGGGGTTACAGATCTTGCGCTAGCTACAGATTACTACAGACTGTTCTGTTTTTGACAGATTCTGTTTTTCGTGTGTTGTTTGCTAATTTTGATGAATCTATGGTTAGTAAAATAGTTTATAATCCATAGAGAAGTTGGAATACAGTAGGTTTAACACCAATATAAATAAAGAATGAGTTCATTACTGTACCTTGAAGTGGTCTTTTGTTTTCTTTCGCTAACGGAGCTCACGAGTTTTCTATTTTGAGTTTTGTGTTGTGAAGTTTTCAAGTTTTGGGTGAATTCTTTTGATGGATTATGGAACAAGGAGTGGCAAGAGCCTAAGCTTGGGGATGCCCATGGCACCCCCAAGATAATCCAAGGACACCAAGAAGTCAAAGCTTGGGGATGCCCTGGGAGGTATCCCCTCTTTCGTCCACTACCATCGGTAATTTACTTGGAGCTATATTTTTATTCACCAACACGATATGTGTTTTTCTTGGAGTGTCTTGTATTATTTGTTTCTTTGTGTATTAGTATGCCACAATCATCCTTGCTGTACACACCTTTTGAGAGAGCCATATATGAATTAAAATTTGATAGAATACTCTATGTGCTTCACTTATATCTTTTGAGCTATGTAGTTTTGCTCTATGTGCTTCACTTATATCTTTTGAGCTAAGTAATTTTGCTCTATGTGTTTCACTTATATATTTTGAGCGTTATAATTTTTGCTCTATGTGCTTCACTTAGATCTTTTAGAGCATGGTGGTGGATTTGTTTTAAAGAAACTATTGATCTCTCATGCTTCACTTAAATTATTTTGAGAGTCTTAATAGCATGGTAATTTGCTTAATAATAATATGCTTGGTATTCAAGATTTGTGAAACTTTCTTTTGAATGTGTTGAATAATAAGAAAAGATTGAAGCATGATAATTGTTTTGAGATATGGAGGTGATAATATTAAAAGTCATGCTAGTTGAGTAGTTGTGAATTTAAAGAATACTTGTGTTAAAGTTTGTGATTCCCGTAGCATGCATGTATGGTGTCGTGGAATTGTCACCGCAGATGTCCTCTTGCAAGGACTTGATCATGGAGCCATCGCAACTAGGAAGCTTAAAGGGGTTAATCGGGACAAAGGACACGCAAGGTTTATACTAGTTCAGCCCCTTACGGTGAAGGAAGGCCTACGTCTAGTTAGGTTTGGTATTGCTTGAGGTTTTGATGGCTAGGGAGCGAGATACGCTATGCCCGGTTCTCGATTGGTTGTTTCTTACCTAAGCCGCCAGCGGGTCGTCCCCTTATATACACAGGTCGATGCCCTACAGCTTATAAAGTCCCGGCCGGCTCATAAACAGTGTCCGGCTCGGTGACTAGTTACTTCTACCTTACAATACAAGTCATGCCCTCATGGTGGTTTATCACCATGGGCTATAAATCACCTGTGGGCCTTTAGACCCTTTACTGAACCGCCATCTTCACGTCTTGGTCTTGGGCTTCAGATGGGCTTATTTTAGTACAACCCGGCCCCTCCTGGGCGGCTTACGTAAATAGTTATATCCCCAACATTAGGCCCCAGATTGATTTGAACCGGTTCATGTTAATCTTTGAAAACCTTATGAACTGGCCTTTAGTCTTCTGTCTTGTGTGAAAATTGTAACCCGCCGTGACGTCATCATCTGGATCCGGGTTAAATCATCATGACGTCATCTTCAATAAAACTTATATTTTAATTCGTCATATCCTCAACGGATCTCTGCCTTTACTGACCCTCCCGAAAATCGAGGCGTCGGGGCCGCTGGATAATGATGTGTTTGGTCTCCTCATTTCTCGCGCCGTCTCGGTCAGTCTTTCCTTATAAATAGGGCGACCTAGGTCTTCCATTCTTCCCTCTTTTAGTCGTCTCCTTCCTCTTGCTCCCTTTTCTGCGACCCGAGCTCCGCCGCCGTCGCCGCCGTCGAGCTCCTTGTCTTCACCAACTCAGGCCGCTGCATCGACCTGAATCTGACCAGAGAAACGCGACGAACCTCTGCCGCAGCTCCGCATCTGTAAGTCCCTTTTCCTTTCTGTCTTAGATCTGCATTATAGTGTTCATCGAGTTCGCCGGTGTTCATCGCCGCCCGCGGCAAACCCTTGATGTATTTCATCTCCAATGACCTGTTCAGATCGTGAAATGACATAGAGCTGCTGCAGTGACTGTTTCATGCTTATCTCGAACACAAACAGATCTCTTTTCTTTGTTTAGAGGCTTCCTTCGAGTGCATGAACTTCACTGTACTGTTTTTTAGGTCTAGAAATTTTTCCTTTCTAGAGCATCGTTTGATCCAAAGTAATATTTGCAATTTGTGAAACCTGTTTGCTCCACACTTAGCCAAAAACTACGTTTGTTGATTCTGTTTCAGCCATAGTAGTTTGCGTAACCGGTTTAAGATAACACCGGCTGTCAGCACCGCTTGCTTCTGGCGACTTAAGAAAACCTTAATCATCTTAATACCTGCAGCTGTTAAACATTATCATATAGTTACCTGTATGTCATTAGGCCCCTTCTTAAGCCGCTATCCTAAATAACCCAATAACGCTTATTCTCCGGGTTATAATAAACCAGAAAATTTCCTTTATCTTGTAGTAGGCTTTCAATTTACACAATGGCACCCAAAGCTGTTAAACCTCCGATTACCTGCAACTGGGTCCCATCCATTGTTACAGAGAGCAAACTGTCCGAGTTTGTAAAGTCTGGCCATCTGCCCAAGAAGGACGTCATGTCTTATCGTGCTCCTGACCCGTCTGAAGAGAAACCTCAACCCAAGGAAGGGGAGGTGATCATTTTCACCGATCACATGAGCCAGGGATTTGCTCCTCCCGGTTCAAAATTCTTTAGAGACGTTTTGCACTTCTTTGACTTAAGACCTCAAGACATCGGGCCCAACTCGGTGTCAAATATCTGCAACTTTCAAGTTTTCTGTGAGGTCTACCTTGGAGAAGAACCCAGCCTACTTCTGTTCAGGGAATTGTTCTATTTGAACCGGCAGAATGAACGGGCCAACGGGCCTAGTCTGGAACTTGGTGGCATATCAATTCAAAGGCGGAGAGACTGCCTGTTCCCTTATGCTGAATTGCCAAGTCATCCAAAGGACTGGAACCAGACATGGTTCTACTGCCAAGATACCTCTCCGGCTAGCGAAAATCCACTGCCCGACTTCTGCGCATTGCATCTAGAACCTACTCACCCGCTGCCGGATAAGTTGACAGCTATTGAACGCCTGCCACTCACCCCCAAAATCAAGAGGATTAAAGCTCTTTTAGGGAACGGCTTAGATGGCATTGACCTGGTCCGAGTCTGGGTTGCTTGGAGAATAATTCTGTTAAGCCGCCGCCCCGGCTTAATGTGTAATTATTCAGGCGAGAAAGATGACCCTCAGCGTCACAGCCCTGACGACTTACCAGACGACGTAGTGGAAGCTACAACTCAGTCCTTGTTGAAGGAGGGAACAGTGAATAGTAACGCCTTCGGCTTATTACCTTTTTGCCAGAAGAACCTGGCCCCTGCAGTAAGTTTCCAGCCGTCGGGTTATGTTTTATCATGTTAGGCTGTATTCTTATGCATAACCAGTTATAACCTTCTACAGGCAAATGATAACTTCTGGAACATGCAATATGATCATGAGGCGGCCAAGAAAGCCAGGGCGGCCAAGAGAGCCGAAAAGAAAACCACCAAGCCCACCACCTCAAGGAAAAGGAAGCCAAGCACCTCTGAGCTGTTTCAGCTTGATGATACTGATGATAACGAGGAAGAGGTAACCTTTGAATTTCCCTTCCTCCTTTATTTCTACCTTACTGATGCTAACCTTCTTTCAGGAAGACACGGGCAATAGCCAACCCATCGAGGAAGAGGTAATTGTAATCTCCTCCGACTCCAAGCTTCAGCCACGTCAGAAAATTCGAAGAGTAACCCGGGAAGTAAGATTTTCACATCCTTTGGCTTACCAAGATCCTGACTTTCTTTTGAAGCGACAGATTTATGAGAGCCGGAGGCAGACCCGGACCAGCAAAGACGCGGAACTCTCCTCCGGCTTACCTGATGTGACCAGGAAACGCCAGGCTGAGGTTATCTCCGATTTACTCCTTCTTTTTCCTTTGGCGGGCTTCATTTGTTAGCCTCTCAATTATTCTGACTCCAACTATCAGGATATTTCACCTTCCTCCGGTGAGTCTATGCAGTCCAACATGCCAGCCTTCAAAACTGCTCCCGGGTAATATGAACTTGTTGTACCTTATGCCTTATTTTACTCATATTTGTTGTATTTAACCTGTCTACCTTTTCCACAGTGTGCAAGCAAAGCCCAGCAAAAGGGCAAAAAAGAATAAGCCGCCCAAGAGCCGGTTGTGATTGAACCAGAGCTGGGCACAGCTGCTCCTGACGCCTGTGCTCACGAGCCGCCGCCTCAACTGTCTCATGATGTTCCTATCTCTTCCTCTGACCTGCCTACTGAGCAAACCTTCAACGATTCTGGTAACCCGGAGGCTCCTAGCCCCGCCAAGAAAAATTATCAGGAAGTTGAGATTCTCAAGACTCAGTTTGTTGAGCCGGCACAGCCATCTGTACTTGCCAAGTGTTCTAAAGAGGAATTGGTAGAACACCGAAAGGCCAAGCTGGACGTCACTGACTATACTCATTTGAGTATTGGAGAGATCGTCTCCCGCTATATCAATCAAGTACAAAGCAGCCGTGACCTAGAAATTGACATGGTGAAGCAGATACAGCAAAAATCTGAGGTATGACTTATGCTAGCTTACTTTCAATCATACTTACTGTACCAGCCCCCAAGTCTATTGCTTATGAATAAATATGCTGTAGACTTAGAAAAATTGTTAGAGCTGCTTGCCCGGCTTAAAGAAAAATATTTGAACCGGATGTAACACAATACCTTTAACTTGCGATATACATTGGCCCCCAAGTGCCAAAAATCTTTGCTTGCAAGGTATTTGGGACTTAATATCCAGGACCGGCTTAATAATTTAGAAAGCTTCAGTATACATTAGCCCCCAAGTGTCAAGTATCTTTGCTTGCAAAGTGCTTGGGACTTAATATTATTTACCGTAATTTTGACTACTATCCGGTGCAACGCAGGCCACCATAAGTAAATTTGAATCGGAGATTGCTGACTTGAAGAATCGCCTGGTAGCCCAGGAAAGTGAAATTGAAAAGGCCCACTCCAAATTTGAATTCAGTGTCTCTAAACAAGAGAAGCTGAAGCAAAATTTGAATCGGAGAAGAAAATTTGGGCTGATGAGAAGGCCGCACTGGTGACCCGGGCCGAGACAGCAGAGGCATCGCTTGCGGAAGCAACGACCGAACTGTCCGACCTAAAGCGCCAGATATCTTGAATGGTCTCAGCAATCTTTGGTGAGTGACTTACTCAAACCTTAAACACTGCAAAACTCCTTGAATGACCATTTCAGTTGTCTCCTCTGACTCACCTTATGCCTAAAAACACAGGCCCCAGGAGCACAAATCTCAAGCAGAACATGGTGATCAAGCTGAAGGCGGTTTATACTCTGGTGGAACAACTCTACACCGGGTCACGATGTGCTCTGGCCGTTGTGGCTTTATCAAATGATGTTCCCTATCTCCTGCAAGATGTGCTGAAGCGGCTTGCTGTGCTACCTCAGCGAATCCAAGAGTTAAGACGAGCATCTACAAGAGCCGGAGCTATAGCCGCATTGAGCCGGGCCAAGGCGTGGCTTCCAGAACTAGACCCCGCTGATATTGCTCTTGGGTATCCAAGTTTAAAGGAAGATGGCACCGTGTTTAATGATAAAGATTTCACTGCCTGTGTGAAGGATATACGTCCGGTGGCTACTTTTATTGGGAACGATACTGACCTCACCAAGTGTCAGCCGGGTTATGACAAGGAGAATCGGAGAATCCCCACGCCGCATTATGACGATGTCAGCTTGATCCCTCCAACCCGTAAGCACACCTTTGCTCCTGAAGTCGACCCAACCGGTTTAATAGATGATGAAGCTGAGTTTGAAGCCTTGAGTGGCATTGACTGGGCCTCATCATCCTTCCAGGACAAAGCAGCCAGCGGAGAGACGGAGAAGGATAACCCGGAGGCTTCAAATCAACCCGAAGAGTAGCTTGTCAGGCGCCACTTGCTTATGTCATTGTAGAAAACAATGCTGCATCATTCAGACTCGGGGAGTCTTGTAACAAAGTAAAAGATACCTTGAGTTTTGCTATGCCTTTGTGCATGCTTATGGCCCTTAATAGTTGCATAAGCCGCCTCCACTATTCTCTTTGTAGTTTGTATGAATCCGTTATGTATTTTGCAAAAATACCTTGCATCGCCCTGTGATGATTACAGCTGCTTTTCTGGCTTATATAAACCAACCCCCGAGGGTAAGTTTAACTCTTGAAAATTGGCACATACAAGTTCACCTGGTACTTAACAACCTGATGTAACCAATATTAATCCTGGAATATTGTAATGTATTGTATTTTCAAGAAGGTCACAAGATATGCAATGTTGACACTTGTAAAATATGATGAACAAATTCAATGGTCTCTGATTCGAATATGATCAGTGAATCGTTCCAAAGGGGTTGAGCTAAGATTCAGATACGATTTGTTAGCCCCCAGTGGCTGTGGCGATGCCGATCAAGTGGGTATCGACAGCTATGTTCTCTTTGGTTCGAATACAACCTATGTTTGAACAGGAAGCCCCCAAGTGACCATAAGAGTTGTTTAATGACGCTGATTCGAATACGATCCACGTCAGACCCAAAAGGGGTTAAGCTATGATTCAAATATGATCAAGAAGCCCCCAAGTGGGTTTGGCAGTATGCCGATCAAGTGGGTATCGACAACTATGTTCTCTTTGGTTCGAATAAGACCTATGTTTGAACAGGAAGCCCCCAAGTGATCACGGCTAGATTCAGATATGATCATAAACCGGACCAAAGGAAAGCCGGATTCAGATATGATCCGCTTCTCCTTGGTTATCTCCACCACCTAACAAAGAAAACACATAAACCTTCTTGGGAGTGGCAAAAAAGGACAGAGGTCCTGCTTTATTGATTTATGTAATATACATAGTATAAGTGTATACACATTAGAGCCGATGGCTCAAGTATAATAAGGCCGAAGATGAGCGATATTCCATGGCCGACGGGTCTCCTCCTCCGACTTACGTGAGTCTTTGTATTCCCGAACGTCGATAAGGTAGTATGACCCGTTGTTGAGATTCTTGCTAATCACAAAAGGTCCTTCCCAAGGAGGGGATAGCTTGTGCATGTCAGATTGATCCTGGATGAGTCGGAGCACTAAGTCGCCTTCCTGAAAGGTTCTGGACTTAACCCAGCGGCTGTGGTAGCGGCGCAGGTCTTGCTGGTAAATCGCCGAGCGGGCTATTGCCAAGTCTCGCTCTTCATCCAATAGGTCAAGTGCATTTTGCCGAGCTTTTTCATTGTCTTCCTCAACATAAGCCGCCACACGGGGTGAATCATGACGGATGTCACTTGGCAGGACTGCCTCTGCTCCATACACCATAAAGAAAGACGTGTAACCCGTAGATCTGTTAGGTGTAGTATTGATGCTCCAGAGTACAGAAGGTAACTCCTCCACCCAACACCCCGGCGTCCGCTGTAAGGGGACCAAGAGCCGGGGCTTGATACCCTTCAAGATTTCCTTATTAGCTTGTTCTACTTGACCATTTGATTGAGGGTGAGCTACAGCTGAAACGTCAAGCCGGATATGCTCTCGTTGACAGAACTCTTCCATAGCTCCTTTGGAAAGGTTAGTACCATTATCAGTTATGATGCTATGTGGAAAACCAAAGCGAAAAATCACCTTTTTCATAAACTGGGCTGCTGTGGCTGCATCACACTTACTGACTGGCTCCGCCTCCACCCACTTTGTAAACTTGTCAGCCGCCACCAAGAGGTGAGTCTTTTTATCCTTAGACCTTTTGAAAGGCCCAACCATATCAAGCCCCCAGACTGCAAATGGCCAGGTAATTGGAATCATCCTTAATTCTTGAGCCGGCACATGGGCTCATCGTGAGAATTTCTGACACCCGTCACATTTACTGACCAGGTCTTCCGCATCAGCATGAGCCGTCAGCCAATAAAACCCATGACGGAAAGCTTTGGCCACAAGAGATTTTGAGCCGGCGTGATGACCACAATCGCCTTCATGAATCTCATGAAGGATCTCCTCACCCTCTGTAGGTGACACACAACGTTGAATCGCTCCAGTGATGTTGTAATGATGTAACTCGCCATTGACAATTGTCATGGACTTGGACCGCCAGATGATTTGTCTTGCCAAGGTCTCATCTTCAGGCAATTCTCCCCGGGTCATGTAAGCCAAATAAGGCACTGTCCAATCCGGGATAACATGGAGAGCCGCCACCAGCTGTGCCTCCGGGTCTGGTATTGCCAGATCTTCCTCTGTAGGTAACTTAACACAAGGATTATGCAAAATATCAAGAAAGGTGTTAGGCGGCACCGGCTTACGCTGAGACCCCAGCCAGCTTAAGGCATCAGCCGCCTCATTCTTCCTTCGATCAATGTGTTCCACTACGTAACCCTTGAAGTGTCCAGCCACAGCATCGACTTCACGACGGTAAGCCGCCATAAGGGGATCTTTAGAGTCCCACTTGCCTGACACCTGTTGAGCTACAAGGTCTGAGTCTCCTAGGCATCTTACCCGGCTCAAGTTCATCTCTTTGGCCATCCGGAGACCATGGAGCAGGGCCTCATACTCAGCTGCATTGTTAGTGCAAGGAAACATAAGCCGGAGCACATAACAAAATTTGTCACCTCGAGGGGAAGTTAACATAACTGCAGCCCCCGGGTCTTCCAACTGTCTGGACCCATCAAAGTGAATAATCCAATAAGTGTTATCGGGCTTCTCCTCAGGTGCATGTAGCTCTGTCCAGTCGTTGATGAAATCTACCAAAGCTTGAGACTTAATGGCAGTACGCGGTACGTATTTCAGACCATGAGGCCCGAGCTCGATGGCCCATTTGGCGACTCGTCCTGTAGCCTCTCTGTTCTGAATAATGTCTCCCAAGGGGGCAGAACTTACCACATTTGGGATTTAAACACATCACACACCACTGTACCCATACATATTTTCGGGCCGCATGCAGTGTATACGGGGTCTTCTGGCCGACCAAGTCTCCCTTGTGCGGTTTTTTTGTGATGACACGCATATCTGTGGGCTCCCCGAGTATATATATATATATATATATATATATATATATATATATATATATATATATATATATATATATATATATATATATATATATATATATCATCCCTTTGACTGATAATGAGGGGTATGTGTTGGCCATGAATAGATTCCTCCTAGTTCGTGTTAGGGCGGGTCACCGTCACATGTCGCTCAACCGAAGCTCGAGCTCATGTGTTGTCAGGATTCCCTCCCACATACTTGGATTGCTGGGTTCGACCAACATCGTATCCTGCGTATCTCATTTTTAACTACCTTTCCTTCATGGTTGTTGTCTGTATCGAGAGGTAGGCACCACATATAAATTGTACATTATTCTATATTGAAAACACACATCACCCCTTCTCAACGTACATCATTTTGGGCTGCATGCAAGTGGTGCTGGTTTTGTGGTACCTCTCGTGTGATTTTTATGATGGTTCAATCTATTGGCCAAAGAGGTTTATTGACAACAACAACTGTCGTTTGACCAAATGGTAGATTCATTGGTCCGTCTTATGGTAGGTCATGGCGATATGCATGTATGACCAAAGTATCGATCATTACGTGCATCCGCCCCGCTGACACGAAGTGGGGGGTGGTGGGCCAAGCATCCTAGCTAGGTACGACATTATGTCATTATAGACACACACACACACACACACACACACACACATATATATATATATATATATATATATATATATATATATATATATATATATCCAAGGGTGCTTTTCGGGTTTGTGAGGCAGGTGTCACCAAAGTTATGTGTTGTGTATTTAAAGTTTTAAACATCCCTAATATTCCTACATATATTTGGCCACTTCCAGGTGGTTCTTGACTTCTGGCCCCTCTCATTGATCTTTGACGATGCGCCCAACCGTGGGCCACGCAGTCAAAGTTGTGCATTGGAATTTTGAACATCACAGACCACCCTTTTCACTCATATATATTTGGGCCACATGCTGGTGTGGCTGTCTTTTGACCCTCTCTACGTTATTTTTTGCTGCAAAGACTCTGATGACGCTTAATGGACACGGGTGTAATATCTTAACCGTGTGCAATACAAGTGAGCTGTGAATCACCATGCCTGCACAAGCACGAGCAAAGGTGGAGGTACTGGCTCAACCGTGTGCGATGCAAGTGCGCTGTAAAATCACCATGACCGCACAAGCGCGAGCAAAGGGTGGAGGTACTGGCTTAACTGTCTACGATGCAAGTGCGTTGTAAAACCACCACCTGTGCAAGCTAAAGGCGGGTAAGTTTATTTGTAAATTAGGATGAACCGTGTGCGATAGACTAGCTAGCTAGAAATATAAAAACAAACTACCCGCCTTGAGCGTTGCAAAAATCGGCGGTTCCACACCACTTTTCCTTATTATCATAAACACATATTGTTATTGGACCGTGCACGATCTTGGGCACTCCCGCCCCGCATCAATTCCTTTAACCAAATTTTAGTAGCCGTCGTACTTCAACCGTCGCCCACACTCCTCCAGCACCGACCTTATAGTAAAATTGCAGTAGCCGAGGCATTTGAACCGTCGCCCTCCCTCGTCCACCACCATCTCCACCCACCATTACTAAAATTTTCAGTAGTCGCAGCGTATCCTCAACCCCCCCCTCCACAGTCCCCCACCCGTCCCTCCCCCCCTTGAAACCTAGCTCGTGGCCGCCGCCGCCAACCCCTACCGGTCTGCCCTTTCCTCCTAGCTTAGATAATAAAGTTCAAGTTACCTAGTGATTCCAATACCGTCGCCCCACTCCTTGTGAGTTTTTAGATGAGGCCTGCGGTATCCCTCCTCGCCAGATCCACATCCCCTGCTCCATAATGTCACAGCCTAAGTTCGGCCATGTACCCCGGGAGCCCGACGAGCGTTCGGCCAAGAAGAGGTTAATCATGGCCTCTTCGGCGGACGTTGGCGAGGTGGCCGCTGTTCGCCCCGACCTATTGATCCCGGAGCAACAGGTCACCGTGGAAGGCGGCGAAGACATTGACTACGTTGCCATACCGAAGGCTTCATGTCAGTGGGCTAGCATATTACTGTATCTTGGGAAAGCTGGCTACGACATCAAGCTCGTCCACAGCGACGGCTTCACGTGGGCCATGTCACAGGTTAAGTGGTCCATGCCCAACCCGTCTGGTTCAACCGCCGTCGATCTCTTTGACTGCCCTGCCACTGATCTCCTCCACCAAGCGGTCAAGGATTTGCGAGCTTTATATGCCATCGAGCCCATTTTGTCATTTTCGAAGGACACGTTCTACGGTGGTGGCTTGGGATCCTCAATTGCCAAGTCAGATCTCATCAACCACGACCGCGACCACGACCACAACCACGAGGAGGGCACCCACAAAGGTTCTTCCAAGGTGAAACAACCCATCTGTGACATCAAAGAGCGCACCATGGGTCTGTGCTCTTCCAACTAGAAGGATCCCGTCCATGAAATGTGAGGCAACATTCTATCAGCAAATCTTACCTTTTCTAGCTTGCCAGCCCGTACCCTTTGTTGTAGTAGCATTTGTAGTGTGGTGCTTAAACTGTGTCGTATTTAATTATTTCAGTTATGCAGAAATGTATTGTTTAATGGGGCTATATGATGTTTAAGTATGAATTGTCCACTTCAGTTTCACGAATGGCTATATTTGGTTGTTTATAGTGAGTAGATGCCTTGTTTATCTGTATTTGGTTGTTAGGTTGGTTGGAGTGAGCATTTTTTCAGTTATCGAGCAGATGCCTTGTTTATATGTATTTGGTTGTTAGTTTGGTTGCAGTGAGCATTTGTCCAGTTATCAAGCAGATGCCTTGTTTATCTATATTTGGTTGTTAGGTTGCTTTTTTAGTATTTGTCTAGTTATCAAGCAGATGCCTTGTTTATCTATATCTGCTTGTTAGGTTGGTTGCAGTGAGCATTTGTCCAGTTTTCAAGCATATGCCCTGTTTATCTGTATTTGCTTGTTAGGTTGGTTGCAGTGAGACTTTGTCCAGTTTTCAGTGTCTATATTTGGTTGTTATACTGGTCATTTATGCCTTGTTTATTTCAGTCATTCAAAATGTGTTGTTCATTATGTGCAAGTCGGAATTGTGCCGCTCGACTACATCAATACCAGTTTGAACGGCTATGTATGGTTCCAGTTATTCCTGGTGTAGTTAACACATGCCCTTTATTTCAGTTTTACACATTTATCCAGTGTGATGTTTAAGCATTACCTACGTTTTATTCATTTTCAACAATACCAGTTTGAATTGCAATATTTGATGGTTGTTAAGCCTGCTGTCGGTAACATTACCTTCCATTTTATATCTGCTTTAACAGCATGCTAAAACCAACACAGTAAAGCTATCATTTGGAGATGATGTTGTTTATCTTTGCTATATTTGTTTGATGTTAAGGTTGTTGTACTTATCATGCCTTTCCACTACTTATGTAGGACAACAACGGGAGTGGCCACCATTTTCCACCGAGGTTAGCTTCATCCCTTGGCTTGTACTCCCCCGTCGTTCCATAATGTAGAGCATATAGATCCAGGCATGGACACTTCTTAGATTCTAATATTGACTTGTTGCTTTTAGGTACATATGCCCTTGGAAAGGATCCACGCATCGACCCTTTTCGCGTATGGGGCAATGAGATATTCATGAACAAGCATTAAGTGAGGAAACTGATAAGGATTATTAGCAAAAAGATACTAATGGTGGCAAGAAAATTATTTGTTTACACTCTATCCAACACAACAGTGAGCTGTAGGATGGTAACTACAAACTCTGCAATCTTCTCTTTTTACTGCCCATAATGAGTTGTTAGACAACAATGTATGAATCTTTTTCGTTTGCAGTGGTTCCTGAAGCAGTTCACTCAAGATTAGCTCGCAAAGTACATGATTGGTGGACACATAATGAAGGTTAAAGTATTTCATCCACACTACAATGAGCATCAAGAAGTCGTAATGAGGATAGTGAAGGATGGACGGGCAGCCATCACAAGGGGTTGGCCTAGATTCCTACGCGCATTACGCATGGAGGAGGGCACAATATAGGCATTCCGCTTCACCTTCTCCAGCGACCAGAATGTCTTTCACCTCTCTCTTTATAGTCTTTAATTAGTACAACTGTGGTTCATCATTCTTTACTTGGTGCTTCTATAGTTCTTTAGTATATGTACCTGTGCATCGAATTATGCATTCGTGGTTGAACCTATATTTGTAACAAACATGGTTGGATATGAAATAAGTGATTGCCTACTTTCAAATTCAAAACATGTGATTTTTAAATTAGGGATTATTAGGGATTAATTGGGAATTAATTAGGTATCACACTACACACGATTTGCGAAAGCGAAATGTCTGCGATAGACATGGAGATCAGAAACGTTTCTAGGATCCCTATGTGTGCGATCAATCTCCATTGCACACACGACATCCTCTTGAAAACTGTTTTCGTTAGGCCACCTTGCACAAACGTTTACCACATAAAAACTGTGTGTGATGGACAATCTTTGCCACACAGTTTCTTCTACGCACCGTGTGTGATGCATTCAATAACACAAACGATAAAATTGTTAATATCATGTGCAATGGCAACACTATCCCAAACGATTTAACGGGGAAAATTGTGTGTGATGTACCTGTGAACAGAAACATTTTCCTTCGAGCGACTGTGTGGGACGTATATACGAACGAAAACATTTAGCGGGGAATCACTTTGTGGGATGTACTTGTGACCGGAAACAATTTCGATTGTATAATTGTATTTTTTTAGCTCTACTGTACATATTTCCGTATTTGAGCGCTCGTCGGTTGCACACGACCTCATTTTGCCAAGCGTGTGTGCTAGAAGGGAATATCCCCGACGGTTTCTGGGTCATGTGGGAAGGACCCCCCTATCGCCGTCACGCACTTGGCGACGGTTCCGAACACCGTCGTGGAAAGGGGTTAAAAACCGTTTGTATAGCACCAACACGTACCAGTGTGATAACCCGCAAGTATAGGGGATCGTTTGTAGCCTTGTTCGATAAATAAGAGTGTCGAACCCAACGAGGAGCTAAAGGTAGAACAAATATTCCCTCAAGTTCTATCGACCACCGATACAACTCTATGCACACTTGACGTTTTCTTTACCTAGAATAAGTATGAAACTATT
Organism: Triticum dicoccoides; assembly: GCF_002162155.2. NCBI lineage: Eukaryota > Viridiplantae > Streptophyta > Magnoliopsida > Poales > Poaceae > Triticum > Triticum dicoccoides. The sequence goes on from NC_041380.1 coordinate 508,593,069, forward strand.
TTGCAAGAATAAAACTACGAGTACTTTGCGAGAATAAAACTATGAATAAATTGCAAGGTGATAAAAGTGGATATCTTTTGTCAACAAGAAAGTCATTTTTCCCTAGGCAACCGATAACAAGTACCGGTAATCATTCTTGCAATTCTACATGAGGGAGAGGCATGAGCTAACATACTTTCTCTACTTGGATCATATGCACTTATGATTGGACCCCTAGAAAGCATCCGCAACTACTAAAGATCATTAAGGTCGTGAAACCCAACCATAGCATTAAGTATCAAGTCCTCTTTATCCCATACGCAATAACCCACCTACTCGGGTTTAAGCTTCAGTCACTCTTGCAACCCACCATAAGTGAATCATGAACATACACTACTAGGGAAAAACCCTAGTAGTAGCACTTGTTTTATAGCTAGCAGTAGCGCTTGTACGAGCGGTACCACTAAGGTTCTACAGCTAACTAGTAGCAGTAGTGCTGGAAAGGGAGCGCTACTACTATACCTAGTTAGCAATAGCGCTTTCATTGGGAAAGTGCTACTGATAGTAGTAAGTAGCAGTAGTGTTTCTTCTGAAAAGCGATGCTGCTAACTTTTCCTGTATTTTTAAAAATACAACTTATTTTCATTGTGTTTTTCTATATAGCACTTTCATCATATGATTTTATGACCATGATTAGTTATTATATATAATAGTGGGTGAAATGAACATGGAGCAGATTCAAGTGGAGGCAACATGTGGTGCACGTCGAAAGTACTACTCTAATCCAAACTTGATCTAGTTTGGATTAGTAGTACTTTCGATGTGCACCACATGTTGGCTCTACTTGAATCTAATCCATGTTCATTTCACCTACTGATATATATATAATAACTCATCGTGCTCATATAACAACTTAGCATCATGCATAATCGATCATAATAACAAATAACTCATCATTGGTATCATAATAACAAGTCATACTCATCATCATTTACAACTTCTACTCGATACCACATCATCATCATAGTCATCTAACCAATCCTACATAGTTGTTCTTAGCACATGATCATGAGTATTAGCTAGGACCTACTACCTTCTCTTAGGTAAAATAACATAAAACAAGATAGGCCCTGACTCTCCATTATGGATAATGGAGATTATCCTGTGTCCAATTCTTGCCTTTGGCACAATGTTGCTTCCAAGTACCTCCTTATGACTGTCCATACATTTTTTCCATTCTTTGATTTTCATGTCTTCATTGGTTTTAGAAACCCGATATGGACATGTGTGATTTGTAGGATGACCTGGCAGTATGTTCAAAACATCATGGCGACCATTCTGAAACATCAGATGAGGCACACAATCCTTCGGGATTTTCTGTTGAAAAACATAGTAATAACTTCATAGTTAGCAATGTAGTTCAGTTATAGAAGAATTTATGCAAAACATGCAGGGATGTTGTAATAGTAAAAAATCTTACCATGATATCTCCATGGATGTTACCGTAGTTTAACATGTGCACTAGTGGCACGTATTGACCATAATGTGGAGGAGTTTGATAATAGATATTGTAATTCTCAAGATCAGTACGAAATGCGATCAGATGATTTTTCTCCTGATAGATTAATTCTGATCCATCGGTGTAGTAGGTTCTGTCTACAATCTTCCGCACATTGTTTGAAGAATGAAAATAAGCTGTCAATGAAAATAAGTTGTCAACTATTTTGAAATAAAGAATATAAATTAGTTAATAACTATGTTTGAGAAACTCACATAGCGGTAGAATTGGGAGCATGTCAACAGGGACCCAAATGTCCATATTGTCTTGGTCGATGTTAGGATCACCAAGATCCATGGTGACAAGCATACCCTCATAAAAACCATACATCTTGCAAAGTGCTTCCCAATTTTTGCAACCAAAATGGGTTACGCTCTCAGAATTGTACAGATTTACTTCAAAATCCATACCATGATGGGTCCTTAGGTGAATTTTCTTTTTTCAAAATTTTCATGGCCTTCAAAATCCATCCTCTCCAAGACATAGCGTCTTGCATGGCTTGGGATAAGCTACTCGAATTGTAAAAGATGGAAACTACACGTTGAAATAGTTGAAGTCATGCTTAATTACGAAAAAACACTTGTCGTCGTTGCGTACCATTTCAACATTGAAGGTCTCCTGGAGCTTAATGCTGAAGTGCCGACCTTCGTCCAGGTGAGGCCTGTCGCACAGACCCCGGTCGTCGTTGCACCTGTCAGACTCCCCCGGGAGACTTTCGTCGTCCGATAACAACATTTCCTAGGTTCATAATTCAAATATTAAACTTGTACAATTCATTATATGTACTACAAAAACTAAATTAGGTCATTATTATTCATCACGGGTTGACTATCGGTCTATCGAGTCTTTTTCTTGAAAACTCTCAGCTCATGTGGTGTATACATTTGACCGTTGGTGATGATCACTCCTCCTTTCGTCCCCGAGTGCATTACACCAAAATGTCTAGCACACGGGAACGAAGGAGAAGCGACCCCCACGACAACAGCCGGATTTTTCGTCCTCTCATATATGGTGGAGACTCTCACTCACTGATTCCTCTCTGACGTTTGCAACTATCGGTGATGGTCATTCCTCCTCCTTCCCCTAGTGCATAACAAAGGTCTAGCATCCCGAGAAGAAGGAGAAACGACCCCCACGACAACAGTCGGGATTCTTCGTCCTCTCTCGTATATGGTGGATACACTTCCTCGCAGATTTTTCGACCGTCGGTGATGGAGCCTCGACAGACTTAAAGTCAACCCGAAATGTTGTTTAATTATTTTTCTAGAAAATCAAGGCCACTCTATATTTCCTACATATTCTAGCACAAGTCATGCCAGAATTCACGGAAAAATCCGGCATGACCTTTGCTAAAAAAGGACATATCGAGCGCCTGAAATTTGCCGGAACAGAAATTAATCAACACTACGGCAAAACATAGGCCACTCGGAGATGTAACCTGCAAACATGGCCAGCCACTTGGGCAAGCACATATCCTATTTGAGCAACACAAGATATATATGTTTATATCTACATACACCTAAAACACCTAAATTCTATTAACTACACCTAACTAAAAACCTACATTTTGAACATGATTCGATCGTAAATAGGGTTCATACTACATTGTTCTAAGATTAAACACCTAAAATACCTAAATTAAATTAACAACATGGGGTGGTTGGTCTCACCTCGATCGAGGTCGGAGGGGGTCGGTGACGAGGACGACGACGGGGATGATGTAGGGGCTCCTTGATTTTTGCAAAAACAAAATATAAAGAAAAACATTATTATCGTCATCTTAGGACTTAGTGAAAACCCTAAATCAAAATATAAACAAAAACCTACATTTACTAAAAAATTCCTATTCTATTCAAAATACCTACATTTAATTATTCTTTTCAATTTCATATATTTTATTCCATTCAAATTTACTTATTCAAATTTTCTAAAAATTTCCTATTCTATTCAAGAGACCTACATTTACTTATTCTTTTCAATTTCATATTTTATTCTATTCAAATTACTTATTCAAATTTGAGGGGGAGGAGGAGAGAGCAGGAGGGGGAGGAGGAGGAGGGGG
>NC_041380.1:508597285-508660577 GCF_002162155.2 Triticum dicoccoides
GACCTTGGGGGCAGGAGGATGATGACGACGGAGGAGGAGGGACGGAGGGAGTGCGACAACGGCGGCCATGGTGATGGAGGCTACAGAGGCAATGAGAGAGTGTGAGGAGGAGGAGGGGGAGGAGGAGGGAGGGACCTTTGGGGGGAGGAGGATGGCGACGGCGGCGACAGAGGCGATGAGAGAGTGTGAGGGGGAGAGTGAGAGGACGACGCACGTGGGCCAGTTTGGATAAAGGCCCTTAGTGGTAGCACTTGTCCGTAAAAGCGCTACTGCTAAAATCTATAGCAGTAGCGCTCTCTGTAAAAACGCGCTACTGCTAAAATCTATAGCAGTAGCACTCTCTTTTAAAGCACGCTACTGCTAACGCTAAGCATGTAAAAATTTGAAAAATACATTGGTCATCAATGATCTTTTTGTGTAGAATCTAAATTGTCAATAGGAATCTTCTCCGGTTTAAGAACCGGCGAAGATTCCTATTGCGGCCACAGATCCTACACATAGAGTTCAGTAAAGACCAAGTGGTTGTGATGGTTTGAGAAGCACCATATTTAAGGTGGTAAAAATTCTATTCGCGGAGTGAGGTGGGACTAAACTTTGGTCTTATTAGGAGGGGACTGAATTTATCAGTAGCCCTGGTCAGGGGAAAAGCGCTATTGCTAAGATCAATAGTAGTAGCACTTTATATGCATGAGCGCTACTAGTATCCCTAGCATACCTGGAACGCTCTGCCAGTTTTTGTAGTAGCGCGTTTTCTAGCTTCAGCGCTACTGCTATGCTCATATTAGCAGCGCTCGTACTGCCCAAGCACTACTGCTATTTAGCAGCAGCGCTTCTTTTGTAAAAGTGCTACTGGTGAGCTCCTATGTATAAGCATTTCCCTAGTAGTGGTATTGCAACACCCTACAGCGAGGACCCCTCACGTTTGCGCGAGACAGAGGGCACCGTATGACAGCACCATAAATAAAATATACAATCATACCAACCAAGATCACGATTAACCCATAGGACAAAACGGATCTACTCAAACATCATAGGATAACCATAGATTATTGGGAAATAATATATGGAGTTGAGCACCATATTTAAGTAGAGATCACAACACGGAGAAGAGGTGTTACACCGCTTCATAGAGGGGGAGAAAGTTGGTGTTGACGGTAGCAAGATTATTGATGTAGATCACCGTCATGATCCTTGCCCCGGCGTCACTTCGGCACCACCGGGAGAGAGGGGAGAGAGCCCCCTCCTTATTCTTCCTTGGCCTCCTCCCTAGATGGGAGGAGAGTTCCCCCTCTGGTCCATGGTCTCCATGGTGGCGGAGGGGCGGGAGCCTCTTCGAGATTTGATCTCCCTCTCTGTTCTCTTCTGTTTCGCGTTCCCTAGATCTGGCCCTTCACGGTTTCTTAAATTCCCAGAGATCTATAACTCCGATTGCGCTGAAATTTTTACATGATTTTTTCCATAAATTATCTTTCTTGCACCAGAAGAAGGGCACCAACATACCTTCAAGGAGCGCACGAGATACTTGGGCGCGCCTGGCACCCCCAGGCACGCCATGGTGGGTTGTGTCCACTGTGGGCCCCTGTTTGCGTTCATTCCACCTCCCAAAAATCATATATATTCCAAAGTAATTCTCCGTAAATTTTTGACGCGTTTGGACTTCGTTTGATATGGATTTTCTGCGAAACAAAAAACATGCAACAAACAGGAACTGGCACTGGGCACTGGATCGATAGGTTAGTCCAATAAATCATATAAATTATTGCCAAAAATATGTAAAAGTTGTATAATAATGGCATGAAACAATCAAAAATTACAGATATGACAGAAATGTAACACCATCCCCAAGCTTAATTCCTGCTCGTCCTCAAGCAGGTAAATGATAAAAAGAGAATTTTTGATGTGGAATGCTACCTAGCATAAACTTGATCATATATCTAATCATGGCGTGAATATTACGACACGAGTGATTCAAAGCAATGGTCTATAACTTGATATAAAGACATTAATACTCAGGCATCCCAACAAACAATCATGTCTTTCAAAATATCAACGCTAAGGAAAGCTATCCCTACAAAATCATATAGTCTTGTCATGCTCTATCTTCTTGACACAACGTATTTATCATGCACAATCCCGATGACAAGCCGAGCAATTGGTTCATACTTTTTAACGCGCTTCAGCTTTTTCAACCCTCACACAATACATGAGCGCAAGCCATGGATATAGCACTATGGGTGGAATAGAGTATTATGATAGGGGTAAATATAGAGAAGACAAAAAAGTAAGAAAGTCTCACATCGACGTGGCTAACCAACGAGCAATGGTGATGCCCATCAATCGATATCAAAGCAAGGAGTAGGGATTGCCATGCAACAAATGCACTAAGAGCTATAAGTGTATGAAAGCTTAATATGAAACTAAGTGGGTGTGCATCTAATCCTATAATGAAAAATTCCCACTAGTATATGAAAGTGACAACATAGGAGACTCTCCATATGAAAAACATGGTGCTACTTCCCTAAAAAAACATGGTGCTACTTTGAAGCACAAGTGTGGAACTTTGCATGACCCTTCTCTCTTTATTTCATTTTTCATTTTTTTTATTTTTTCTTTCTTTTCCTTTTTTCCTTTTTTTCTTATATATATTTTTCTCTCGTTGTCCGGAGTCTCACCCCGACTTGTGGGGGTATCATAGTCTCCATCATCCTTTCCTCACTAGGGCAATGCTCTAAAAATTATTAATAATGATCGTCATACTTCTATTTACTTATAACTCAATATTACAACTCGATACCCATAACAAAACTATGACTCTATATGAATGCCTCTGGCAATGTACCAGGATGTGCAATGATCTAGCATAACAACGATATCAAAAAACGAACAAGCTATGGAAGTATCATGCTAGCTATCTTACGATCATGCAAAGCAATATGACGGTGAATGCTCAGGTCATCAAAATGGAAGTGGTGGAAGTTGCATGGCAATATATCTCGGAATGGCTATGGAAAGGCCATAATAGGTAGGTATGGTGGCTGTTTTGAGGAAGATATAATAAGGCTTATGTGTGATAGAGCGTATCATATCACGGGGTTTGGATGCACCTGCGAAGTTTGCACTGACTCTCGAGGTGAGAAAGGGCAATGCACGATACCGTAGAGGCTAGCAAATTGTGGAGGGTAAGAGTGTGTATAATCCATGGACTCACATTAGTCATAAAGAAGTCATATACTTATTGCAAAAGTTTATTAGCCCTCGAAGCAAAGTACTACTACGCATGCCCCTAGGGCGATAGATTGGTAGGAAAAGACCATCGTTCGTCCCCGACCGCCACTCATAAGGAAGACAATCAATAATAAATCATGCTCCAACTTCATAGCATAACGAGAGACTATACGTGCATGCTTCAGGAATCACAAACCTTAACACCAATATTCTTACTAACCACAACTGTTTACTAGTACCTCCCACATATTCCATCTCTATACACTACTAGGGAAAAGGCTAGCAGCAACACGGGTTCTAGGTATATCAGTAGCGCGGGGACTGGCGCTACCAATAAGGCGCTACAGCTAACCCGTAGAAGTAGCGCGTGCACACCCGCGCTATTGCTATACAAGTGTAGCAGCAGTGTGCTTCGTGGAAGCTCTCTACTGCTAATAGCTCTAGCGTGCTTTGCCTGGACGCGCTACTACTACTGTTGCGCTGCTGCTAACTTTTCTCCACTCGTTACTGCTAATTTTAGTAGTTTTTGTTTTTTTCCTGCATATTTGTTTTGTATTTGAACAGGCTTTATACAAGAATATTTAGCAGATACAAATGTCATCATGATACACATACAAATGGCTGCGAGACCACAAATGTAATCATAGCATATACATACAAATAGTCTCATCATAATCATCATCCAACACAAAGTGGTATCTTGTCATCATCTCGAAAATAGCGATACATGCAAGTCTCGAATACTTGCAACTACAATGTCATCCATCTAAACAATGGTATACGCGAGAAGAGCTATCACTATGAGTGAGAGCGGAACTATGAAGTACATGAGGAGGCGGTTACGAGTCCTCCCTCGCGCTAGCGTGAACCTCAAGTAACTAGCTTCAGCTTCTTGTCTGGTTTTGAAGCCTTTATGGCTAGCGCCCGAGACCCCGTTCACTTGCACCTGACACTCAGGCAACTCGTTGTACACCCCCGGAACCTTCCCTTCGTACACGACATAGCACCGCCATCTCGCCATCAAGAAACTAGGTACCTGTTAAAATGCATGTTCATCAAGAGGATGTACAATCATATGCAACAAAATATATTAGAGTAACACGAAAAAGAAAGGGTAATTAGCAACTAGCTGCAACATACAGTACGCAAACTAATTAACTAGAGGTACGTGGGTCATCGTACCCAAACAAACAAAGTAGCGTTACGCAAGTTCGGCAGGGACCATGGACATCACAAAGTTTCATCGCTACAGAAAGTATACAAGTTCAACCGACACATATCATCATCATCGGCATCGTAAATCACTAGAAGTTCCATCCTTCCATATCATCGAGGATGGACACTAGCTTCTTGAACGGCGTGAGGTCTTTACGTTGAATGCCTATGCGAGTTCGGACGTCAGCTCACGATATAGGGTCGTGGTGGAACATCCCCTTCTCATCGACGACTTCTTTCATGATGATCGTCGCAATGTCCCTTTGGATGCGAAAGAAGTTATCTCTAAGTTTATAATCCGCCTCTCCATGAGATTCTAGCCACTTGTGGATATGTTCATCATTTATGCTTGTCATGCGAAGCTTTTGATGATCCGTGTTGAACTCAATCATGAGATGGAGGATGTAGAATCCATCCTTATTGCTTGGTTTCGGGACATGGATGGAGCAGAAGTTAGTTTTATGCGCGAAACCCATCTTATTGTTCCTTTGTTTCCTGATCTGCATGTGGCCACCTCTAATGCTGAAGCCTTGGAGAGCATCATCTAGAATATTCATTATGTGGGTGTAGTCCTTCTTCTCGTAGTCTCTAGAAGGGTCGAAATACACGGCGTGGGAGACTCACGGGTAAAGAACGATAAGGACGGCGCGCCCGTTGCTGCGGGGAAAAGACACCTCAAATTATTCTCCATATGAGCGAGAAGGAATGATTGAAATGTACAAAAGGGTTGTCTGGAACTGACTTACTTTGGATGATAAGGCAGGATGACAATTTCCTGGTCCTTATTCTGTACCATGAAGTTTTGGAGGTAGTCCCTAGCAGTTTCACGCTCAAAGTTGCCAAGACTCAAGAAAGACCCGTGCATGTAGTACGGATCCGCCACACAGATTTGCGAGACTTCTTCTCTCTTCATGACGGAGCTCATATGTAGCGCAAAAAGGCGGACGATTGTAAAATCGAGCTGCCTTGTCAGAAACATCTCAAAGATATGGTCAAACCGCAGGAAGAACACCTTCGCGGGTCGTGTGTCGACGTAGCACTTCCCCTCAGGCACACGAGCCGCGTATGTCGGATATCCTGGATCTTTCTAGGCTAGTAAGCTTTTCTCAGTCGACAGCACATGGTCGTGCAGTCTCCTGAGATCCCCTGATAGTGCCTCCAGCGGTTTCGACGGTAGCATCGGCTCGCCCGTGAGATGGAACATGGCCGCACCTTTCACGGGTACACGCTCTTCAGAATCCATCATCTGGCTGCTATGTGCTCTGGCTTGTTTGGAGGCAGCTATCTTCCCTGATCTCTTCCTGTCCTTTTTCTTGGGCACACCTTCCAGACCCTTCCTTAACCCCTGCCCTAGTGTTCCCGGGCTAAGCACTATATGACCCTCGGCTAGTTGAGCCTGTGTTGAGGCGGCATCTTCAGGCGTGTCCTATGAGGATTTCATGAAGAGAGACTTTTTGCAATCCCTGCTATGACCTTCCTGCCCGGGCAGATCATCCATATCCTCATTAGCATGCTGATAGCCCGATTCATCATATGGTTGACTCATCATATCTATGTCACAGTCATACGCATTTGTATTGAGGAAACTCATTGGGCCGACCTCCGTCTCATCATCCATTCTATGTTCTACAGGACCGATTACATCAGCCAGTACCATTGCACCCCCTTCATCACGTCGTCCACCGCTCTCACCCAGCACTACAGGAGCTGGTTATTGCGTAGGCGGGGTGGTGGTCTTCGCACATGGGTGTTGATGTGTGGTTATTGGTGTGCTCTCGGTCGGCTCCAAACGAATAAGATTCTTCGGCCATAGCAGCACCCAACCCTTGCAGTTTCCAATCCGCGGCGGGGTCTCGTCGTCCTGTCCCACAGGCTTTACTGGAGGAGGCAAATGCTCGTGCCCTGATTTCACACTGGACAAGTTAACTCTTAAGTGCCTAGTGGGGATCGGGTGGTTGTGGAACGTGGGTTGCAACGGTTTCATTATCATCCCCTTTTCCACGTCCACCTTTTGGCCTTTGATCAAGTAGAGTATGGTGCACGGGGTTTCTTCGGCCTGCAAACACATGTCTGTGGTGTAAAACATCTGAAAGGCAACGAAAATGGAATATTCTATGTTGGTGTGACATGTAATTACCGTGATGGCGTCGAGCTCAGCCAAAGACGAAGGCACACCTAGCACGCCAGAGACTGAGGACGGGCTGCTATGAGCGGGAGCAACTGCGAGAGGAGGCCCGATTGCGTGATCAAGTGATGGTGCAGTGGTGTTGTTGTTCATGGAGTTGCTCCCGACGAAACTGGGCAATGGGAAATCATGTACCGGCTTGTCTGGATTTTCCTTGGTCCAGTTGATGATAGCTGGAACCAAGTTAGTAGCGAAATCATTTCTGTAGGCAGTTACAACTGCATTGATTGCCTGCAGTAGCAACTCATTTTTCTCCTCGGCTGTTTTTTTCGTGTCCTCAGCTGCTTTTTTCTCGACCGCAAGCTTCACCTTCTCATCGATGTCAGCTTGACTAAACTTCTTTTTCTGCTTCTTGGCCTCCGGGCCCTTGTTGTAAAACACCTTCCACGTGGCGCCGTCTCCAGCGACGTGCACACGACCATATTGCGGCCACTGGCCCAAAGGGAGTCCCTTAAGTTCGCTCAAGGCCCGGTTGAGAGGGGTGTCCCACTTGGGCCTCATCGGAGAAGTAGGGCTTTCGGCTGCAAGCTGGTGTTGCTTCTCCTGCAGAAGGAGCGTGAACCGTTTAGGAATGTGTAGTCGACTACATCTGGAGCTAAATGTAAGGTGGTAAAAGAATAATTACCAGTAGTCTAATCAATTTCCTCGTGATCTGGTTCGTGTAAAAAACCTTCTTTTCCTTGTCCCACATGTAGCGGGCCCTAATGAAGTCATGCTCCAAGGGGTTGGTGAACTTCACGAAGGGGTCTGGGATACCCGCGGCTTCATGTTTCGCGTCCTCCTTATCCCATATGGTCCTTTTACCGAGATAGCCACGGCTTCCGAGGCGATGCTTCCCCGTGTTCCTTTGCTGAAGGCTCTTGAATTTCGCAGCCTTAGACTTGGCTGCCTCGGTAGCGCAAGTGTCCTTGAACTTTTTGAACTCCTCTACCGTATGTTGGATTTTCCTCCAGAATCTTGGACAGGGGTTCCTCAGCCTCAATAGCTCATTTCACCCTCCCTTTCCAGGAGGCCAAATCATTGCTGAACGTGCCCATGGCATGATTGTTAATCTTTTTCATCTTTGGATCATCCCACGGTTCTTCTATGTTATCATCCCGGTCGGGGAACTTGAATCTCTTGTGCAACTTCGTCAGGAGCAACTGCGTCAAATGTTCTTTACTCCTTAAGTCATCATCGTTGATGCTCGCGCATTTTCGTAGGATGCATCCTACTTGGTTCCCATAGCACTTGCGAGGTTCTTCCGGCTCTAATGGCTCAAACTTGCCAGGTGCCATCTTTGTGATCACCAGTCGTCCAATCCCTAGTTTGTCAGGTTTTCGTATCCTCTGCTTCTTCTGCTTCTTCTTTTCGGTAGCGGCATCAGTGTCGGTATCTTCCGCGCCGGTACCTTCCCCGCAGGTCTCGGCACCGCCATCGGTCTCGGCGCTGCCATCGATGTCGGCGCCGTCGGTGTCGATGTCGGCGTTAGTACCACCATCGAGGCCGACCTGCAAACCTTGACTTTGCATTTTCTTAGCAGTCAAATAGTCGAGGTACTCTTGTTCACCCTCATAATCCATATCATCTGCATCTTGGTCAGAAGGCCCAGTTTCTTTGTTGTTCGACATGTTTCCTATGATTAAGTCTCCTCGTTTAATTCTAAAACTATGAAAAAAATGAGAAATGACATAAAAATAAATCTATGTTTGCTGGAATGTCGTTTCTGAGCACTCGATATGCCTACTATCTAGCACAAATCATGCCAAAATTCATGGAAAATTTCGACATGACCTTTGCTAAAAAATGGACATATCGAGCGCCTGAAATTCACCAGAACGGAAATGAATCAACATTCCGGCGTAACATAGGCCACTCGGATCATTTACCCTGCACATAATCATCATGTCCAAATGACATGTCCAAATTTCCAAATATGACATGTCCAAAACATCACATGTCTACGTATATAACCTAATTAACCATCTGCCGTAACTAAATTAACCAAAAAACCTAGCTACCAGAGAGAGGAGGAGAGGTGGGGGCTTACAGAGGGTGCAGGCCCGACGACGACCGAGGTTGGGAGGGGTCGGGGTCGGGGTCGAGAGCCGGGGTCGGGGTCGGGGCCGTGGGCGAGCGTCGGGTCAGGGTCGGGGGCCGTGGGCGAGCGCCGGGGTCGAGGTCGGGGGCCGGAGCTGGCGTCGGGGTCAGGGGCAAGAGCGGAGGCGCGCCGAGGGCTCCGGCGGCGCGACGGGGGAAGAGAGAGTGTGGGGATTTGGGGGAAAAGAGGCGGGATGAAGAGAGGAGTGGGGATTTTCGGGGTTAACTGGGCATAGTAGTAGCGCGTTTAGGCAAAACACGCTATAGCTACTCGAGGTAGCTATATCGGTTTTGTGTAGAAACCGCTACTGCTACCATGACTAGTTGTAGCTCTTTTCTGAAAAATGTGCTACTGCTATAACCAGTAACAATTTTCCCGTTTGTTTTCCTTTATTTTCTCTCACTTTTTTTCCAAGAGCAGTTAACTAAGTGTGTATACAAAATAGGAACATATATATTACATCATTTGACCGATAACATACGGTTCCTCAGCATTGACTTTTTCGTTTTTGAGTCAGCTTCTTTCCCTTCTTGTTCATTGAAGAATAATTGAGCCCTTCATTGTGACTTTGCCTTTTCCATGGAGTACGATCTTTCTTAGGTAATGTAGTATTGATTCTTCTCTTGATGTATACATCATCATCATCATCACCTTCCCTCATTGGGTTGCTGTACTGATCATAGTCTTCCTCGTTGGCAACTCCATCCATTCCAATGATGTTCCTTTTGCCTCTTGTCACGACAACACGGCTAGGATTGCGTGGGTCGGTTATGAAGAAGCATTGTGTCACGTGCTTAGCCCATGGCTCATTTTTTGGGATAGCGTTCACGGTAGCGCTCTTGGTGTCGGGTATAGTCATGGTAGTGAAATTCTGGTTTTCTCTTTTGACATTCTTAGCCCATCTGGCATGGAACATCGTCGTCTTGTGCAGTCCAGAGTAGTCAAGCTCCCAGATCTCCTCGACCCTTCTGTAAAATCTTTCAGTTGCGCCGTTGTCGCTGCCGATCATGCATTCCATCGTCACCCCTAAGTTCTAATCATCACTGTCCATATCTTTGGCCTCCGTGTAGAACATGTATCCGTTGATATCGTATGCCTGATAGGTTAGGAGGCTGGGCGAGGGGCCATCTGCTAAGGCGTATATGAGCAATCTGTCCTTAGAGCCCTCCTCTGGGGGATTAGCAATAATATGCTCTTTAACCAATGCAGGAAAGTGGAGTTGTGCTCTCTAGTAACTTCGGCGTCCGTCCTGCATACCCCCCGGTCACGATACTTCTTTGCGATAATTTCTTTGTGCAGTGCCACGAAAGGATCTACCTCGTCTAGGTGTTGTAGCACTACCAAGTTTGCTATGTCAAAGTCGCAGTGTCGATCTGAGTATGCCACGTGCAGTTCCCTGCGACCGTTGGAGTGACCTTCTCCTTCGAGCCTCCCATCGCGCTTGTTAACGGGCAAACCAACACTAACATCAGGCGGCTGGTCTGCGCCATATAGAAAATTCTCGCAGAAAGAGATGCAGTCTTGTGTCAGATAACCCTGGACGATGCTTCCATCTGGACAGGACATGTTATGAATGAATCCTTTGATGATCCCATTCATCCTCTCAAACGGCATCATGTTGTGCAGAAATGACGGCCCAAAGTCTATTATGTCGTCCACAATATGGACACATAGATGCACCATCACGTCAAAGAATGCGGGAGGGAAGTACATCTCAAGCTCATTCAGTATGACAACGATCTCTTCATGTAGCCTTCGGAGCTGCTTCAGACCGATCGACTTTCGAGAGATGACGTTGAAAAAGTTGCAGAGACCAATAAGTGTGTCACGGACATGCTTGTCCATTATCCCTCTAAGGGCAACAGGTAGTATCTGTGTCATCATCACATGACAGTCATGGGACTTCATCCCGCTGAACCTTTTCTTGTCCGTGTCTAGATATCTGCTTATCTTGCCACAGTAACCGGAACTAACATTGACTCTGGTAAGGCACTTAAAGAATTGATCGATCTCAGCCTGACTTAAGGTGAAGCAAGAAGGGGGGCAATAATCCTCTTTCTTTATTTTCTTGCCCTTCTTGTCCCGCGCCTCTGTCTCCGTCTCTGTCTCGTCTGACTGTTTACGGGGCGGCATGTGCAGATCTTCCCTGATTTTCAAATCTTGCAAGTATTTTCTTGCCTTCGGCCCATCCTTGGTCTTATCCGGCATGTTCATCAGTGTCGCGAGCAAACTCTCAAGGACATTCTTATAGATGTGCATTTGATCAAGGCAATGAGTTGTATCGAGTTTGTGCCAGTACTCCAAGTCCCAGAGCACATACCTCATTTTCCATACCTTCAGCAGTGGCTCCGGCGCCTTTTTCATCGTCTTTCCTGGCGCGGGGCACTCCTTCCAGTTTTTCATAAGCTCATCGATTTTGGCACCGCTCCGCTTACATGGAGATCCTCGGTGCTTACCATGACCATTGAATAGATCTCCACGGTTTCTCCACGGGTCTTCATGTTCGAGCCATCTTCGATGCCCCATGTACATGATTTTCCCAGACCCGCCATCTTTCCTTGACATTAGCTACTAAGACATCGTATCATCCATCCACCGCGTGCATCTGCAATATCCATGGCACACCTGGCCTGCAACATATCCGTAACCGAGATAATCGCGCACCGTCATGATCAGCGTGGCTCTCATGTAGAAATACTCGCCTTTGCTGGCATCCCATGTCTTGGCCGGTGTTTTCCATAAAGTGTCTAACTCCTCTTGAAGTAGCCCCGGATACAAATTAATATTATTTCCTGGTTGTTTCGGCCCTTGAATAAGCATGCTCATGTGAATGTACTTCGCCTTCATGCACAACCAGGGGGGAGGTTGTACACCCATACAAACACGGGCCATGTGCTATGGTTGGTGCTTTGGTTGCCAAACGGATTCATGCCATCGGTACACGCGCCAAGCACAATGTTCCTTGCATCACATTCAAAATAGCTATAGAAGCTGTTCAGCGCTCTCCACTGGCTCCCATCCTTGACGTGTCTCAGCTTCAGATCATCTCCATCGTCGGGCTTCTTCCTCTCCGCGTGCCAGTGCAATAGCTTTGCTTCCTTCGGATCTACGAAATACTGCTGGAGACGGGGAGTGATCAGTAAGTACCATACAACTTTCTGGGGACATTTCTTCCCAGCCTTCTTGTATCGAGAAGCATTGCACACCGGACAACTTGTTTTTTCCGCGTGCTCCTTCCGATAAATTATGCAATCGTTGATGCATGCATGGTATCTAACATGCGGCAGATCAAAAGGGCACACGATCTTCTTGGCCTCATCAACACTAGTAGGACATAGATTCCCCGTGGGAAGAACATCCTTTAGGTACTTCAGATGCTCATCGAGGCTAGTGCCGGTCCATTTGTTTTTAGCCTTCGTCTTGAGGAGTTGGAGCGTGAAACTCAAGTGGGTCACCTCAGGATTGCAACCATCATACAATGGAGTGTTTGAGTATACCACCAGTTGCTCCAGCTTATCCTCCTCTCTAGAAGCAGCTCTCTCAGTACTCGTCTCCTTGCGAAGCAGTGCTTGAACATGAGGGTCCCACACGATTGAACTCTGCTGCGTGGAGTCCACATTCTCTCCGCCGCCATGTCTAGCCCCTTCTACTCCGCCATGTCCGGCCCCTTCTCCTCCGCCATGTCCGGCCTCTTCACCGCCGCCATTATCGATCATCTCTTCGTCTTGCCCCGTGTCGTCATTGCGTGCCCCGTCGGCGTCCTCAACATCGTCATCCTCATCTTCAATTATCCACCGAGTATAGCCATCCATGAAAACAGTCATGAGCAGGTGCTCTTCGACACGACCATCATCATAGGGTCGAGCCAAACTATTCCTTTGCATTTTCGACACGGACATAGAACCTCTGTCCGGTTGCTTTCTTTCATGTCCTGCACCGCCGACTGCAACCACCTGTCCACCATCGTTCCACTAACCATCATGAACGTTTGCACGGTAATAATAAGCAAATTGATTATAAAAATGCGTGCATGCATCAAAGTCATACAAAAATTCGGCATGACCTTCCCTAAAAATAGGACATATGTAGATTTAGAGAGTTTGCCCAGAATTCGCAGAAACGGAAATAAATCGACATTTCGGCAAAACATAGGCAACTCAAAAGCATAATTTGGCGTCAACACATGCCACACACACAATTTCCATCATATTGCCCAATTATCATATCACACACACATACACATATTTCCATTTTGCAAAAGGATGAAATTTTAATCACCTCTATCTCGAGATCGAGCACACGGTGGAGATTATGATGTACGGAGATCAAAAGTGCACAAAGCTCTTCTTGACAAAGAAAGATCTAGTTAGGGGGCAAATAGGTCACTTAACTAAATGCTACATCTACCTAGCTAGCTAATTTGGGAGGAGACAACTTCAACTAGTGGAGGGGAAAGGAAAAAGAGAAAGGAGATGCATTAATGGAGGTGGTGTAGTTAGCTAGGAGTAATGAAGAGAGAGAAAGGTACGTAGAAGAGGGAGAGTAATGGGGGGAGAAGTATTGAGGAAGAAGAAGAGTGAGAGATGGAGGATGTGGGAGGTAGGGGAAAGGGAGGAGAGGAGATGGGGAGAGGGGAGGTGGAAAAAGGTGGTGGGTCATGCGTCGTAGCAGTAGCGCGGGTGGAAAAATGCACTGCTGCTAAGAGCGTAGCAGCAGCACGCTTTCCCACCACACGCTACTGCTAAACGAGCCAACTGTGTGGACAATTTCAAAATTAGCAGCAGCGACGTGACTAAAAAGCGCGCTACTACTATTGCATTAGCAGTAGCGCGCTACTACTATTGCATTAGCAGTAGTGTGCTTCGCGACACTGCGCTGCTGGTAAACTTAGGTCGTTGTGTTCTGTCGGTGGATTTTTGTAGCAGCGCGGTTTAGACATCACGCCTGACTGCTAAATTTACATCAATAGCGCGCTTTTCCTAACCTCGTTGCTGCTAATTAGCAGCAACGCCTCTTTTTGTGCTGCACTGCTACTAAGATTCTGTCTATAAGGTTTTCCCTAGTAGTGATATCACAAAACTATTGCAAGGAATCAAACATATCATATTCAGTGATCCACAAGTTTTATGTAGGATTTTATGACTAACCATGCAATTGACCAATTCCTTTTGACTCTCTAAATAGATATAAGTGAAGCATGAGGGTTTAATTCTTTCTAAAAAATATCATGCTCTAACAAATATAAGTGAAGCAAAAGAGCATTCTACAAACAACGGTTTTCTTTGTGAAGAGAAACAGGCAATCCAAACTTCAAATGATATAAGTGAAGCACATGAAGCATTCAATAAAGTGATACGTCCATTTTGCATCATGCTTTTATATCGATATTTATTGCATTATGGACTATTAGTTCACTTTATGTCACAATACTTATGGCTATTCTCTCTTATTTTACAAGATTTACATAAGGAGGGAGAATGCCGGCAGCTGGAATTTTGGGCTGGAAAATGAGCAAATATTAGAGACCTATTCTGCGCAACTCCAAAAGTCCTGAAACTCCACGGAACATCTTAAAATAAATAAAGAAAAATCCTCGCCAAAGATGAAGGCTAGGGGGCCCACATCCTGCTCACAAGGGTGGGGGCGCCCCCGCTGGGGCGCGCCCCCTACCTCGTGGGCCCCCTGGTGGCTCTCCAACGTCCAACTTCTCCTATATGAAGTCTTTCGATGAGAAAAAAATTGGAAGGAACTTTTTGGGACGAGACTCCGCCTCCACGAAGCGGAACCTTGGCGGATCTAATCTAGAGCTCCGGCAGAGCTGTTCTGCCGGGGATACTTCCCTCCGGGAGGGGGAAATCATCACCATCGTCATCACCAACGCTCCTCTCATCGGGAGAGGGCAATCTCCATCAACATCTTCACCAGCACCATCTCACCTCCAAACCCTAGTTCATCTCTTGTATCCAATTCTTGTCTCAAAGTCCGGGATTGGTGCTAGTAGGTTGCTAGTAGTGTTGATTACTCCTTGTAGTTGATGCTAGTTGGTTTATTTGGTGGAAGATCATATGTTCAGATCCTATATGTATATTATTACCCCTCTGATTATGAACATGAATATGCTTTGTGAGTAATTACGTTTGTTCCTGAGGACAAGGGAGAAGTCTTGCTATTAGTAGTCATGTGAATTTGGTATTCGTTTGATATTTTGATAAGATGTATGTTGTCTAGCCTCTAGTGGTGTTATGTGAACGTCGACTACATAACACTTCACCATTATTTGGGCCTAGAGGAAGGCATTGGGAAGTAATAAGTAGATGATGGGTTGCTAGAGTGACAGAAGCTTAAACCCTAGTTTATGCGTTGCTTCGTAAGGGGCTGATTTGGATCCACATGTTTCATGATATGGTTAGGTTTACCTTAATACTTTTGTTGTAGTTGCGGATGCTTGCAATAGAGGTTAATCATAAGTGGGATGCTTGTTCGAGTAAGAACAGCACCCAAGCACCGGTCCACCCACATATCAAATTATCAAAGTATCGAACGCGAATCATATGAACGTGATGAAAACTAGCTTGACGATATTCCCATGTGTCCTCGGGAGCGCTTTTCCTATTATAAGAGTTTGTTCTGTCTTGTCCTTTGCTACAAAAAGGATTGGGCCACCTTGCTGCACTTTATTTACTTTTGTTACTTGTTGCTCGTTACAATTTATCTTATCACAGAACTATCTGTTAGCACTTATTTCAGTACTTGCAGAGAATACCTTGCTGAAAACCGCTTATCATTTCCTTCTGCTCCTTGTTGGGTTCGACACTCTTACTTATCGAAAGGACTACGATAGATCCCCTATACTTGTGTGTCATCAAGACTCTTTTCTGGCGCTGTTGCCGGGGAGTGTAGCGCCTTTGGTAGGTGGAATTTGGTAAGGAAAAATTTATATAGTGTGCTAAAATTTACTGTCAATTGTTACTATGGAAAGTAATTCTCTGAGGGGCTTGTTGGGGATATCTTCACCCCGTCCTGTAGAGAAAAGAGTGGCTCCTCAACCTACTGAACCTATTGAAAATGAAACTCCTTTTGAATTTCCTTCGGGTATGATGGAAAAACTGCTAGCTAATCCTTTTACAGGAGATGGAACAAAGCATCCTGATGATCACTTAATATATGTGGATGAAGTCTGTGGATTATTTAAGCTTGCAGGTATACCCGATGATGTTGCTAAGAAGAAGGTCTTCCCTTTATCTTTGAAGGGAGACGCATTGATATGGTATAGGCTATGTGATGATATGAGATCATGGAACTATAAAAGATTGAAATTGGAATTTCATCAAAAGTATTTCTGGACTCGCGAAGGAGAAAGCATCACTCAAGCTTGGGGGAGGCTTAAATCAATGTTATATTCATGCCCCAATCATGAGCTCTCGAGAGAAATAATTATGCAAAGTTTTTATGCTCGGCTTTCTCATAATAATCAAACCATGCTCGATACTTCTTGTGCTGGCTCTTTTATGATGAAGACCACTAAATTCAGATGGAATTTATTGGATAGAATTAAACGCAACTCTGAATATTGGGACCTCGACGAAGGTAAGGAGTTAGGTATGACACCTAAGTTTGATTGTGTTAAATCTTTTATGGACACTGATATTTTCCGTAAGTTTAGCACTACATATGGACTTGACTCTGAGATAGTGGCTTCTTTTTGTGAATCTTTTGCTACTTATGTTGATCTCCCTAAGGAGAAGTGGTTTAAATATCATCCTCCCATAGAAGTAAAAGTAGCTGCACCTATTAAAGTTGAAGAAAAGACCGTCACTTATAATGATCCTATTGTTCCTACTTCTTATGTTGAGAAACCACCTTTCCCTGTTAGAATAAAGGATCATGCTAAAGCTTCAACTGTTGTTCGTAAAAGCAATATTAGAACTTATACACCTCGTGAGCAAGTTAAAGTAGAACCTAATATTGCTATTGTTAAAGATCTCTTGTCTGATAATATTGATGGGCATGTTATTTAGTTCGAAGGTGAAACTGCTAGAATTGCTAAACCTTGTGATAAAGATAAACATAGACCTGTGGTAGGCGTGCCTGTCATTTCTGTTAAAATAGGAGATCATTGTTATCATGGCTTATGTGATATGGGTGCGAGTGCTAGTGTTATACCGCATACTTTATACGAAGAAATTAAGAATGAAATTTCACCTGCTGAGTTAGAAGGTATTGATGTCACAATTAAACTTGCCAATAGAGATACTATTTCACCAATTGGAATTGTTAGAGATGTTGAAGTCTTGTGTGGGAAAACTAAATATCCTGCTGATTTTCTTATTCTTACTTCCCGCAAGATAGCTTTTGTCCCATTATATTTGGTAGACCCTTCTTGAACAATGTTAATGCTAGGATAGATTGCAAAAAGAATGTTGTTACTATTGTCTTGGATGATATGGTTCATGAGTTTAATTTCCCTAAATTTAGTAAACAACATCATGAGGAAGAATTACCTAGTAAGGATGAAATTATTGGTTTGCTTCTATTGCTGTACCTCCTAGTGATCCTTTAGAACACTATTTGCTAGACCATGAAAATGATATGTTCATGAATGAAAGAAGGGAAATAGATGAAGTATTCTTTAAACAGGAACCTATTCTGCAACACAATTTGCCTGTTGAAATTTTAGAGGATCCTCCTCCACCCAAGGGTGATCCCATGTTTGAGCTTAAACCATTGCCTGATAATCTTAAATATGCTTATCTTAATGAAAAGAAGATATATCCTATTATTATTAGTGCTAACCATTTAGAGCATGAAGAAGAAAGATTATTGAAAACTCTGAGAAAGCATCGTGCTGCTATTGGATATACTCTTGATGATCTTAAGGGCATTAGTCCCACTCTATGTCAACATAAAATAAATTTGGAAGTAGATGCCAAACCAGTTCGTGATCCTCAATGATGTTTGAATCCTAAAATGAAAGAAGTGGTAAGAAAAGAAATACTCAAGCTTCTGGAGGCAGGTATAATTTATCCCATTGCTGATAGTCAGTGGGTAAGTCATGTCCATTGTGTCCCTAAGAAGGGAGGTATTATTGTTGTTCCTAATGATAAAGATGAATTGATTCTGCAAAGAATTATCATAGGTTATAGGATGGTAATTGATTTCCGCAAATTAAATAAGGCTACTAAGAAAGATCATTACCCCTTACCTTTCATTGATCAAATGCTAGAAAGATTATGCAAACATACACACTATTGCTTTCTAGATGGTTATTCTGGTTTCTCTCAAATACATGTGTCGGCTAGAGATCAATCAAAGACTACTTTTACATGTCCTTTTGGTAATTTTGCTTAATTATAAGTATGCCTTTTGGTTTACGTAATGCACCTGCTACCTTTCAAAGATGCATGATGGCTATATTCTCTGACTTCTGTGAAAAGATTTGTGAGGTTTTCATGGATGATTTCTTCGTCTATGGTTCCTCTTTTGATGATTGCTTGAGCAATCTTAGTCGAGTTTTACAGAGATGTGAAGAAACTAATCTTGTCTTGAATTGGGAAAAGTGCCGCTTTATGGTTAATGAAGGTATTGTCGTGGGGCATAAAGTTTCTGAAAGAGGTATTGAAGTTGATAAAGCCAAGGTTGATGGTATTGAAAATATGTAGTGTCCCAAGGACATCATAGGTATAAGAAGTTTCCTTGGTCACGCCGGATTTTACAGGAGGTTCATTAAGGACTTCTCATAAATTTCTCGGCCTATGACTAATTTATTACAAAAAGATATACCATTCATCTTTGATGATGACTGTGTAGAAGCATTTGAAATACTTAAGAAAGCATTGATCTCTGCACCTATTGTTTAGCCACCTGATTGGAATTTACCTTTTGAAATTAGGTGTGATGCTAGTGATTATGCTGTGGGTGCTGTTATAGGGCAAAGAGTTGATAAGAAATTAAATGTTATTCAATATGCTAGTAAAACTCTAAACAATGCTCAGAGAAATTATGCCACTACTGAAAAATAATTTTTAGCAGTTGTATTTGCTTGTGATAAGTTTAGACCTTATATTGTTGATTCTAAAGTAACTATTCACACGGAATGCTGCTATTAAATATCCTATGGAAAAGAAAGATGCTAAACCTAGACTTATTAGATGGGTTCTCTTGCTACAAGAATTTGATTTGCATATTATTGATAGAAAGGGAGCTGAGAACCCCGTTGCAGACAACTTGTCTAGGTTAGAAAATATTCTTGATGACCCACTACCTATTGATGATAGCTTTCCTAATGAAAAATTAAATGTCATAAATGCTTCTCACACTGCTCCATGGTATGCTGATTATGCTAATTACATTGTTGCTAAGTTTATACCACCTAGTTTCACATACCAGCAAAAGAAAAAAGTTCTTCTATGATTTGAGACATTACTTTTGGGATGACCCACATCTTTATAAAGAAGGAGTAGATGGTGTTATTAGACGTTGTGTGCCTGAGCATGAACAGGAATAGATCCTATGCAAGTGTCACTCCGAGGCTTATGGATGACACCATGCTGGAGATAGAACTGCACACAAGGTATTGCAATCCGGTTTTTATTGGCCTACTCTCTTCAAGGATGCCCGTAAGTTTGTCTTATCTTGTGATGAATGTCAAAGAATTGGTAATATTAGTAGACGTCAAGAAATGCCTATGAATTATTCACTTGTTATTGAACCATTTGATGTTTGGGGCTTTGATTATATGGGGCCGTTTCCTTCCTCTAATGGATATACACATATTTTAGTTGCTGTTGATTACATTACTAAGTGGGTAGAAGCTATTCCAACTAGTAGTGCTGATCATAACACCTCTATTAAGATGCTTAAAGAAGTTATTTTTCCCAGGTTTGGAGTCCCTAGATATTTAATGACTGATGGTGGTTCACATTTCATTCATGGCGCTTTCCGTAAAATGCTTGCTAAGTATGATGTTAATCATAGAATTGCATCTCCTTATCACCCACATTCTAGTGGTCAAGTAGAATTGAGCAACAGAGAGCTTAAATTAATTTTGCAAAAGACTATTAATAGATCTAAAAAGAATTGGTCCAAGAAACTTGGTGATGCATTATGGGCCTATAGAACTGCATATAAAAATCCTATGGGTATGTCTCCGTATAAAATGGTTTATGGAAAAGCATGTCACTTACCTCTCGAACAAGAACATAAGGCTTATTGGGCTATTAAAGAGCTCAATTATGATTTCAAACTTGCCGGTGAGAAAAGGTTATTTGACATTAGCTCACTTGATGAATGGAGAACCCAAGCCTATGAGAATGCCAAATTGTTTAAAGAAAAGGTTAAAAGATGGCATGACAAAAGGATACAAAAGCGTGAGTTTAATGTAGGTGATTATGTATTGCTATACAACTCCCGTTTAAGATTTTTTTTGCAGGAAAGCGTCTCTCTAAATGGGAAGGTCATTGCGTTATCGAGGAGGTCTATCGTTCCGGTGCCATAAAAATCAACAACTTCGAAGGCACAAATCCGAAGGTGGTGAATGGTCAAAGAATCAAACATTATATCTCAGGTAATCCTATAAATGTTGAAACCAATATTATTGAAACCGTAACCCCGGAGGAATACATAAGGGACACTTTCCAGAACGTTTCAGACTCCGAAAAGGAATAGGTATGTGGTACGGTAAGTAAATCGACTCAAAAAGAGTTTTAATGGCAATTTTTCTCTGTTTTGGAATATTTAGAAAAATAGAAAAATAAGAAGTAGTCCGGGAAGGACACGAGGGCTCCACGAGGGTGGAGGGCGCACTCTACCCCCCTGGGCGCGCCCCCTGCCTCGTGTGCACCTCGTGCGCTCTCCGGACTCTGTTTTCTTGCACGATACATATTTTGGTCGGTAAAAATTCATTATATAATCTCCCGGAGGTTTTGGCTCTTGTATCACGCAAAAATCTCCTGTTCTTTTTTCGAGCTGTTTCTGCTGTAGATTAGAGCAATATGTCGTCCCAGGATTCGGAAGGAGAAAGCTATGTGGCTGATTATCTTGTAGATCCTAAGGTCTATGGGGACGTGGAGCATTGTGGTTGGACTACGGAAGAAGAAGAGGACTACAAATCCATGGGAAATGAGGAGTAGAGTTCATATGAAGACGAAGTCCCATTACCTCAACATGGGGACATGCATGTGGAGTTCAAAAAGTCAAGCCTCCCTAATATAGCGAAGAAACCTAAGATCAAGTTTATCCCTTTTCGCCTCTTGCAGGAAAACAAACATGAATTATTCAAGAAGATATTAAGCCTTGAGCAGGAGATTGATGATCCGAGGGATCAAAATTCTGTCCTCAAGCGCAAATTAAGGAAGAAGCCCACGTCATCAACAACTCCACCCTCTCCACCAACAAAGAAGAATTGAGTGTCTGGTATGGGCACTCCCCTTGCCAACTGCCAAGCTTGGGGGAGTGCCCCAGTATCGTATCACCATCACTTCTATCTTTACCGTTTTTCTTAGTTCGATCCTTTTGGTAATATTTTGATCTAGTAGCATAAAGTTTTAGTATGATCTACTTGTGAGTTTTGCTTTATGATCCTTCTATGTAATCGAGTCCGTGAGCTATATATAATAAAGATTAGTGTTGAATCAAGGGCTTGATTATTTTTCCATAATCTTGAGTGAATAAAAGAAAAGAGAAAGAAATAAAAAGAAACAAAGAGATCATATGGATCTTATGGAGAGTAATGAGCTCACATAGAAATAGTATGATGAATAAAAGTTGTTGAGAGTTGACAAACATAGTTTTGGTCATCGTTGCAATTAATAGTAAGTAATAAAGAAAGAGAGGTCTTCACATATAAATACACTATCTTGGACATCTTTTATGATTGTGAGCACTCATTAAAATATAACATGCTAAAGAGTTGATGTTGGACAAGGAAGACAACGTAATGGGTCATGTTTTCTTACATCTGAGATAAATTATATTGTCATGGATCATCCAACATGATTGAGCTTGCCTTTCCCCCTCATGCTAGCCAAATTCTTTGCACCAAGTAGAGATACTACTTGTGCTTCCAAACACCCTTAAACCAGTTTTGCCATGAGAGTCCACCATACCTACCTATGGATTGAGTAAGATCCCTCAAGTAAGTTGTCATCGGTGCAAGCAATAAAATTGCCCTCTAAATATGTATGACTTATTAGTGTGGGAGAAAATAAGCTTTATACGATCGTGTGATACGGAAGAAATAAAAGCGACGGACTGCATAATAAAGGTCCATATCACAAGTGGCAATATAAAGTGACATTCTTTCGCATTAAGATTTTGTGCATCCAACCATAAAAGTGCATGACAACCTCTGCTTCCCTCTGCGAAGGGCCTATCTTTTACTTTTATCTCCTACCTTACATAAGAGTCATGGTGATCTTCACCCTTCATTTTTACATTTTATCTTTTGGCAAGCACAACATGTTGGAAAGATCTTGGTATATATGACTAATTGGATGTGAGTTTTCATGAACTATTATTGTTGACATTACCTTTGAGGTAAAACGTTGGGAGGCAAAACTATAAGCCCCTATCTTTCTCTGTGTCCGATTAAAACTCCATACCCATAAGTATTGCGTGAGTGTTAGCAATTGTGAAAGACTATATGATAGTTGAGTATGTGGACTTGCAGAAAAGCTCTTATATTGACTCTTTCCTATGTTATGATAAATTGCAATTGCTCCAATGACTGAGATTATAGTTTGTTAGTTTTCAATGAAGTTTATGATTCATACTTGAAATTGTGATCGAATTGTTACTCTAGCATAAGAGATCATATGACAAGAATTATATAAGTTGCTGTTCTAAGAATGAACATGATGCCCTCATGTCCGTATTTTATTTTTATCGACACCTCTCTCTCTAAACATGTGGAAATATTTCTCGATTTTGGCTTTCGCTTGAGGACAAGCGAGGTCTAAGCTTGGGGGAGTTGATACGTCCATTTTGCATCATGCTTTTATATCGATATTTATTGCATTATGGGCTGTTATTACACATTATGTCACAATACTTATGCCTATTCTCTCTTATTTTACAAGGTTTACATAAAGAGGAAGAATGCCGGCAGTTGGGATTCTGGGCTGGAAAAGGAGCAAATATTCCAGACATATTCTGCACAGCTCCAAAAGTCCTGAAACTTCACGGAAGTCATTTTCAGAATATATAAAAAATATTGAGCACAAGAAGTTCCAGAGGGGGCCACACCATAGCCACGAGGGTGGGGGGCGCGCCCTACCCCCTGGGTGCACCCCCTGCCTCGTGGGCCCCCTGGTGGCCCTCCGATGCCCATCTTTTGCTATATGGAGTCTTTCATTGGGAAAAAATCATAAGAAAGCTTTCGGGACGAGACTCCGCAGCCACGAGGCGGAACCTTGGCGGAACCAATCTAGGGCTCTGGCGGAGCTGTTCTGCCGGGGAAACTTCCCTCCGGGAGGGGGAAATCATCGCCATCGTCATCACCAACGATCCTCTCATCGAGAGGAGGTCAATCTCCATCAACACCTTCACCAGCACCATCTCCTCTCAAACCCTAGTTCATCTCTTGTATCCAATTCTTGTCTCTAAGTCTGGGATTGGTACCTGTGGGTTGCTAGTAGTGTTGATTACTCCTTGTAGTTCATGTTAGTTGGTTTATTTGGTGGAAGATCATATGTTCAGATCCTATATGCATATTAATACCCCTCTGATTATGAACATGAATATGCTTTGTGAGTAGTTATGTTTGTTCCTGAGGACATGGGAGAAGTCTTGCTATTAGTAGTCATGTGAATTTGGTATTCGTTCGATATTTTGATGAGATGTATGTTGTCTCTCCTCTAGTGGTGTTATGTGAACGTCGACTACATGACACTTCACCATTATTTGGGCCTAGAGGAAGGCATTGGGAAATAAAAAGTAGATGATGGGTTGCTAGAGTAACAGAAGCTTAAACCCTAGTTTATGCGTTGCTTCATAAGGGGCTGATTTGGATCCACATGTTTCATGCTATGGTTAGGTTTACCTTAATACTTTTGTTGTAGTTGCGGATGCTTGCAATAGAGGTTAATCATAAGTGGGATGCTTGTCCAAGTAAGGACAGCACCCAAGCACCGGTCCACCCACATACCAAGTTATCAAAGTACCGAACGCGAATCTTATGATCGTGATGAAACCTATCTTGACGATAATTCCCATGTGTCCTCGGGAGCGCTTTTCTCTATATAAGAATTTGTCCAGGCTTGTCCTTTGCAGCAAAAAGGATTGGGCCACCTTTCTGCACTTTATTTACTTTTGTTACTTGTTGCTTGTTACAAATTATCTTATCACAAAACTATCTGTTACCTATAATTTCAGTGCTTGCAGAGAATATCTTGCTGAAAATGGCTTATCATTTCCTTCTGCTCCTCATTGGGTTCGACACTCTTACTTATCGAAAGAACTACAATAGAACCCCTATACTTGTGGGTCATCAAGGGGCATAGATGAAGGCCATGACAACGCCTCCAAGAAGGAAAATGACACACGTGAGAGTCGTCACCACCAGCATCGGCAAGCCAAGCAGAGATTTCTCTCTGACCTGTCACTGAGCAATCCCATAGGCCCGGATCCGCAATCTAAAATGAGGAAGCTGCTGCTGGTTGGAACCAGCCATGTCAAAAGGGTTGGTGGAGTCACACTAGCCGCCGGAAGGTGGCAGGCATGGAGGTGTACATGGTCGAGGGTGCGGCAAGGCCGAGAGGACCGACGCAGGGGAAGTTACTGCGGTAGAACACCAGCAAACTCAGACTAGAGAGACCGCAAATCTGTGTTGCTAGGCCATATCCATCAGCCCATTGACGAGTCGATGGAGCTGGAAGGAAAACAGATACCAAATCGCCAAGGCCGAAGCTGCACCTGCAGAAGGACACCAGCAAGCCACGGACACGGGAAGAGAATGCAGGTCCATAGTCCACCAGGGCCAAAACAACGCTAGCTAAGTCCCACCACGCCAGGCCGATGTGTCACCTGGATTCAACTAACATTGCCTCAACAAACACCATTCCGGAGTCGCCACCGCAACACGAGGGAGGTGAGCGCCGCCGGAGCAGAGGGCTGCCTGCACGAGTGATACGTTCATTTTGCATCATGCTTTCATATTGAAATTTATTGCATTATAGGTTGTTATTACACATTATGATACAATAATTAGGCCTTTTATCTCTTATTTTACAAGGTTTACACCAGGAAAAAGTCGGCAGCTCGAATTCTGGACTGGAAAGGAGCAAATCTGAGAGACCTATTCTACACAACTCCAAAAGTCTTGAAAATTTACAAAGATTTATTTCAGATTATATAAAAAATATTGGAAGAAGAAATACCAGAGGGGGACTGTCGGATTTCGGGTTCCGGCAGACCCTTGAGGTTCGAACACTGGGGTGCGCGCGGAGATCTCTCCCCTACCGATCTACGTCCAATCTCCTCGCGTGATCTAAGCTGGAAACAACGAACAACACAAGGGACACGAGGTTTATACTGGTTCAGGCCACCGTTCTTGTGTAATACCCTACTCCAGTGTGTGGTGTGGTGGATTGCCTCGAGGGCTGATGACGAACAGTACAAGGGAAGAACAGCCTCGCGAGAGGTGTTCTTGAGCTGGTGCAATGAACTGCTTGGGTGAGTTCAACCGTCTCTCTCTCTCTATCCCTCTTTTTTCGGTCCCTCCTTGTCTCCCCTCCACTCTGTGGTGGCTAGCTCTATTTATAGAGGCCCTGGGCCTCTCCCCAAATAATAAGCGGGAAGGGCGCCAACAATTGGCCATTTTGAAGGGGAACATCTAGTACAAGTTATCCTGACCAAAGGTAGTCTTCGGCTGCCGAAAGCACTGGTGATGACGCCGTCTTGGGCTCCACGGTGACCTCCGTCCTGCCACTCTGCTGGTCTTGGTCTTGTTGCACCGGAATGGTAACCTTTGCCTGATGCCTTGGCATGTGCTTGCCCCCTTTGCACCAAAGGGGAAACACAGACACTGCGCAGGCCGGCGCCCGCCTGGTCTCGATCGTCATGGCTTGCGTCACGGGCTCCTCGCGAGGTACCCCTGCCTTGATCTCTCCGCCTCCTTGCGAGCCTGGCTGATGAGGCTGCCTCTGAGGAAGCTTCCGGTCGTCCGCCCCGCGAGGCTTGGCCCCTCGCGAGGGTCTTGAGCTTGAGCTGATGAAGATGGGCCGCGCTGGGCCCCCACTTGAGCCACGCCGCAGGCCGCAGGCAGGCAAGTCTGGGGACCCCCGTTCCTAGAACGCCGACAGTAGCTCCCGGGCCCAAGGCGCGCCCGGGCTTGGCCTAGCAGGGAAGCGAAGGGGCGAGCGCGAAGCGCCACGAGCCCCAACAGCCTACGGCCTTGGGCGCCGTGTGGCGATTGATTGGACATGGGCGTCTGCGCTTCCCCACGATGCCTTGGCGACCGCACGACTTGATAAGTCCATGTATGCAGAGAAACCGTTCATGATTACCTGTGATCGTGGTGCTCGACGGTTGGCCTCCTCCGGCTATAAGTACGGGGTTGCACGAGTCCCCTCAGCCCGTCCCTTCTTGTTGCTCCTTTTCTTCTTCTTGGCTACTCGCCGCTCCCATGGCTCCAAAGAGATTCTCGGCCGCGGAGAAAGGAAAGGCCCCCCAGGCTGGGCCTGACTCCCCCCGGCCAAGCGCGGCCGAGGCCGCCCTCGCAAGTATTCCACAGTCCCCGTAGTGGCTTCCTGCAGCCATGGAGGCGGTTCCCTGTGCGGTGGTGAGCGCCTGACCGCCGATAGGGGGCACGCTGTGGCTGTGTGCCCCCCTAGTCCATGCTTTCGCTCTGCGGAGGTGCTGCCGGAGTTCGTCGTGTGGTCAGCGGACCCAACCAGCACCCGGCTCCGGCTCCCCTGTTTCTTCGTAGGTGATCTGCCGGCCAGCGCCCGGTGCGGCTTCTGGCTCCAGGCGGACGGCTGCTGCAGCAGGGCCTCCTGGGCTTCGCTGGAGGTCTTCATTTCTAAGAGTGGGGCCCTGACCCGCGGCTGGCAAACGTTTGCCCGCGCGTGCGGCCTGGGCCGGTGGTGCACCCTGCACTTCAAGTTCGATGGCGACGCCACCCTCTACGTGAGGGTGTTCGGGGAAGACGGTCGCCGTGCTGGGTGCTGCCCCAAAGACGACGACCGTGGCCGCCTGCCTAGCCCCGGTACTGACCAGGATGAAGACGGCGACGGGTGTACAGGCGGCGGTGCTCGGGGTTCACTGAGCTTTGGCGACTCCCTCTCAGGAAGCAGCTCCTCCAGCGGTGGCCGTGACCAGCCCCCGCGCCGTCGCACCTACCTGGGTGAAGGTAGCGAGTCAGCCCGCCGTCGTGCCCCGGCGAAGCGAGAGGAGGGATCCGCCTGAGCCTCAGGAGCAGCTCGAACCTTCGCTGTGGGTTGGTGCACGACGAATCGCGCCCATTTTGCTTTCCTTCTTTTCCTGCGCAGAAACAAAAGGTGGTATAGGGCCCCGCGGGGGCGTGTTAGAACTGCTGTTGTTAACCATCGTGCTGCTTCCGCTATTTCTGTGTTGTGTTCCCGCGCCGTGCACCCGTGTGCGGGAATTATTTTAGCTCGGTGGGGCTTGACGCGGTCCTCGCCTCCCGAGGCCGTGGCCTCGCCGTGTGCTTTGTGCCCTGCAAGGATCAGTAGGAGGGGTAACTTTCGGTCTTGGTTGTGGGGGCGATCGGCCTAGGTCCTGCACTCGTGTCGCGATGCCCGTGAGGCACGGACTGGGAGGGGTGCTCCCGCAGAGGACTCGAATAGGAAAGCTCGAAATGATCAGGGCAGAAAACACTTGCGAGGGCACCCGCGAACCTCCCTCGCGAGACTTGTGCGAGAGAAAACGAGGCAAGCGAGTGAAAAAGATAAAGAGCCACAAGCCAGGAACGTCAACAACTCCAATAAAACTTCAAACGGGGATAAAGAAGCCAACTGCAGAAAGCAAATGGGAAAGCCGCGTCCGGCACCTATTCTAGTCTTCGACGTCTTCTCACCAACGCGGAGCTAAGTGCTACCACTGGGCGTGGGCGGGAGCCCCCGAGGCCCGAGGGCGGCACTTCGAAGACTCCGGGGCGTGTACAGCCCCACTCATTATTACGTGAGAGTGTCACGGGCGGCGAGCTTCACAGGAATTGGCCTTCTTCACAGGCACCGGGCCTTTCCAGAAACGCGGCAGCTTCACAGGCATTTGCCTTCTTCACAGGCACCGGGCCTTTCCCAAAACGTGGCAGCTTCACAGGCATTTGCCTTCTTCATAGGCACCGGGCCTTTCCCAAAACACGACAGCTTCACAGGCATTCGCCTTCTTCACAGGCACCGGGCCTTTCCCAAAACGCAATAGCTTCACAGGCATTCACCTTCTTCACAGGCACCGGGCCTTTCCTAGGCGCTAGGCCTCGCTCAGTGATAGAACCTCCGGAGATGTTGAATGTTCCACGCGTTCTGGATGGGTACCCCCTCCGTGGTCTCCAAGCGCGCGGAGCCAGGCTGGAGACATGAACAACCTTGAATGGGCCCTCCCACATGGGAGAGAGCTTGTGCAGCCCCTCCCTGGAGAGAACCCGTCTGAGCACGAGATCCCCTACCTCAAGAGTTCTGGGGCGGATGTTGCGGTAATGGTATCGTCGCAGCGCCTATTGATACCTTGCCGCTTGCAGCGCGGCTTCTCGATGGCGTTCCTCCCCCAGCATAAGATCCGTCCCCCGCATGGCGTCCTGCTACGTCTCGTCGAATGCCAGGACCCGTGCGGAGCGACGCCTGACCTCGTGAGGGAGGACAGCCTCTGCTTCATAGACGAGCAAGAACGGGGTCTCGCCAGTCGGCTTGGTCGTAGTTGTGCGGATTGACCACATCACGGACTAGAGCTCGTCATACCAGCCCCTACCGCAAGCCTCCAGCTTCTTCTTGAAGGTCCTGGCTTTGAGGCCCCTCAGGACCTCCGCGTTGGCCCGCTCGGCCTGGCCGTTGCTCCGGGAGTGTGCTACCGAAGCGTAGCATATCTACGTTCCAAGGTAGCACAGTACATTTTGAAGAGATTACTGGTGAATTGCGAACCGTTGTCGGGGATGATGCGGTTGGGCACCCCAAATCGGCTCACGAGGCCCTTGATGAATTTGACCATAGAGCCTGCTGATACGTCTCCGTCGTATCTACTTTTCCAAACACTTTTGCCCTTGTTTTGGACTCTAACTTGTATGATTTGAATGGAACTAACCCGGACTGACGCTGTTTTCAGCAGAATTGCCATGGTGTTGTTTTATGTGCAGAAAACAAATATTCTCAGAATGACCTGAAACTCCACGGAACATCTTAGAAAAAACAATAAAAAATCCTCGCCAAAGATGAAGACCAGGGGGCCCATCACTATGAAGAACTTGAGAGATCCAAAAACCAAGATCTATCCCTCAACTACGAGGGGAGGTAAGGAACTGCCATCTAGCTCTGCACTTGATTCACCTTCTGTTATGAGTAAGTTTGCGACACCTACACCTGCTTCTGCTATTCGTTCTGATATGTCGCGTGTTATTGATGCTGTCACTTCTGCTATGCATGATACTTATGATGAAACTGCTTCTATGCCTGATACTACCGTGCCCCTTAGTGAATTTCTTGATGAACAAATTGCTAGGGCTAGAGAAAAAGAAATTATTGAATCTGAATACGATGATGATAGTGATGATGAAAATATGCCTGTTATTCCAGAGGGCTATCTTTTTGATGGAATCTTCTGCCGCTATTTTAGCTTGCAAAGATAGATATGAGCTTAAGAGGTTATTAGTTAAATGGAACAAAGAATCACTTAGAGATAAAATGAAACCCGGCCCTGCTTTTGCTACTTCACCTATATGTGTTCCTGATAAGGATTATGAATTCTCTATTGATCCTGATATAATTACTTTGGTTGAATCTGATCTGTTTTATGGTTATGAATATGAAACTGTTGTGGCACATCTTACTAAGTTAAATGATATAGCTGCCCTGTTCACTAATGATGAGAGATCGCGTTACTTTTATATACTCAAAATATTTCCATCCTCATTAAAGGGTGATGCTAAGATATGGTTTAATTCTCTTGATCCTGGTTGTGTGCGTAGTCCCCAGGATATGATTTATTACTTCTCTGCTAAATATTTCCCTGCTCATAAGAAACAAGCTGCTTTGAGGGAAATATACAACTTTGTGCAAATTAAAGAAGAGAGTCTCCCACAAGATTGGGGGAGGCTTCTCAAGTTACTTAATGCTTTGCCTGATCATCCTCTTAAGAAACCTGGAATACTTGTTATCTTTTATAATGGACTAACCGATGCTTCCAGAGATTACCTGGATAGTTGTGTTGGTTCTCTTTCAGGGAAAGAACACCAGATGAAGCTGAAATTCTATTGAATAATATGTTGACAAATGAAAATAATTGGGCACCTCCTGAGCCAACTCCTGCTCCAATTACTAAACCTATTCCTAAAGCAACTCCGAAGAAGAGAGGTATTCTATTTCTCAGTCCCGAAGATATGCAAGAGGCAAAGAAATCTATGAAAGAAAAAGGTATTAAAGCTGAAGATGTTAAGAATTTACCTCCTATTGAAGAAATACATGGTCTTAATATACCGCCTGTTGAAGAAACATATGATCTCAATTCTTTATTTACTGAAGAACCTCCTGATCCCGATATCCTGACACGGGTAGTAAAGGTAAATTCTCTCTACAGATATGATAAAGCTGAGATCCCTACTACTAAAATTTCTAGTCAGTGCTTGGATGAGTTTGATAACTTTATGTTTAAGCAAGATGACTTCAATGCTTATTTTGGTAGACAATTAAAAGAAAATGCTTATATGATTAGACGCTTGGGTGATTATATGGCTGATATTAAAGGTGAACTTAAACGTGTTAGCAAACATGCTTCTATGGTTACCACTCAAGTAGAACAAGTACTTAAGGCTCAAAAAGAAGTGCTTGATGAAATAAATAGTAAGAAAAATGATTATGCCGTTAGACTGGCTACTAGAACGGGTAGAATGACTCAGGAACCTTTGTATCCTGAAGGCCACCCTAAGAGAATCGAGCAAGATTGTCAAAGAAATAATATTGATGTTCCTAGTTCTTCTAAAAAGAAGAAGAAGAAAAATGATAGAACTGTGCAAACTTCTAGTGAACCTATTGCTGAACCACCTGATAATCCAAATGATATTTCTATGTCTGATGCTGAAACACAATCTGGTAATGAACATGAACGTAGTAAAAATATTAATGATGATGTTCATGATGATGCTCAACCTAGTAATGATAATGATGTAGAAATTGAACCTGCTGTTGATCTTGATAACCCACAATCAAAGAATCAACGTTATGATAAAAGAGACTTTGTTGTTAGGAAACATGGTAAAGAAAGGGAACCTTGCGTTCAGAAACCCATGCCCTTTCCTCCGAAACCATCCAAGAAAAAGGATGACGAGGATTTTGAGCGATTTGCTAAAATGATTAGGCCTATCTTTTTGCGTATGCAATTAACTGATGTGCTCAAAACAAATCCTTATGCTAAATATATGAAGAATGTCATTACTAATAAAAGAAAGATATCGGAAGCTGAGATTTCCACCATGCTTGCTAATTATACTTTTAAGGGTGGAATACCAAAGAAACTTGGAGACCCCAGAGTACCTACTATACCTTGCTCCATTAAAAGAAATTATATTAAAACTGCTTTATGTGATCTTGGAGCCGGTGTTAGTGTTATGCCTCTCTCTTTATATCGTAGACTTGACTTGAATAAGCTGACACCTACTGAAATATCTTTGCAAATGGCTGATAAGTCAACTGCTATACCTGTTAGTATCTGTGAGGATGTCCCTGTTGTGGTTGCAAACGTTACTATTTTAACGGACTTTGTTATACTTGATATTCCCGAGGATGATAGTATGTCTATTATTCTTGGAAGACCTTTTCTTAATACTGCAGGGGCTGTTATTGATTGCAACAAAGGCAATGTCACTTTTCATGTCAATGGTAACGAGCATACGGTACACTTTCCAATGAAACAACCTCAAGTTCATAGTATCAACTCTATTGGAAAAATTCTATCGATTATATTTGGAGGTTTTGAATTTCCTCTTCCTACTGTCAAGAAGAAATATGATATTCTTATTATTGGGGATGTGCATATCCCCGTTGTCAGGACCCCGATTCTAAGTCACATCGATCTAGCCGGTAACACCTCATATCACTTTGCGGCCTCACGCACGGTATTCCCACGGTGTCGCCTTACCATGGCCCAGGACCATTTGCGCCTTTTGGCTCACATATATGATAGTGTTGCTAGCATCCATATGACAGAGAAGCACAAGACTACATTTCCCCATAAGAGACGCTACCAAGGATAAACAACTAGGTTGTCGGATCCCACACATACCAAGCATTTCAATCATACACACAATATGCTCGATATGTGTAAATACAACATGGCACAACAACATAACTCTACGACTCAAGTATTTATTCATTAGGCTCCGAGGAGCGAGATATTACAAACATGGGCCTCATGACCCAACATTCAGAGCATACAAGTCAAAGCACATGCGGAAGCTTAACTTGTCTGAGTACAGACAACTAAAAATGAAGAAGGCTGAGGAGCCTGACTATCTACCAGACCCTCGCATGGGTACAAGATCGTAGCTGAGGTAACAAGCTAAACGTCGAAGTCCACGTGGAACTACTAGCGAGACTGAAGTCTCTCTGCAAAACATAAAATAAGCAAACGTGAGTACAAATGTACCCAGCAAGACTTACATCAGAACTAACTACATATGCATCGGTATCAACAAAGGGGGTCGTGGAGTTTAACTGCAGCAAGCCATCTTTGACTCAGTGGCTAACCTGAACTACGACTGCAAGTAACTCTTTTGAGGTGGCACACACGAGTCCACAAATTCACCATACCAATACACCACTATGGATCCGCTCTCGTCTCCCTGCGAGAACGCCATCCATAGCACTCACCCTTATCTTGCGATTTTAGAGTATCCACTTTCACTTGTCTATGAACTATGCAAGGGGTCCAAGTTTCCATATCCGAGGAATCCGGCTATTCGAATAGATAATGATAACCCTGCAGGGGTGTACTTCTTCACACATGCTCTCGCCACTTATCGCCTTGTAAACATCATGTACCTTGGCAACCTTCAAGCGGAAGCCGGGCGAGGGAGTCGGCCACGACCTGACTGACCAACAAGTCTCTAGTCCAGGTTTATCGCCTATTCGGGTTCCATCTGCAAGGAGATCCGGCAGGGGTGTCGCTCACGGCCCCAAACGATGTGTGCAGGGTTCCCAAGCCCACCATCCGGGTGCCACTTGGTACACCGTGCCACTGTGCCTAGTCTGTCCCAAGCCCACCTGTACTGGGTGCCACTTGGTAGACTACTAACACTACCTACAAACACCATAAACTAGTTGCAACTCCTGGACAGAGATCGAGTTGATTAATAAGCCGAGAGGGCCGAGTTACCGGAACCCAATGTGTGGTAGTAATTGTTCATGGATCAAAAACACAGAACTCAGTTCCTGAGAACGGCTGCAATGAGACAACCCACCATGTACTCCTACATGGCCTCTCACCGCTACCTTTACCAAATCGTGTTCACACACTTAGCTCTCAACGGTAGGACAAGTTCACCATGTTCCAATTCATTCCCGATGAATCAGACCTGACTCAACTCTAAGCAGTAGCAGGCATGACAACAAGCATGAATGAGTAGGCGCATTAGGGCTCAAACAATTCCTACTCATGCTAGTGGGTTTCATCTATTTACTGTGGCAATGACAGGTCCTGCAGAGGAAAGGGGTTCAGCTACCGCGGCATGTAACAGTTGAAACGTTGTTGTCCTAATGCAGTAAAAGAGAGCAGGAGTGAGAGAGTGGGATTGTATCGGAATGACCAAGGGGGTTTTGCTTGCCTGGCACTTTTGAAGATAGTATAGTTCTTCATCGGTGTCATCGATCAAATCGTCGGAACGTCGTCTACTGAGAGGGGACAAACACCAACAACAGAGAGGAAACACAATCAATGCAATGCAATAATATGATGCATGAATGTGACATGGCAATAATGTTATGATTTGCACTAATGCATCTAACAACAATTTAAATGAAGTCCATATGAACCAAGGGTTCATATGCAAACTCCATAAGGGGTATTTAAAATGCCATTATCATGTTTTCACTTATACAGGGGGTATAAGTTGGTTGAACATGCATGAAAGTAGCATAAATGGATAGATTGAATTTTTTTGATAATTTTTCATATATAATTTATTTCATTTGGAGTTACGGTTGATTTTCTATGATTTTTAGAAGTTTTAACTATTTTCTGGAATTTCTAAATCATTTCTGAATAAGAAAAACCAGAAAAGCATTTACTACGTCAGCATGACGTCCGTGTGACGTCAGAAAGTCAACATGACCGTTCCTGGTCAAATCTGACCAGTGGGTCCCGCGTGTCACTGTCTAGGCTAATTAACAAAGTTAGTTAACACTAAACTAGTCCTAAACCCAGGTTAATTAGGGGCCTGGGCCCACACGTGGGTGACTCAGGGGAGTCAAACCCCGGGTCAAAGGTCAAACGTGCCGGCGGCTTGACGCCAGTGACGGCAGGTGCAGCAGAGTGCTGCGGAATCGCTGCTCCGGCCACGGTTTGATGCGTGGAGGGGTGCTACGCAGAGCTGGAACCCGTCCGCGTCATTTGGTGCAGGTGGTGTCACCGTCGGTGACTTAGAACGACGGCGGTGTCCTCAAATGCGGTGGCCGGAGTTCGGGCGATGATGCAAACGTCGCTATGGTGCACGGCAGGAGCAACAGGTGGTTGCTCTGGGCCCGTGGAGCTGTGCTAAGCACGGTGGTGATCGGTGGCGCCCGAGGTGGAAGACGAGCTTGAAGGCGTCACCACGGTGCTCTTGGATTCGTGATCTTCCGCGTGGAGGAGCTGTGCGTCGTCACAGAGCTTTTGGACACGGGGAAGGGGCGAGAAGACCACGGTGGTCATGGTGGCAGCGAACGGCAGCGACGGACCCGTTCGGGTGAGTGAGAGGGAGAGGTCCAGGGGAGGGGAGAGGCCACGGGTGAGGGAGAGGGGAGAGAGGCCTCTGGGCGTCTCCATGGCGCGTCAAGAAGAGCTGGCGTCGCAGTGGAAGCAGGAGCTGGCGCACGTGCAGCGACCACGCTCCCCTGCTCCTACTGGCAGGAGGTAGACGATGCAGTGAGGAGGTGGGCTGGGCCCTTTACAGCGATGGGCCGCAACTGGGCTGCTAGATGGCCTGCGTCAGGTAAGTCCACTCTCTCTCTCTCTCTCTTTACTAATTTGTTCTTCTTTTCTATTTTTGTTATTTTGTTTTGATTTAGTTTTTAACCCAAATCATTTTAATAAATCCTAAAAATAATTGTGGGCATTAAATGAATTATTACAGAGGCCCTTAACTATTTTCAGAATTATTGGGGCATTTAAAAACATTTATAGTATTTAAATGCCCCAATTCAAATACAATATGGGTTATTCAAAAATCCAGAATGGCCTAAAAATATGTGCATCATTTTTGGCAGAGGTTTTCACCTTTATCAAAAAAATGAACTTTTCTAAAGGGCATTCTGGGTTCATTGGAAATATTTTTATTTTGATCCTAATTGCATTTCATTTAGTGCTAGGGTTTGTCATCCCTATTTCAAATTTCAAACAAATATAGACATGATGCATGGATGCTTATGAAACTAATTGCAATCAAATTCTAGGGCTGTGACAACTCACCCCCACTAAACAAGAATCTCGTCCCGAGATTCAAGACGTGAGGTAAGAAGACAGAGGGAACACAAAGCTAATAACACGATCTTCATGATCCAACTGCCCTTCTCGGAGATGTTGATCCACTACATCATATTGATTATGACATCCTTTCCTTCGAGAACTTCATCCAACATGGAGACAAGAGAGCAAGACAACCTCACAAGAATGGATCGTCGGTCTTAATGAACACAAGATCAACTCACGGAATGAGGCATAGAAACATCCCTTGAGATGAGACGAAAAACACACATCAGAGATGATGGATGAGAAACATATGACAAAGGTTCAAATTGGTAGGCAACAATTCGATGCTTAAATAGATGGTGAGGGGGGTTTCAAAGTAGCAAGGAGTTAAGTTGCCCATGATACCATAACGGAACACCTCGGGGAAGGTGACTCGTAGAATTATTCCCTTAAGTGGCAAAAAGTATTACTTTTGAAATAGAGATTATTGAAACTCTCTATACCAGCCTGAGGTAATCACAATCGATCGTTGGAAGGGGTTCGAAAGAATGGCATACTCCAACTAGAATGGATGATGTGGACTACCTTATTGAAGACAACGTAATGGATGAATTTGCTTACGCGTGCTCTCAAGAACTTGAGCATTTCCATATTCATCAAGGTTCTACCAACATCCGAGTCGAGGATCCTGGCAACACATCTTACTACCTTGACGAATAGTGGTGGACAATGCAGATGCATAGAAAGACAACCCTTTCTCATATTTCACCTTAGCGAGGCCAAGGGAATGAAATCAGGATGATCGACCGAGAGACATTTAGTACTCCGCTTCTAATGTTCTCCTTGATGTACTGGTTACCACAGTCATGCTTTAAAGCATCAACATAGTCATCAAGTAGTGGTCGGACTTCGGAATACAAAGGATCCATAAGAAAGAACTCCTGGAGTAAATCCTAGGAAATCATTATGCGGAGGTGGCCAACTTCCTCAATCAAGTTACTACAATAATAGGTCTTCCGGCTGGGTGTGTTGGCCACGACATCCACTTTACCGGTTACAGAGACCCAATATTATAGTTCTTGGAGTGTGTTCCAACCATCATATTTGCCTGAGATTCAAATCTGGTTGGTGTCAGGATATTCCAGACTCATCAAGTCTAGAAAGAAAATGAAAGTTTGCAACACAATTCGACGATATGACGTTGCGAGATACTCGGGGAAATGAACTACGGTAGTAAGCTCCAAAACATGAGCTGGTTCTGCTAACACATGTGAACATGTTGTCCCATACAAGTATGACCACGTGGTAGTCTTATAATAAAAACACTACCGAGTTCAGGTGGGGAACCATCATCAAGGATAACAAAGTCCTTGCATAAGGCATGCTCTTAAGAAGGAACTTCTTCTCCTTGAACAAATCAATCAGTGGCTTGGTGTGCTAGGGAATACATATGGAGTGGAGGTAATTAATCTACCAAACCATATAATACATTCGCACATGCATAACTAACTTGGGATGGTACCAGAGGAAACAAAACAATCTTTCTCAAACTTATGGCGGCAACTTGCTCCAAATGCACATGAATTTGAGGAAGTCACTTCTTCCATCCAAGCATAAGCTTCATGAACGGAACACGAATGCATTGCTTACAAAGTTTCCAATACTAGGTTGATGTTCAACATGAATTATGGGGGAGACAAAATGCTGCTAATGGGTTCAACAGCAACTCATCGGAATTTCCATATCACTGGACTTCCACCATCATGTGAACACGGTGATAGCATTGGTCAGACCCAAAGGATGTAATGGTGTATGCTCGAGGGATCAACCACGAGTAAGACAACATTATGAACATCGTTGGTTCTGATTTGATTTGACGATAGCCCATACTCAAATCAAAGTTGATAAGACAATAGGTCCAACAACTGATCACAGGGACCAATCGATGAAGATATCATCTTTCTTCAACACACACACACACACACACAAAAAGATATCCCTTATCATGAACTAAGTCAGACAAGCTTCCATCTTCCAACTCTCCAAGTTGTTGTTTATCTTAACCAACTAGCTCGGGGGTATCCAACACAGATTCTTGGAGAATGTATGGTTTAGAGAAAAACCAACATGATCACGAACTCAACATAGCGATCAGGGAACAACCTGGTAATACTTCCGAGAAGATATTTGGAAAATCACGAACCATTGATATGTTACTAAGCTCAAGATCAATCTTGCTTTTCAGGGAAAGATGATATGATCAAGGGAGCGAGGGATTTACACAATCCTAACTCATTGATCGAAGAGTGCACTAGGAAATATGGACTAGGTAGTAAGATCAATCTTAGAATGGTAGTTCAATAACCAACACGCTAAGAATGAGAATATTGTCCATTTACTACCAAGCAACGAGTTGCTCGGAGTATTGATTTCACACATCATGATTCACTTGTCGGCATTCCGGTTACAATAACACGGGAACCGAGGAATGAACAATGATGGCAAGAAGTATCACTGCAACAAGAATTTATAAGAGATGGTGCAATTCTCATGATATACCTGACATCAAGAGGGCAATACTTCAGGTTAGAATAGAATCAAAAGCTGGATTGGCATTTTGACCTGTGGAATACAACTGCTTTGACCCAATCCTAAGTATGGATGAGGTACTGGAGTTTGTTTCTCCTAGTCATTCCAGAATAGAATGGCTTGACAGACCACAAGAATAAGAGGTATCGATGAGCATGAATGCAAGACATGCTCTTAACTATCAAGTGATAGACGGAGATCATGATACAACTAAAGAGAGGGACAACTCAAAGGAACATATTAACTTTGTGAGTTGTGGATGCATAGATTAGTATGTCAAACCAAGTTCAACATATTTCTTCCGGATAACCCATGCAAATAAGGTAGAACTGCCAGAGTCACATCATAGAATCGAGAACTCGTCAAGAGCACTCTTATTGTGATCTTTTGGTTCAAAAGAACTTCTGCCATAAGCAGTTCATGGTACTTGAAAGAAGAAAATACCATGGACCTCGAGGACTATCGCAAAGGTTACTAATATTCTAAAGGAACTAGCAAACACTATCAACAGAAGGTAAGTGGAGTGAATCTTGGGTCAAGAACCCAAGAGTAGAATACCTACTACTAAATGGCATCACGGGATGCTTTCGAGAACAATGGCCAGAATCATCACACCGGGAATACAAAGCATTGCTAGATTACTAGGTGACTCTCTAAGACACCTATGGTCATAATAATAGCTCCAACATATATGTCGAGGCAACAGAGTACCTGAACTCACTGGCTAGTGTGCTTATTCTGACCAAAAGGACATCGGGAACGGAGGAAGGATTTGCAAATGCATCAGATTATTTAGAAACCTGGAATGACTTGGACAGCATAACGGCTGTAAATGCTCGAAAAGATTTGAGACATCCTACAAAAATGGTGGCATAACCACTCAACATCGCAATGTCAAGGTTCTGAGGCCAGCTATGAACATATGGAAGTAGTAGGAACTGAACTGAGGCTTGAACTCAACAATCCTAGGCAACTACGGTTTAGTAACACGTCATCCCGAGAGATAGAAGAGAAGCCTAGTTCTTAACCCCCATAGAAAAGAAGAGGTTGACTCAGATTAGAAGGTCATGAGGATAAGGAGTAAAAAGAGCCTTACGTTCCCATCCACAATCAATTCCCTTATATAACTAAAGCATTTCTAGACACGACTTCGACCGGTTTGGCTTGGTAATCCTACAGGCAGTCAGGCTCTGATACCAAAGCTGTCAGGACCCCGATTCTAAGTCACATCGATCTAGCCGGTAACACCTCATATCACTTTGCGGCCTCACGCACGGTATTCCCACGGTGTCGCCTTACCATGGCCCGGGATCGTTTGCGCCTTTTGGCTCACGTATATGATAGTGTCGCTAGCATCCATATGACAGAGAACCCGGGCCGACATGACTAGTCGTGAACCCAAAGTGGCACTAACTTACGGGGACAGGCATATATGAATCAACATCGAGCATGTCGGTCAGCAGCGTGCGAATCTGGGCTGTAGCACTAGGCTAACAGGACTCCGGTGAACCGGGCTGTAGCAGGCTAGGCAGGACTCCGGATGTCACCGCGTGACATTTCCCCGAAGGGACATACACAGGAACAAAGTGAATCACATGCCGGCCAGTCAAGTGCTCCGGAGCAGTAGTGCTGGGCTAGCAGGACTCTGGTGAACCGGGCTATAGCGGACTACTATGGCTCATGGAAGCGCAAGACTACATTTCCCCATAAGAGAGGCTACCAAGGATAAACAACTAGGTTGTCGGATCCCACA
Organism: Triticum dicoccoides; assembly: GCF_002162155.2. Taxonomy (NCBI): domain Eukaryota; kingdom Viridiplantae; phylum Streptophyta; class Magnoliopsida; order Poales; family Poaceae; genus Triticum; species Triticum dicoccoides. Next base: position 508,637,156 of record NC_041380.1, read on the forward strand.
CATACCAAGCATTTCAATCATACACACAATATGCTTGATATGTGTAAATACAACATGGCACCACAACATAACTCTACGACTCAAGTATTTATTCATTAGGCTCCGAGGAGCGAGATATTACAAACATGGGTCTCATGACCCAACATTCAGAGCATACAAGTCAAAGCACATGCGGAAGTTTAACTTGTCTGAGTACAGACAACTAAAAATGAAGAAGGCTGAGGAGCCTGACTATCTACCAGACCCTCCCAAGGGTACAAGATCGTAGCTGAGGTAACAAGCTAAACGTCGAAGTCCACGTGGAACTACTAGCGAGACTGAAGTCTCTCTGCAAAACATAAAATAAGCAAACGTGAGTACAAATGTACCCAGCAAGACTTACATCATAACTAACTACATATGCATCGGTATCAACAAAGGGGGTGGTGGAGTTTAACTGCAGCAAGCTGGCTTTGACTCAGTGGCTAACCTGAACTACGACTGCAAATAACTCTTTTGAGGTGGCGCACACGAGTCCACAAATTCACCATACCAATACACCACTATGGATCCGCTCCCGTCTCCCTGCAAGAACGTCATCCATAGCACTCACGCTTATCTTGCAAGTTTTAGAGTATCCACTTTCACTTGTCTATGAACTATGCAAGGGGTCCAAGTTTCCATATCCGAGGAATCCGGCTATTCGAATAGATAATGATAACCCTGCAGGGGTGTACTTCTTCACACATGCTCTCACCACTTATCGCCCTGTAAACGTCATGTACCTCGGCAACCTTCAAGCGGAAGCTGGGCGAGGGAGTCGGCCACGACCTGACTGACCAACAAGTCTCTAGTCCAGGTTTATCGCCTATTCGGGTTCCATCTGCAAGGAGATCCGGCCGGGGTGTTGCTCACGGCCCCAAACGATGTGTGCAGGGTTCCCAAGCGCACCATCCGGGTGCCACTTGGTACACCGTGCCACTGTGCCTAGTCTGTCCCAAGCCCACCTGTACCGGGTGCCACTTGGTAGACTACTAACACTACCTACAAACACCATAAACTAGTTGCAACTCCTGGACAAAGATCGAGTTGATTAATAAGCCGAGAGGGCCGAGTTACCGGAACCCAATGTGTGGTAGTAATTGTTCATGGATCACAAACACAGAACTCAGTTCCTGAGAACGGCTGCAATGAGACAACCCACCATGTACTCCTACATGGCCTCTCACCGCTACCTTTACCAAATCGTGTTCACACACTTAGCTCTCAATGGTAGGACAAGTTCACCATGTTCCAATTCATTCCCAATGAATCAGACCTGACTCAACTCTAAGCAGTAGCAGGCATGACAACAAGCATGAATGAGTAGGCACATCAGGGCTCAAACAATTCCTACTCATGCTAGTGGGTTTCATCCATTTACTGTGGCAATGACAGGTCATGCAGAGGAAAGGGGTTCAACTACCGCGGCATGTAATAGTTGAAATGTTGTTGTCCTAATGCAGTAAAAGAGAGCAGGACCGAGAGAGTGGGATTGTATCGGAATGACCAAGGGGGTTTTGCTTGCCTGGCACTTCTGAAGATAGTATAGTTCTTCATCGGTGTCATCGATCAAATCGTCGGAACGTCGTCTACTGAGAGGGGACAAACACCGACAACAGAGAGGAAACACAATCAATGCAATGCAATAATATGATGCATGAATGTGACATGGCAATAATGTTATGATTTGCACTAATGCATCTAGCAACAATTTAAATGAAGTCCATATGAACCAAGGGTTCATATGCAAACTCCATAAGGGGTATTTAAAATACCATTATCATGTTTTCACTTATACAGGGGGTATAAGTTGGTTGATCATGCATGAAAGTAGGTGACCTAGAACGATGGCGGCGTCCTCAAATGCGGCGGACGGAGTTCGGGCGATGATGCAAATGTCGCTATGGTGCACGGCAGGAGCAACGGGTGGTTGCTCTGGGCCCGTGGAGCTGTGCTGAGCATGGTGACGCGCTCGGTTTTGAGCCTGAGCGGCTGCGGCGTCAGCGGTGACATGGCCGGCGGGCGGAAGCTTTCGGCTCCGGTGGAGAGCACGGTTAGGGGATGTGTTCGGCAGCAAGAAGAGAGGGGAAAGACGGCGGGGCTCACTGGGGGTCAGAGGAGAAGGTCAACGGGCTCGGGGGCGCGCCAGACGTCACGAATCGACGGCGGTGATCGGTGGCGCAAGAGGTGGAAGACGAGCTCGAAGGCGTCACCACGGTGCTCTTGGGTTCGGGATCTGTCGCGTGGAGGAGCTATGCGTCGTCATGGAGCTTTTGGACACGGGGAAGGGGCGAGAAGACCATGGTGGTCACGGTGGCAGCGAACGGCGGCAACGGACCCGTTCGGGTGAGTGAGAGGGAGAGGTCCAGGGGAGGGGAGAGGCCACGGGTGAGGGAGAGGGGAGAGAGGCCTCTGGGCGTCTCCGTGGCGCGTCCAGAAGAGTCGGCGTCGCGGTGGAAGCAGGAGCTAGCGCGCGCGCAGCGACCACGCTCCCCTGCTCCTACTGGCAGGAGGTAGACGACGCGGTGAGGAGGTGGGCTCGGCCCTTTACATTGATGGGCCGCAGCTGGGCTGCTAGATGACCTGCGTCAGGTAAGTCCACTCTCTCTCTCTCTCTTTACTGATTTGTTCTGCTTTTCTATTTTTGTTATTTTGTTTTGATTTAGTTTATAATCCAAATCATTTTAATAAATCCTGAAAATAATTGTGGGCATTAAATGAATTATTACAAAGGCCCTTAACTATTTTAAGAATTATTGGGGCATTTAAAAATATTAATAGTATTGTAATTCCCCAATTCAAATACAATATGGGCTATTCAAAAATCCAGAATGGCCTAAAAAATATGTGCATCATTTTTGGCAGAGGTTTTCACCTTTATCAAAAAACTGAACTTTTCTAAAGGGCATTCTGGGTTCATTGGAAATATTTTTATTTTGATCCTAATTGCATTTCATTTAGAGCTAGGGTTTGTCATCCCTATTTCAAATTTCAAACAAATATAGACATGATGCATGGATGCTTATGAAACTAATTGCAATCAAATTCTACGGCAGTGACAACTCACCCCCACTAAACAAGAATCTTGTCCCGAGATTCAAGACGTGAGGTAAGAAGACAGAGGGAACAAAAGCTAATAACACGATCTTCATGATCCAACTGCCCTTCTCGGAGATGTTGATCCACTACATCATATTGATTATGACATCCTTTCCTTCGAGAACTTCACCCAACATGGCGACAAGAGAGCAAGACAACCTCACAATAATGGATCGTCGATCTTAATGAACACAAGATCAACTCACGGAATGAGGCGTAGAAACATCCCTTGAGCTGAGACGCAAAACACACATCAGAGATGATGGATGAGAAACATATGACAAAGGTTCAAATTGGTAGGCAACAATTCAACGCTTAAATAGATGGTGAGGGGGGGCTTCAAAGTAGCAAGGAGTTAAGTTGCCCATGATACCATAACGGAACACCTCGGGGAAGGTGACTCATAGAATTATTCCCTTAAGTGGCAAAAAGTATTACTTTTGATACAGAGATTATTGAAAATCTCTTTACCAGCCTGTGGTAATCACTATCGATCGTTGGAAGGGGTTCGAAAGAATGGCATACTCCGACTAGAATGGATGATGTGGACTACTTTGTTGAAGACAACGTAATGGATGAATTTGCTTACGCGTGCTCTCAAGAACTTGAGCATTTCCATATTCATCAAGGTTCTACCAACATCTGAGTCGAGGATCCTTGCAACACATCTTACTACCTTGACGAATAGTGGTGGACAATGCACATGCATAGAAAGACAACCCTTTCTCAGATTTCACCTTAGCGAGGCCAAGGGAATGAAATCTGGATGATCGACCGAGAGACATTTAGTACTCCGCTTCTAATGTTCTCCTTGATGTACTGGTTACCACAGTCATGCTTTAAAGCATCAACATAGTCATCAAGTAGTGGTCGGACTTTGGAATACAAAGGATCCATAAGAAAGAACTCCTGGAGTAAATCCTAGGAAATCCTTATGGGGAGGTGGCCAACTTCCTCAATCAAGATACTACAATAATAGGTCTTCCGGCTGGGTGTGTTGGCCACGACATCCACTTTACTGATTACAGAGAGACCAATATTATAGTTCTTGGAGTGTGTTCCAACCATCATATCTGCATGAGATTCAGATCTGGTTGGTGTCAGGATATTCCAGACTCATCAAGTCTAGAAAGAAAAATGAAAGTTTGCAACACAATTCGGCGATATGACGTTGCCCCCCCAGGGCGCGCCCCCTGCCTAGTGGGCCCACGGTGGCCCTCCTCCACTTATCCCAGCACCCATCTTCTTCCTCTGTCTCACACAAACCCGAAAAAACAACTCAAGCACGAGTTCCAGCCACTTTTGCTGTGATTTTCGATCTCCTTCCTCAAAGCACCTCTCGCAAAACTGCTTGGGGAGATTGTTCCTTGGTATGTGACTCCTCCATTGGTCCAATTAGTTTTTGTTCTAGTGCTTTATTCTTTGCAAATTTGTGCTGCATGGGTGACCATGTTCTTGAGCTGGCATGTCAAATTTATATGGTTCTAAGTAGTTCTAATGCTTGATATAGGCTCTAGGCACTTGTAGGAGTAGTTGCTATCAGTTTTATTAAAATTGGTTCACTTTTGTTTGAAGTTACTAAAAATTTTAGATTATTTCAGAAAAATAATGAGATTTTTGAGGGGCTCATCGAGCCAAAGCTCGAAGGAAAAGGCACCGAAGCTTAAGTATAATTTGCCGCGCACCGCGGAGATTCGGGCGGTGAATGGCCTTCTGAAGATTTCTTGAGAGCAGCCGGTATCTACGAAGATTTTCATGAATTGGCTCACAATGCAGGCCTCACCGCTTTCCTCCACGACCAATGCGATCAGTATCTCTTACTCACAAATACATTTGTGCAAAACTTTCATTTTCATTCTAGGAACTCACCACCTACGGTGGAGTTTCATTTATATGATGAGCATAAGGAGATGTCACTTTATGATTTCGATTGGATTTGTTCAATCCCTTTTGAGGGCAAGACAGAAGAACCACATCATGATGATGTGGCTGGGTTTATTGATACTATCACTGTAGGAGAAACTAGAAAGGTTTCCGATGCACGAATCACTAGCATACATTTTCCTGTTTTATGCCACTTTGCATTATTTGCTAGTCATTGTTTAATTGTACGCGGAAACAGTGGAAACCTTAGTATCCCTGATATAATTATTCTGCACCACGGTTTATACAGTGATAACACTTTTAGTATGGGCGGTATTATTGCTAGACGGTTAAGTATGAACCGTACTAAGGGTCCCATCTTTGGAGGCGTCTATGCCACAAGCCTAGTTGCACATTTTAACATACCTATTAGGCATGCTGAGAAGGAAGAAAAGGTGATGCCCCGTGTTTATCTAGATCATAAAAGTATGGTGGCACATGATTTTATTGTTAAGAATAGGGCAGGAGAGCTTAAATATCAATTGTTCTTTAACAAACATCATCTTGAGACTATTATACTGCCTGCTCCTTCTTTGTTTAATTTTGTAGGACCCTACCTCGTTACGTGGGCTGTCGTCCAAGCTTACAAGAATCCTGCACCAGCCCCGGAACAGGAACCACAAGATGAACCTCCACGACAATCTGTTTATTCTTGGGATCCAGAGATGACTGTCAGCCAGTGGCAGTCAGAGTCTTCTTCTTCATCACAGTATGATCCCAACTATTCTTCCTCATCACAGTACGACCCCAACAATTATTATTATGGATATCCACCAGGCTAGCCGTGGCCATAAACCAACTTAGGCCAAAAGCCTAAGCTTGGGGGAGTACGTATTTCTCATCGACATTACATTTATGTTCACACACACTCATTGCTAGATGTCGGTGCTCATACTTTTTCACTGTAATATCCATGCTAGTTTATTTTCTTTTTCCTACTTTCTTCTTGTGTGTTTGCTAAACCTTAAGAAAAAACAAAAAAAATTAGTAGTAGTTTATTTTTCTGCTGTAGTAGTAATAATTAAAAAGAAAACCCAAAAATATTTCCCTTTCTTCTTTTGCTTGTTGGGAGCTTTCCCGTGCAAATAGTTTTATTTCTTTTCTTTTCTTTGGGGGTTAGTAGGAGAAGACCATAATTAAATTGTTGAAGTGGGTCTTATATGCATTATTGTTGATTTAACCAAGAGCCCATATTGCCTTGTCTTCTCTTGTTTATTGAATGCTCATAGATTCCAGCTTAGTCCAATGCACGTACACTCTTATTATTTTTCACACCGTTCGGTCGTGCAAGTGAAAGGCAATTATGATGATATATGATGGACTGACTGAGATGAGAAAAGCTGGTATGAACTCGACCTCTTTTGTTTTTGTAAATATGATGAGTCCCTCGTTCTTGATTCGGCTTATTATGAATAAACATGTTTGCAATGACAATTAGAGATCATAGTTGCTTGTGCCACGCTTGATTAGCTACGAGTTATAATGATTTACCTTGTGTGCCAACATGCTATTGAGATGATTATGATGTGGTATGATGGGGTGATATCCTCCTTTGAATGATTTAAGTGACTTGACTTGGCACATGTTCACGCATGTAGTTGAAACAAAATCAACATAGCCTTCACGATATTTATGTTCATGGTAGATTATATCCTACTCATGCTTGCATCCAATGTTTATTAATTTTAATGCATGTACATGGCTGTTGTCGCTCTCTAGTTGGTCGCTTCCCAGTCTTTTGCTAGCCTTCACCTGTACGAAGCGGGAATACTGCTTGTGCATCCAATCCCTTAAACCCCAAAGTTATTCCAGATGAGTCCACTATACCTTCCTATATGCGGTATCTACCTGCCGTTCCAAGTAAATTTGCATGTGCCAAACTCTAAACCTTCAAATAAACATTCTGTTTTGTATGCTCGAATAGCTCATGTATCAACCAAGGTTGTCTTTATCTTCCATGTTAAGCGGGTTATTCTCAAGAGGAGTGGACTCCGCTCCTCACTCACGAGAAAATGGCTGGTCACCGGGATGCCCAGTCCCATGCTTTATGCAAACTAAATCAAAATTAATTGCAAACAAAACTCCCCCTGGGACCTGATGTATGTTGGAGGCACTCGTTGTTTCGAGCAAGCCATGGATTGATGCGTGTTGGTGGAGGGGGAGTATAAACTTTACCGTTCTGTTTGGGAACCACCTATAATGTGTCTAGCATGGAAGATATCGCCATCTCTTAGTTGTTATGTTGACAATGAAAGTATACCGCTCAAAATACAATTTATCTCTATTTCAAAACTAAGCTCTGGCACCTCTACAAATCCCTGCTTCCCTCTGTGAAGGGCCTATCTATTTACTTTTATGCTGAGTCATCATCCTCTTATTAAAAAGCACTAGCTGGAGAGCACAGCTGTCATTTGCATTCATCACTGTTAATTTATATTGGTTATGACTATGATTGGATCTCTTTTTACCATGAATTACAATGTCTAGTTAGTCCTTGATCTTTAAAGGTGCTCTGCATTTATGTTTTGCGGTCTCAGAAAGGGCTAGCGAGATACCATCTTGTTATATCATATTATGATTGTTTTGAGAAAGTGTTGTCATCCGAGATTTATTATTATGGCTTGCTAGTTGATTATGCTATTGATGTGAGTAATTGTGAGACCTGAGAATTATTGCAAATGTGGTTAGTTATGGTCTATGCTGAAAACTTGAATGCTGGCTTGACATAGTTACAACAACAAGAGCAAAGAGTTTGTAAAAGTTTTTCTTTCTTTCTTTCAGTTTGTCAACTGAATTGCTTGAGGACAAGCAAGGGTTTAAGCTTGGGGAGTTGATACGTCTCCATCGTATCTACTTTTCCAAACACTTTTGCCCTTGTTTTGGACTCTAACTTGTATGATTTGAATGGAACTAACCCGGACTGACATTGTTTTCAGCAGAATTGCCATGGTGTTGTTTTATGTGCAGAAAACAAATATTCTCGGAATGACCTGAAACTCCACAGAACATCTTAGAAAAAACAATAAAAAATCCTCGCCAAAGATGAAGACCAGGGGGCCCACACCCTTCTCACGAGGGTGGGGGGCGCCCCCGCTAGGGCGCGCCCCCTACCGCGTGGGCCCCCTGGATGCCCTCCGACGCCAACTCCAACTCTATATATTTGCTTTCGGAGAGAAAAAATAAGAGAGAAGAAATCATCGCGTTTTACGATACGGAGCCGCCGCCAAGCCCTAAAACCCCTCGGGAGGGCTGATCTGGAGTCCGTTCGGGGCTCCGGAGAGGGGGATTCGTCGCTATCGTCATCATCAACCATCCTCCATCACCAATTTCATGATGCTCACCGCCATGCGTGAGTAATTCCATCGTAGGCTTGCTGGACGGTGATGAGTTGGATGAGATTTATCATGTAATCGAGTTAGTTTTGTTATGGTTTGATCCCTAGTATCCATTATGTTCGGAGATTGATGTTGCTATGACTTTGCTATGCTTAATGCTTGTCACTAGGGCCCGAGTGCCATGATTTCAGATCTGAACCTATTATGTTTTCATGAATATATGTGAGTTCTTGATCCTATCTTGCAATTCTATAGTCACCTACTATGTGTTATGATCCGGCAACCCCGAAGTGACAATAATCGGGACCACTCCCGGTGATGACCATAGTTTGAGGAGTTCATGTATTCACTATGTGCTAATGCTTTGTTCCGGTTCTCTATTAAAGGGAGGCCTTAATATCCCTTAGTTTCCAATAGGACCCCGCTGCCACGGGAGGGTAGGACAAAAGATGTCATGCAAGTTCTTTTCCATAAGCACGTATGACTATATACGGAATACATGCCTACATTACATTGATGAATTGGAGCTAGTTCTATGTCACCCTATGTTATGATTGTTACATGATGAACCGCATCCGGCATAATTATCCATCACTGATCCGGTGCCTACGAGTTTTCCATATACTGGTTTACGCTTATTTACCTTCCCGCTGCTACTGTTACAATCACTACAAAATACCAAAAACATTACTTTTGCTGTCTTTACTTTTGTTGCCGCTACCACCACTATCATATTACTGTGCTACTAAACACTTTGTTGCAGATACTAAGTTTCCAGGTGTGGTTGAATTGACAAATCAGCTGCTAATACTTGAGAATATTCTTTGGCTCCCCTTGTGTCGAATCAATAAATTTGGGTTGAATACTCTACCCTCGAAAGCTGTTGCGATCCCCTATACTTGTGGGTTATCACCTGCCAGGATTGTGCGGACTGCTTCCACCTCAGCCCACTTGGTGAATCTATCAACGGTGACGTAGAGGTAGCGATAGCCCCCTGGCGCCCGAGGAAACGGGCCCAGAATGTCCAACCCCCAAACTGCGAACGGCCATGAGAGGGGTATAGTCTGTAGACCCCCCGCAGGTTGATGGATCTGCTTAGCGTGAAACTGGCAGGCCTCACAAGCCTTCACAAGCTCGACGGCGTCGTTGAGCGCTGTGGGCCAGTAGAATCCACTACGGAACGCCTTGTCGACGAGGGTCCGTGACAACGAGTAGTGCCCGCAGTCTCCGCCATGTATGTCCGCCAGTAGCTCCTTCCCTTGCTCTCGGGAAATGCAACGTAGGGACACGTCATTTGGTCACTTTCTGTAGAGCTCTCCATCCTTGATGCAATAAGTTGTGGCCTGCCGCGCCACACGCTCCACTTCCTCCTCGATTTTTGGCAGAGTCCCTTGCATCAGGTAGTTCTTGAGCTCCGGGATCCAACACCCTTCCTGAGGCTCTAACGCCAGGAGCAGGCGTGCCCCTGAGGCCGGGCCGCAGACCGGGGCTCCTGAGGGAGCTCCTCCCTTGGTTGCGCCGTGCTCAACAGTGGCAGCACCGCCGAGGGTTTGAAGAGCCGCTCCTCGAAGACGCCAGGCTCCTGAGGCAGCCACCTGGATGCCCTCTTGGCAATGTCATCGGCCTCCTGATTGGTGCCGCGAGGCACATGCTGCAACTCCAGCCCCCAGAACTGTTTCTGCATCTTGCGAACCTCAGCGAGGTAGGCTTCCATGTGCTCGTCCTTTGGCTCGTATATCTTGTTGGAGAAGTTGACGAGGAGCTGCGAATCGCCCTTAATGATGAGTCGCTTTACCCCTAAGGCAATCGCGGCCCTCAGGCCTGCTATGAGGCCTTCGTACTCCGCTATGTTGTTGGAGACCTTTTCTCCGTGCTGGAAGCAGAGTTGTACGGCATAGTAGAGTTTGTCCTAGGTAGGGGATAAAATCACTGCGCCAGCTCCCGCACCGTGTCGGCAGAACGCCCCATCAAAGTACGTGACCCAGCCGTCCGGTGCTTCACTTCCCGGGGAAAGTGATCCGTCTTTGCCTGCCTTGAGACCCGGCTCTTCTGCCCATTCTGCCATGAAAACCGCAAGTGCGGCTCCCTTGATGACTCTGGTCGTACTGAATTCTAGCTGAAATGCCTGTAGCTCAATGTTCCACTCAGCGACCCTCCCAGCTGAGTTGGGGCTCCTGAGTACTCTTTCCAAGGGGTATGCTGAGACGACTTTGATGGGATGGCCTTGGAAGTAGTGGCGCAGCTTGCGTGAGGCCACTAGTAGCACGAGGAGGAGTTTTTAAGGCATGGGGTACCGCGCCCTTGCGTCCCATACCACCGTGCTGACGAAGTACACGGGATGCTCGACGTGGTTGAGGGTGCTGGTGCAGCTTGCGCCCTCCAGAGGTCGAGGTGTTTCTTGAGACGACAGAGCCCCCAGTGCTTGGTCGCCTGAAGAGGCCCCTTCTGCTTCGGGTGCGTTCTCCTGCTGCGGCTGCTCCTTTCCGGCTGCGGTTGCGGCCCTCGCGACGCCCTCCCAGCTCTGCTTTGCTTTAGTCCAGACGGTCGATGTGGGGGAGCGGAAATGGATCCTGCGGGCAGGCCTTGTTGAGGTTGGTGAAGTGGACGCACATGCGCTCCTTTCCTCCCTTTTTTGGCACAACGACCGGATTGGCCAGCCAATCAGGGTAGCGGACCTCGCGGATAACTCCTGCCGCCTCTAGCTTCCGGGTATCTTGAACGATGAAAGCCTGTTTCTCAGTGGACTGCCGCCTCGCCTTCTGCTTCACGGGGCGCACATTGGGGCACACGTTGAGGTGATGCTCAATCACTTCCCTTGGGACCCCTGCTAACTGATCAGGTTCCCACGCAAACACCTTCTTGTTCGCACGTAGGAACCTCACCAGGGCCTTCTCTTGCTCGGGCTCGAGGTTGGCCCCTATGGTGAAGGTGGCGCCAGCGGACCCGTCCTCGTCGAGTGGTACCTGCTTGGTTTCTACCTTGTCTTGGGTGAACAGCAGCTTCTTTTTAGTCGGCGTAGCCCCCTTGTGCTCAAGGGCGTCGGTGCTAGTAGGCTGTGCCACCGCGGCCGCCCTGAAAACAAGCTGGAGCACCTGCAGCGCGTCCCTTGTGTCTCCTGACACGGTGAGGACGCCGCTGCTCCCAGGCATCTTCATGAGGTTGTATGCCGGGTGGGTTGCTGCCATGAATCGGGCCAAGGCCGGATAGCCGAGGATGGCGTTGTAGGGGAGGCCAATGGGAGCGATGTCAAAGTCGATCAGCTCTGTGCGGAAGTTGTTGTAGGTGCCGAAGGTCACTGGGAGGCGGATCTGTCCCAAGGAGGCGGTGGAACCGGCTCCGACACCCGAGAAAGGCCTGCTGGATTGGTGCCACTCCAGCGGCACATGGAGGAGGCTGAAGGCCTCCACCGAGAGCACGTTGAGGCTGGCACCACCATCAATGAGGGTCCTGGTGACAGCCACTTGGAAGATGGTGGGGGTGCACAACATCGGGAGCGCGCCCGAACCGATGGGGTTGAAGGGGTGGTCCTCTGAGTCGAAGGTTAGATCGGCCTCGGCCGCCACCCAGCCTGGGGGGGCTTCTCGGCGCTTGGAGGTGGTGCTGATCCGGCGGGTGAACGGCTTGACGTGATGGCTCGAGGGTGGTGCCTGGGAGCCACCCAGGAGAGCTGCGACGACGGGCGGCGCTGGAGTTAGCGACGGTGTGGCGGCGCGGCCCTCCCGCCGCACCGAAGGACGCTGGGACAAGGCCTGCTGCTCGTTCCCCGCCGGGCCGGTGGTGGCATTGGCGGCAGGCAACGGGGAACGACGAGGGCGTCCGCCGACGGGTGCCGTCTGGGCGACGCGGGTGGCGAGAGCAGTCCGGCGCTCAGCGCAAGCCCGGCGAGCGTCAGCCATGGACACGACGGAAGATCGAACACGGACAGCGGAAGAAAGATTCTGGCGCACCCCTACCTGGCGCGCCAAATGTCGGATTTCGGGTTCCAGCAGACCCTTGAGGTTCGAACACTGGGGTGCACGCGGAGATCTCTCCGCTACCGATCTATGTCCAATCTCCTCGCGTGATCTAAGCTGGAAACAACGAACAACACAAGGGACACGAGGTTTATACTGGTTTGGGCCACCGTTGTGGTGTAATACCCTACTCCAGTGTGTGGTGTGGTGGATTGCCTCGGGGGCTGATGATGAATAGTACAAGGGAAGAACAGCCTCGCGAGAGGTGTTCTTGAGCTGGTGCGATGAACTGCTTGGGTGAGTTCAATCGCCTCTCTCTCTATCCCTCTTTTTTCGGTCCCTCCTTGTCTCCCGTTCACTCTGTGGTGGCTAGCTCTATTTATAGAGGCCCTGGGCCTCTCCCCAAATAATGAGCGGGAAGGGCGCCAACAATTGGCCATTTTGAAGGGGAACATCTAGTACAAGTTATCCTGACCAAAGGTGGTCTTCGGCTGCCAAAAGCACTGGTGATGATGCCGTCTTGGGCTCCACGGTGACCTCCGTCCTGCCACTCTGCTGGTCTTGGTCTCATTGCACCGGAATGGTAACCTTTGCCTGATGCCTTGGCCTGTGCTTGCCCCCTGTGCACCAAAGGGGAAACAAGGACACTACACAGGTCGGCGCCCGCCTGGTCTCGATCGTCATGGCTCGCGTCACGGGCTCCTCACGAGGTACCCCTGCCTTGATCTCTCCGCCTCCTCGCGAGCCTGCCTAATGAGGCTGCCTCTGAGGAAGCTTCCGGTCATCTGCCCCGCGAGGCTTGGCCCCTCGCGAGGGTCTTGAGCTTGAGCTGATGAAGATGAGTCGCGCTGGGCCCCCACTTGAGCCACGCCGCAGGCCGCAGGCAGGCAAGTCTGAGGACCCCTGTTCCCAGAACGTCGACAGGGACCCACCAGGTGGCCATAAGCATAGGGGCGCGCCCTACCCCCTGGGTGCACCCCTAGGGCTTGTGGGCCCCCTGGCAGGTCTCTGGTGCCCATCTTCTTATATATGGTGTCTTTTGACCTGAAAAAATCAGAAGGAAGATTTCGTGACAAAGCGTCGCGTCTCGAGGCGGAACCTGGGCAAAAGCAATCTAGGGCTCCGGCGGAGCTGTTCTGCCGGGGAAACTTCTCTCCCGGAGGGGGAAATCAAAGCCATCATCATCACCAACGATCCTCTCATCAAGAGGGGATCAATCTCCATCAACATCTTCACCAGCACCATCTCCTATCAAACCCTAGTTCATCTCTTGTATCCGATCTTTGTCTCAAAACCTTAGATTGGTACATTTGGGTTGCTAGTAGTGTTGATTACACCTGTAGTTGATGCTACACTACTGCAGGATGCTGCTAACGCGACACTACGATCAGAGACCGTTCGACGAAACTGTGTCGATGCCATAGTCGCAAATGGTGGTGTAAATAACCGTCAAAAAGGTGCAAAATGTTTGCTATGGAGGATGCATCAAACACGGTTCAGATTTTAGTTGCGTGTGCGATGCAGAGCATATGGTTCAGCTCAATTAACCGTTTGCAATGAGGAGGAACAAAAGAAACGGGCAGCCATATGAAGGCGTGTGCGATGTACAACATACGGTTCACTCGGATGAACTGTTTGTGATTAGGCAACACAAAAGAAACGGTCAGCCAGATCAAAGGTGTGTGCGATATATGGCATGCGGTTCACTCGGATGAACTGTTTGCGTTGAGGCATGAGAACAGAAACGGTTCAAATGAACAAGATGCGTGTGATACGAGGCAAACAAGTTTGTAATCAGAAACGTGTGCGAAGACTGATAACAACACAGACGATTACTGCTAACAAGCCGTGTGTGTTGTGAGCAAACGATTGCTGGTATACAATTGTGAGTGATTCTTGAAAACATCACCAACGGGTTCCATTGTTTAGTCCATGTGTGATGTGATTTTCTTTGCCCGCACAACATCTACGCTCTGTCTACAGAGCATCAACATATATACTTAAAAGGATAGCATTGCATAACCAAGTTAAGCATACAATTGCACAAGTGACTACACACATAACGTTTCCACACACCAAAGAAAGCAATTACATGCATACTAAAGTAGGAGAAACGAGGATCTAATCATCTATTTATTGTTGCGACGATGCTTGCCATTACTCTGCTTTCGGTTGGATCCCTGGCCGTTTTAGGGAAGGAGGGACTTCCTCATGTCAACGATCTGCATGTACATGTCATAGCTCGTGTACGCCTCCTTGGCCACGTACACGATGTGAGCTTTGTCGAGTTTCTCCATCCAGGCCGAGTGCCAGGCATGCTTGTCCTTGTTGCACGAATCCTTCATGTTTCTGTAGTAGGGGTTGATGATGGCCTCGGCGAGGTGAACTAGTGAGTCCTTCTCATGCTCCTTGCTGCCCCTGATCTTGTATTGTCCCTGGATGTCGACAAGATTCTGGCAAGCGATGCCCAAATTCTCGAGCGCCTTTACATCGTTGGTGACGTCCACTGTAGCGAACATGTAGTGGGGGCTGTTGACAAACCTGGCGAAACGCTCGCAAGGCCTTGTGGCCAGGTTGTAGTGGTATACGAGGACGTGGTGGCGCACGCACATCTGGGCGATGACGACCTTGGGACGAGACCCGACACAAGCGCGGGTGTACTCGAGGTCGAACCCGACCACCTTGTACTTCTCCTTAGCAAGCAATAGCTCCATGATGTGGATGGAGTGCTCTGCCCAGACCAGGTCGTTGGTGTACACCACTGAGAGATCCATGAACCTTCTGTGGGTGTCCACCACGACACGCATGGTGAACTGCTGCTCGTCGTCAGCAGCCGCTTGAAGCACCATTGGAGCTGGGCAGGATACCCTCTAAGAATTTCTCATGGTGGGTGTGCTTCTTGCAATGGTGGGGCGCGATCGAAAGGTTGAAGAGACACAAGGGTAGGTTTAGTGGCCGCTGTAATAAATGGGGGCCGGCCAGCCTGTAATCGTCACGTCTTATCACGGCGTTCATAGCGGAGGATTCCAGAATCCAGTGCACGCTTGACAACACCGCACCCCAGGCGTGGGCTCAAAGAGGCGCCAAATGTATCGTCAGTGAGCATGTTCCCACACTACCATGTTATTTACCGCGGAAGCTTCTCGCCCGGCTAGTTTAGCCACGCGTCGGCTAGAAGAGGGACAAATCGTGGGCGTTTATTGGCAAAAAGCTTTGCAAAAACGAAGTGTGTGGAATGACATTGGTCATAAGTTTACCCTTGGGTGATGAGGTCAAAGTTACACAGAAGGGTGATGATGGACACTCGAGTGTGATAATTAATTCTGCGCTCTACAATGCACACGGTGGAAGAAACCAACTATGTGCAATAATGTCGAAGATCACAGTCGAGTTAGCTATACAGATCGTGTGCTGTGAGATCGACAAGGTAAACTGATTCGAGAATGGTTAATAAAATCTAAGACCATTGCATAGTAAGGTCAAAATCGTGCTAGCAATATACGAGTCTCATACGATGCCATTTTAACGATTGTACCACAAAAGCTCGAAATGTTATCAGGTTCAAATTCCAGAGTTATATGGCTCAAATTGGAAGATTACAAGGTTCAAACTGATATTAGAAATGAAATTCAGCTCATCAACTGCAAACGCTCGCGCTGATGCACCGAACATGGATATCAGAGAGGTTCAAACTAATATCACTACTTCTAAGTCTGGCTTCGAAACCTCACAATTTTTGCAAAGGGGTCAGCCACTGAGAAGTCATGTATGGGGTTGACCCGATGATTTCTGACTACTCTGTCATCTGAAGTTCCAAAATGAAATTCAGCATTTTTGGAGCCTACTCCATTCTGCCGCAAGCGCCGGCGCTGATCAACAGACCATTCATTTTTGCGAAATAAATGTATGGAAAACCTCATTTCCTTCAGCACCCTTGCTCTGAGAACAAAGAACCTGGCGAATATAATCTCCGGTAAGGTCCCTCGGTAGGAGTTCAAAGTAATTTCTGAGAGATGCAGATCTAGGCATTCGACGTGATTGTTATATTATATCACATTATCCACCACTAGGCCTAATCTTATTTGCAAAAGAAGAAAACATGTTAGTACCTACATGTAGTTTTGAACATTACTGCAGGCCTAGCTATTTGGTTTGCAGGATTTGTAAAATGCACTAACATGCCATCTTCGATCTGACATGATTAACATGGGCATTTGATTACATTCTAGAAAAATGTAGCCTTCTTCACAAGAGTTTGGAGTGGATGAAAAGTTCCCTAAGAAAACTAGTACAGATGAATCCAAAGGAGAAATGCTTATTGATTGTAACCATATGGATTAAGCAACCAATATGGGGGGGCATGTATGTACTGAAATCCTCCAAAAGAACCTTCAGAAATCATAGTACATAGTCATTGTAAACTTGGAAAAATGTGTCACAAATTGAACTCCCTTATGGTTAACATTTAACAGGAAAGGAACATCACCTTGATATATAGCTTCTCCAGGCATGGAAAGCATCTCAGGAAACTGACAACTTGCTCCAGGTCAGGCCCGATAGATTCTAGTGCCAAGACCTTCAATGTGCGCAGTTTCGGGGTCAAGCTTGTCGGGATCATTTTATGAATGAGAGATGAACAAACATCTTCAAAATTAGAAATAATATTAATTTGTGGAAGGAGAGTTAGAAGGCGGTTGTTGTACCTGAACGGGTGTGGATCCAATAACAAGTTCGGAGCATTTGTGAGACGAGTAGCGCACCACTGTCAATTTCAGCGCAGAAATGACATTGATTCTTGTTGGACCTTCTTGATCAACTACAAGTAATCTATCAAGTGCAGGTGTGTCCTGGATGACCATACCGTGGTCCACCTTTTGTGATGTCTTCCTGCCGCACCAGCAACACACATAAATAGTCCGGAGAGACATCGAGGTGATGTGGAAGGTACTCAACCCATTGATTGCCTGAAGACGAAGGTACTCGAGTGCAGTACAGCCACGGAGCAGGCGCTCCATATCAACCTTTGAGAGGCATACGGCGACAAGCTTGAGGTGCTTCAGTCGTGGTAGAATAAGAGCGGGTGCGTCATTAAGGGGCGGGAAATGGCAGTTCCTGAACTTGGCGACGCGCAGCGTGGGCACGAGGCAGAGTGCGGACGTTGGCAGCGACCGCATATGCCCATCATCAAAAGTGAGCTCCTTGAGCTGATCTAGGGCGGGGGATCGGAACCAGTCGTCAAGCTTGGCTCGGTCCTTGCCGTTGGAACCGAACTTGCCCATTCTAAGGCCTTTGGTTGGGCCAAGGTGACTGCCGAGGATCTTGATGAATGCATCCAAGCTTTTGCGATAGCCATGGTAGAGCTCGTGGGTGTCGATGAGGTCGAGAGGGCTGGAGTTCCATAGGGGGCGCCACCGCCGGGAAAGGAGGGTTGTCCACGCCCCATATTTGATTGGGAGAAGGGATATGATGACTCTCAACATATCATCGGGGAGGCTGCTGATTAAGTCTAGGCCTGCTGGAGTCGCTTGCGATTCTAGCTCGCCCCACCTCCGCTTGTTGGCAGCCCCGTTCTCCACCTCCGGAGTCTCCTTGTCAGTGGCGCTTTCTGGTAGAAATGGGAGTATAGGTAATATTTAGTTAAAACAGGGCAATAGAAAAGTGTATTGGTAACTAGGAGTTATTAGGTAGGAATATAGTAAGAAAAGGGAATAACCATTGGTTGCTTAAATACTACACATTTCATTTGACATTGCTGGGTAGGTCAACATATGCAGATAGTTGAAAAGAAAACTTACTTCGAACAGAGTCTGGACGGATGATTTTGTCGAGGAAGTTAGCATATATCTCATGACCAGGCCCTTCTATGTGCAGTGCAATTTTAGTGCTAGCTTTCAGTACATAAAACTTTGCAATTTCATTCCAAAAGCCAATGCAAAAATAGGAGTCACCACGTTCATCAAGTCTTACAGTAGCAACGATTGTAAATCCATGGTTTGTGTGCAGTATGACATTCGTGGAGCCTTGATGTATGTAAAGGGAAAAATTATGCACTACATAATCTGTTGCATAGCGAGGGATGTCCTGCAGAAAATGGTAGGATTGTTAAAGAAAATATGGTAACATGCAAATATGGGCCCAAATTGAAAGAACTGTACAGCAGTTGAAATCGAAGGACAAAAGTCTATAATTAAACAGATAGGGTAAACATGATGTCATGGAAATATGAGAGTAATGGAAAGAACAATACATCATTAATTTGCCTAATATAGAAAGAAGAGGGGAAAATCTCCTTTGACGTATATGGTGCATGTGGCACCTTTTATCCAAATGTAGCAATATATAGAATATGTTTAGGAAAGTAGGCCATGCCAACCGATTTAGGGTGCGATTGAACATACCGCGCGCGTCCTCAAGTTATCTGGTATGATGAGATGGAATCTCTGGCGGCGGTCGCAAGTCCTGAAGCGTCGGCGCACTGTACATTCTATGAATGAAAGAAAACCCTCAAATCAGCTCGAATAAAAATGAATTCATAGCGATTTCCGCTGGGTGATTAAAGGAGGCAGATGAACTGGGATAAGAGATGAGATAATATCTCGTTAAATTAGTTACCTTGTCGTCCATGAGAAAGAACCCTCAGTACGACAGATTCCCCAACCGAGCGGAGTTAGGTTGACCACGAGCAGCGTCAAGAAAGTCGATGGCGATAGGCAGCGGCAAGTGGAAGTGGCAAAATGCGGTGGGCTTTGCCGGCAGCCTGGTGACGGTGGCAGGCGTCAAGCTAAGTGTTTACCGTCGCGATAGGCAGTGCCATGGCATAGACGCGGAGGAGCTTGTGCAGGTGTGGATGGGGAGCGTATCGGACGGCCGAGGGGGTGGCGGGCGGGGTGAGGGTTTTTGTGATGTGGGGATGGTGAGGGTTTTCTTTTTTCTTTTTTGAATTGGGTGGTGAGGGTTTTCTGCCCCACAAAGAATTTTGGGGGCGACGGTTTGCTAGAGCGAACCGTGTGTGATTGATGTAGCAGGCAAAATGAAAGTCATTGCACACGGTTCCAATTTTGGGAACCGTGTGTGATTGACGTACTACCTTTGTCCTAGTTTATTGGTCCCCCTTGTAATTTTTACCAAAATTTGGCGAAATATTTAACATACTCAGACATAGATAATAAGCGTACACATACATAAGCATAGTTCAACCATCATTAAGCATACTCAAGCGTACATAGTTCGATCCATCCCACATCTCATCTCACATGCGGCCGATACGATCCTGAAGCTTCTCCAGGTACTCGGCGTACGCGTCGTGCGCCACCCTGCGAGAATACTTCTGCTTGAAAGGGCCAACGGCCCGTCCTCTTGCATGCACCAGAACACTTAGATATGCTTCATGAATCTTGTGGTTGCAAAATAGGCATCCATAGCCGTCATTCCAGGTCCTAATACGCCTGCTATGCATTCCCGCATAAAGCTCCCTCAGGATTCGCCTCTTGTACCTCCTCTGTGCATCTTCATCCTCGTTGTCCACGTCGTCAGACAGCACCTATACAAATAGTAAAATAAATTTGGCATCAAATCACTGATTACATGCCGTGAAGTAGGATTAGGAATTTATGGCTATTTATCTATACATATCCAGATATTATGGTTTGATTTTTAAGCACAGTCGTCTATGTACAGACCAATCTTGAAGAAAATAATGGCACAAACATATGTAGGTCATTCAAAATCAATTGTCAAGTCCTGGCTGGGAATTATTAGCACGAACACTAACCCTAGTCGGATTACTAGCAGAAATCATTTGCACAGATGAAACAAATAATCACTTATCACCTGTACCATTCAAACAATCAATACACTACACGGATCTAACGAAACTTACTCAGATTCCATGGATTGGGAGAACATAACCACAGGATTTCGATTCCAAAAAGGGGGAGGCAGGAGTAACCAGAGAAACCCTATGATCTATTTGACACATAAATAGGTATAGATGACTAACCAACTGTCTGTCTTCGTCGGAGTCGTCGCCGGAGTGGTCGTCGGAGTCATCGCCGGAGTGGTCGTTGGAGTCGTTGTCGGAGTCGGTGTGGAACTCCGCCTCCGACTTTGGAAGCTCGACGACGTCGAGGTGCAGCGATAACTCACCGGCGGTGACGGCAACCTCTGTCTCCATCTCCACGCTGTGCTCCGATGCTTTAGCAGCCCCGACATCGCCACTCCCTCCGATGGGGTGCTTCGGCGGCATCCTCATACACTGACGGCTTTGAGGACTGAGAGTGGTGTCGAGGATGCAAGCGGAGAGAGAGGATTGTGTGTGTGTGTGTAGCGAGGATGGGGGTGCGGCCGCTCGGGCACACCATTAATAAGGAGTAGTGGGAGTAGTGGGAGAGAGGCGGGCGTCGGTCAAACCGATGGCTCGCCTCCCGGTGAGTCTATGCACCGGACTGCTGGCATGCCTACCAAAGTTTCACATAGCTACTCGCACGCCTCCCGATGACACTGCGCAGCGAGCACGTCTCTGTCAATTCACACACCTGCACGCACACCTCCCCGTCTGCCTGCACGGCGGACGCGTCCCATCAACTCACGCCTGCTCGCACGCCACACGGGTCGCGCGGCGGCATGTATATTGTTTTTCTATTTGGATGATTAACGATGCCGCTTTATTGCTTAACCGAAGCATGGCACGTATCCATTGCTGGTCTAACGCTCACGGTTCGAATAAATAATCTGTTTGGGATATTGGTTCCCAATTATTAATAATATCCCGTTTGTAATTAGATAAAGATTACATCAAAACTGGTCTTAAATTTGACAAAAAAAAGTACAATGCCACTTTGTATTGGTGTCCATATGACAACACGATAAGTTTCATGAACTTCAAATAAGTTTTGCATGTACTCGAATTTAAAAATCAAGATTCTCAATGTTTGAAATTTGTTGCACGGGGAGTAAACATGCACCCAGTGAGACACATGTGGTTTTGCAATCCATTTAGGTGCACTGTCACGTGTGCATGTCGCTCAAATTTGATTTTTGCACATTATACCCATAGAAAATCAATCAATCAATGTACCAAAACGTCTTAATGATCTTTGTGATTTTTTTGAAATTAAAACGTTCCTCCTTTGGTAACATGTATGTTCACCGCGGGATAATTAATTTAACATGCATCATAGTTGCAGTGGGTTCACGGTGTGTGTGTGTGGGTGTGCGTCTGGGGGTGGCGGGTGGCTCGCAGTACACTACGAGTTGTGAGCCACCGTGTGGGTTGGCCATTTTGTTAGGCAGGCTGGTGCCACATCAGAGTCGTGAAATCGTTATTTAAAACATTACACAACCCTTTCATACATAAATGTTTTGGCCACATGCATTCGATGGTTGTCCTACACGACACTCGATACTCGCATGTGACGCTTTTTGTGGGCCCATGAGGTCGTCGTCCATCACTTTGACGAACAGCCGGTGGTGGGGTTAATTTGACCAGCAAGGTAGAATCTTTTTTGTTTGTGTTATGACAGTATATAGTATGCGTCGAAGAGGTGGGAGGGGACTAGCATATATACTATACGTATGCACCCGTGAACAAGCACACCTCACTCAGTGTCGAGACTTTTTTGTTACCGAGGCACGTGCCACATCAAAATTATGAAATTGGTTATTCAAACATCACACAACATCTTTTTGGGCCACATGCATATATATCCTAGCTAGGACAGTCACGTGTGATGCTTCCATCTGTGGGCCCACGAGGCCATCATCGATGCATGCATGCATGCATGCATCACTTTGACCTACATCGGGAGAGGGTAATTAATTTCACCATCGATGAGGATTCTTTTGGGTTGTACATATATTACGGCAGGAGCATATAGTATGCGGTGAAGAGGGGGAAGGGGACCATCATATGTAGTACGCTTGATATGAACCTCGCTCTGTGTGGGCGCATGGTTTACGATTTTTGAGGCATGTGGCACATCAAAGTTGTGCATTTTGGGTATTCAACATATATATGTTTGGCCCACATGCAAAGCGGGTGGTTGTCCTCTTGCACCCACTTAAGCGGTTATCAGCGATATCGATGCTTTCCATCTGTGGGCCCGCTTGGTCCATCGCTTCTGTTTGCCTGAAAATAAGAGGGGTTAATTTGACTTAGGAGGGGATTATTATTTTTGCTCTAGGATGACATGCATGATACACTTTCAGCACACACACCTGCATGTGTACGCATGAATCCCTCCCATCGAGTCGAAGTGGCTAGTACAACGACACCATCATGAACCGATCTCGCTCTATGTGGGGAGCTAGTGTATGATTTTTGACACACGCGCGAGATCAATGTTGTGTATTCAAACATGCATGCACGCATCACCTCCATGCGTATACATGTAGTGGTTGCCTTCGAACGATACACTCCCTCGCCTGGTTATCGGCAACAAGCCTATATATTCGTGGGCCCGCGTGGACATCCATGATCACCATGACAAACAAAAAGATAGGTTACCATGGCGGATTCTTCATTTGGTTCATGTTATCATAGTATAGGTCATGGTGAGATTCAAACCTAATTAAGTTTGAGTGCATATACTATGCAAGCATGCATGCATATATGAATCACTATCGTTGGCTTGAAGTGTGGTGTAACATACATATGCATCGTCAACCTAACCCTCACTTAGTGTGGGGATTTCTAGTTCAAAATCACGGTGCCACATCAAAGTTGTTCCATTGTTACTCAAAAACACACCTCTCCATACATATGTTTGGGCCACACGCATGCAGTGGTTGTCTTCGGGGACTAGCTACTTACGTGATTATTGGCAAGCTAGCCCATCTCCAGGGTCGCATGAACAACCATCACTTTGACCAACAACAAGAGAGAGGTTGTACGACCAAGGTGGATTATTCTTGGTCCGTTTTACGATCCATCTTGGTAAGATATATGTCTCTCTGGCCCGCCGACTGAAAGTGTGGGGGGGCGGGTTGCTACATCGCACTTTGCTAGGTGAATCTCGGTTAGGGGGCATGCATTCATAGCTTAATTAGGATTCCCTTCGTTCCGACATGAGGGGGTGGGGGATTCTACCTACT
>NC_041380.1:508661326-508662059 GCF_002162155.2 Triticum dicoccoides
GAGGGAGGGGGCTGCTAGCTACTTCGCACTTTGCTATGGTGAACCTCGGTTGGGGGAGGCATGCATTCATAGCTTAGGATTCCCTTCGTGCCGACACGAGGGAGGTGGGGAGCTGCTAGCTACTTCGCACTTTGCTAGGTGAACCTCGGTTGAGGGGGAGGGGGCATGCATTCATAGCTTAGGATTCCCTTCGTGCCGACACGAGGGGGGTGGGGGCAAGCAATACCGTGCTCTTTGCGAGAGAGGTGCCACATCGAAGTTGCATTTGGTATTTGAAAATCAAACTACCCTTTTGATACATAAATTTGGTCCACATGCAAGTGTGTTTGTGTTCTGACCCTCTCCCGCGTCATTTTCCGTCAAATTTATGAACATTAAACAAGTTGGATGACGCAACAGACACGGTTCACTCAAACTAACCGTGTGCCACGCCGGTGCACCTGTCACGCACACATCCCCACAGTACATTGGGCTCCACAAGGCTCCCCCTCTCAAAAATATCTGCCCGCCTCGAGGGTTTCTCTATTTCATAACACACGGTTGTTATCTCTGGATCGTGTGCGATGTTTCTTGTTCCCAATCCCTCCTGCATCCCTAGAAAATATCTGCCCGCCTCGAGGGTTTTTCTGTTTCATAACACACGGTTGTTATCTCCGAACCATGTGTGATGCACTATCATCAAAAATTTCAATAGTCCGACATTTCACTCCCGCGTTTGACTCCCGCGTAGTAA
>NC_041380.1:508662243-508667462 GCF_002162155.2 Triticum dicoccoides
AAAACCTCCTTGGGCGTGCGCGCGCGCGCGCACACACACACACACCCTCCCTCGCCCGAAACCCTAGCAAAGTCCCCGCCACCGCCGTCGCCACAAGGCCTCCATTGTCAACATCTGCCGGTATGTCCATGCAGCTTACCCACCGATCTCCATACCCAGGCCGCCCTGAGTTTCTTAGATGACGCCTACCAAACGCCCCCTTTCACACAGATCCCCATCCCCATCCCCCACTCTAGAGCACCGCAGCCTAAGCCTGGCTACGCTTCCTGTGGAGCTCGAGGAGCGACTGGCCCAAAAAAGGTGTATAGCGGTCTCTTCGCCCGACGTTGTCGAGGAAGCTTACGACCATTACTGGCGGCAGGCACTCAAGAAGTGGGCTAGAGTATGCGGGCATGTCTCGTCCGCCAGCTACGACATCGAGGTCATCGACAGCCACGCCCTGAGGAGGGTTGTGTCACAGGTTAAGTGGCCCACCCCCAACCCCTCGGGTTCAACCGCCGTCGATCTCATCCATGGCCCCGCCGCTGATCTCCTCTAGCTCGCTGTCAACAATTTTCCATTCTACATCGCCATCGAGCCCCTTTTGTCATTTCTGAAGGACACGTTCTGCGACGCTGGCTTGGGATCCACATCTTCCAAGTCAGACCTCATCGACGGCGACCACGAGGAGGGCACCCTCTTCGGCTCTTCCAAGGGGAAAGCACCCATCTGCGACATCAGGAAGGGCACCCTACAGTCGTGCTCTTCCAAGGCGAAGGAGCCCATCTGCGACAACATAGAGCGCATCTAGGGTCCGTGCTCTTCCCACGGGAACTAGCCCATCCGTGACAAGTGAGGAAACCCATGATTTGTTTTGTCGTGCCTCTTCACAGGGGGGGGGAACCCATGATTTGTTTTGTCGAGTCCATTTTGTAGTGTAGTGAGAATATGTCCAGTTTTAATTGCTATATCTGGTTGTTTGCAGTATGCCTTGTTTATTTCAGTTGTTCACAATGTGATGCTCTATATGTGCAATTATTTACTGTGTAGAACATTTCATCAATCCAGTTTTAAACATACCGATAGGAATGCATATATTTGCTTGTTGTTAAGCCTATTATAGCTAGCATATGCCTCTTTTAAAGTTTTTTGATTGTTCGGTTGTTTGTAGTTAGCATATGTTCAGTTTCAGATGCTATTTTTGATTGTTCGTAGTATGCCTTGTTTATTCCAGTTATTCACAACATGATGTTCTATATGTGCAAGTATGAACTGTGCAGTTCAATTTCATCAGTACCAGTTTCAACAATACCATTATGAATGACTACATTTGGTTGCTGCATCTTGTAGTTAACATGCCTTCCCAGTTTTATTTAACCATAACCAGTGTACTTAGACCGGCACAATACCAGTTTGAATGACCATGTTTGCTTGTTGTTAAATGTTTGGCCTATTGCAGTTAGCACACCTTTCCACTTGTTTTGCTTTACTAGCGTGCTTAAACCTGCACACTGAAGCTATCTTTTGGAGATTATTTTGTCTACCATGTGTAATTTTGGTTGATGTTTAGCCTCTTGTGCTTAACATGCTTCTTGATGTACCTACACAGGACAATTTTAGGAATGACTATTGTTTTCCATCGAGATTAGTTTCATCCCATGGCTTATATCTGCTCATTGTTCAGGATATCGGTAGCTGGTACCATATAGGCCGGCGGCTAATAAGGGACTAATCGGTGAATCGCACTTTTAACTGAATATATCTGCAACCCATTTTTCCTTAGGTTAACTAGGGCCATATGTAATATATCTGAAGCTACATAGCAACATGCACTATACTTAATGTATAAATATGCAATCCTAGGCTACATAGCAACAAGAAAGAGTGTTACATTAATGTTCTAATGATGTCTAGATGTACTTAGAAGAGCAGCAACAGCAACAGCAACAACACAACCCTGTTTGGATACTCAACTTAGCTAGAGGTTAGAGTTAGCTTCTAGCTCATTACTAACCCTGAGCTAACTCCATCCAAAGAGTTGTTTGGATGGCAGGGTTAGATTGACAATAAATGCACTAGGAGAACTAGCTCCAATTAGCACCTCTTGGGTTGGATACTAGTTTTTTTGGGTGGGTTATAGATGCAACTAGCTCAAACTAGCCCTCATGTTGATATACTTTAGGGCTATTTGAGCCCGAACTAGCTCAAACTAACTGTAACCTGTGGATACAACAGCAGATAATTTGTAAGAATGAACTGAACTCCTTCCGGCCCATAATATAAGATGTTAATTCATCTAATATGTGAGTATATTGGATGTTATAAGATACTCCCTCCGTTCCTAAATATTTGTCTTTTTAGAGATTTCAAATGGACTACCACATACGGATGTATATAGACATATTATAAAAGAGTGTTGTACTACATCATTGTGCAATTTTTGTTTAGCTTCTAATATTAACTTGGTGCTTTTAGGTACATATGTCATTGGTAAAGATCCGTGTTCGACCCTTTTTGCGTATGGGGCAATGAGATATCGATGAACCAGCATCAAGTGAGGAAGCTGATAAAGATTGTTAGTAAAATGGGTCCAAAGATGGAAATTAAACTATTTGTTTAGACTTTATCCAAGACAACAGCGAACTGCGGGATGGTAAGTAAGAACTCTACAGCCTTCTTTTTACTGCCCATAATGAGTTGTGTTAGATGACAATGTCCGAATATTTTTCCTTTGTAGTGGTTGCCAAAGCAGTTTACTCAAGATTACCTATCAAACTACATGATTGGTGGGCATGCAAATGTTAAAGTATTTATACCAGAACACGATGATTATCTAGATGTTTTCATAAAGAATGTGAAGGATGGGTGGTCGGCCATCACAAGGGGTTGGACTAGAATCGTGTGTGCCTTCTGCATAGAGGAGGGCACAATATGGGCATTCCGCTTCACCTTGTTCAGCAACCAGAATATATTTTGCCTCTTTCTTTACCTCTTTAATAGTACAAGTATACAACTATGGTTCATCATTCTTTATTTGGTTCTTATTAATTCTTGAACATGTTTACCTATGAATCGAATAATGCATTGGTTGTTTGAACCTGATGGATATGAATAAAGCTGTAGCATACATTCAAATTCAAATCCAAATCTGGTACAATTTGGAAAGCACCAATTAAATTAGGGTGAAATTACGCTCTTCAGATTGTTACGGCGCACACGGTTCATAAAACACAAACGTTTGCGATATGGACCATAATCCGAGACGGTTGACAGAGAGGAAACGTGTGCAAGCATGCACACAGTTGCCGTTTGCAAACCGTGTGCGATGTGAGACAATATCACAAACGGTGCGGGCAAACTAAATGTTTGTGTTAGTTGCCTTATTGTACACGATTCGCAACCATGAACTGTTTCTGATGAAGTATGCATCATAAACGTTGCACCACATGATAGTGTGTGCGATAGTTTTCGTGTACGACGATGTTACGACGGTCCGACGTTTCGTAATCCTGTCCGACACTCCTACGACGATTAGCTAATCTTCTTAACGGTGAACCGTTTGTGATGGGCCGCGCATCATACACGTTCTATAATAGTGAACCGTTTGTGATGGGCCACGCATCGTAAACGTAGCACCACAGGATACCGACTGCGATGGCAATGCGAGCAGAAACGAGTAGGAGTACTGTAGGGGCCCTATCCCCGACGGTTTCTGAGTCATGTGGGAAGGACCCCCCCTATCGCCCACACTCACTTGGCGACGGTTCTAAATGTCGTCGCGGAAAGGGGTTAAAAACCGTTTGCTTAGGACCAAGGCGCACCAGTGCTAGTTGGTTTATTCAGTGGAATATCATATGTTCATATCCATAACGATATTTATTACCCCTCTGATTATGAACATGAATATGCTTTGTGAGTAGTTATGTTTGTTCCTGAGGACATGGGAGAAGTCTTGTTATAAGTAATCATGTGAATTTGGTATTCGTTCGATATTTTGATGAGACGTATGTTGTCTTTCCTCTAGTGGTGTTATGTGAATGTCGACTACATGATACTTCACCATTTGGGCCTAGGGGAAGACATTGGGAAGTAATAAGTAGATGATGGGTTGCTAGAGTGGCAGAAGCTTAAACCCTAGTTTATGTGTTGCTTCGTAAGGGGCTGATTTGGATCCACATGTTTCATGCTATGGTTAGATTTATCTTAATTCTTCTTTCGTAGTTACGGGTGCTTGCGAGAGATGTTAATCATAAGCGATAAGCTTGTCCAAGTAAGGACAGCACCGAAGCACCGGTCCACCCACATATCAAATTATCAAAGTAATGAACGTGAATCATATGAGAAAGAGGAAAACTAACTTGACAGTAATTCCCATGTGTCCTCGGGAGCGCTTTGCTTTATATAAGAGTTTGTCCAGGCTTGTCATTTGCTACAAAAAGGATTTGGCTTGCTGCACCTTTGTTACACTTGTTACTTATTACTCGTTACGAATTATCTTATCACAAAATTATCTGTTACCGATACTTTCAGTGCTTGCAGAGAACACCTTGCTGAAAACCGCTTGTCATTTCCTTCTGCTCCTCGTTGGGTTCGACACACTTACTTATCGAAAGGACTATGATAGATCCCCTATACTTGTGGGTCATCAATGAGGCAGGCCCGCATCCGACCACAACGCCCGTGTCCATGTCCCAGCCAGTAGCACCACCAGCAGCAAGGTTGGGATGCGTCCATCGAGGGGAGCGGGCGTGAAGAGAAGAGCCGCCAATGCCATAGTGTCGGCCGAACCAGCAAGGGAGGGTAGCCGGAGGGAGACGCAACGCCCATGCGAGACTCAATCTCGGGGAGGAGGCGCGGCGCGGGAGGGACGGAGCCGCCCCATCGCCGCCATGGAGAGGCCGCGATGCCTGCCAGACCGCCAACAGGGGAGGGGAGCGCCACCAGAGAGGGACACTTAGCCGCCATGGATCTTGGGAGAGGGGGCAGCGCATAAGCGAGGCGAGATTGCCTCGCCCCTGCCATCCCCGGGCCCGGCACGGCTTTGCTTGTCGGCCCTCCGGCGGCGGTGAAGCGAGTGTGTGCAGAGGAAGGGCTCCTGACGGTGGCGACTAGGGTTCCCCCCGTGTCGCCAGCGAGGACGATGCGGATGTGGGGGGCATTGGTATTTTGGCTGCAATATATATATATATATATATATATATATATATATATATATATATATATATATATATATATATATA
>NC_041380.1:508667637-508673083 GCF_002162155.2 Triticum dicoccoides
ACGTTATTCGTCACCCTGGGCGAGGAATAATTATTCTTCACCCCCCTTTATTTTACCATCAATGCACCGTAATTTTACGTTTCAAAAGTTTTGTCTTATTTCCGACACAAAAAGAAACAGTAAGAAAATATATAATCGCCATAAAAATATTTTATGTTATGTAAAATTACAAATGTAAAAACATAGTCTAAAATACACATAAACTGCAAATTTTCTTGTCTTATGACCTATATTTTTTATTTTCTTATGTCAAATTTTACGTAGTGATTCAATAGAAATGTAACTATTTAAATTCTGAACGTAATTTAATTATGAAATGATCGTAAGATTATCTCAGGTGAAGAATAACTTATTCTGCACCCTGGGTGATGAATAGTAACACCACTATATATATATAGGGCTGGACTATTCTGTTACCGGTAACAGAATATTATTCTGTTACCCCCTCCCCTTATAGGCGCGACGCGCACAACACCGTAGGATCATCCCCGACCCCAACGCGCCTTCTTCCATCGGAGGCTAGCTTCGTGGGCGAGCGAGCGACGGCGACAGCCGGAGCGAGGGAGCCCGCGGCGCCGTGATTGGCCGGTGACGGATCCCCTCGTCCCCAACACTCACCCCTCGACCACCAGATCACACTCTGTGAGCTCGCGGCCGCCCCGTCTCTTCCCCAGCATGCCGCCACCCGGCCTTCTCCCAGAGCTCGCGGCCGCCCAGCCTCCTCCCCAGCGTGCCGCCGCCCATCCTCCTCCCCGAGCTCGCCGCCGCCCCGCCTCCTCCCTAGCGCTCCGCCGCCTAGCCTCCTCCTCGAGCTCGCCGCCGCCCGGCCTCCTTCCCTGATGTTGACCACCTCCCTCCTCCTTCCCCGGCGCCGGTCGCCTCCCTCCACCACGCGCCACCCCCTCCTTCCCCAGCGCCGGCCACCTACCTAAATCATGCAGATCCACGCCATCCCCACACTCCTCCTTCATCCTACTGGCAGATCTCGTGCGCCGTGCTCTGGCAGCTGGTGAGGCTTCCCCGCCACCACTCTGCCCCCTACCCGATGGGGCAACATCACCGCGCATACAGGAAGTTCATCGCCGCCACCTCAGGCCGTTCAATGTCGACGTCGTGGATGCGCCCCGCTCCAACGCCATGGCTTGGACTTCAGCGGCAAACAATGGAGCCTGCAGGGGGAGTCGCTGGGTCGAGGACGTCCAGTTCGACAGTCCAACTGCTTGCTCGGCCGCCGGTCAATCAAGGAGGTGAGTGGAGGCCACCTCCGTGCGCTTCCATGGATGATGCTACCTAGTACATCCCCCTCTCTGATTGATCTTGCATGATTTCTGTAGCTTGTCATTCCCTACCGTGCAACCATCAAGCGTGTGCTAATTGTGACTGAGGTTGCACTGCCCACGGCAGGTCTCGGCGTTTGAAACAATTAGCAGCAATACAGACAGCAGTTTCACACTACAGGTAAAATGACATTGCCTCTGTGAGACAATTATCATGCAAACGGTTAGCAAAGAAGATTAATAGTTTATTTATGTGTTTATTCTGCTTGTCAGCATAATTTACTAGGCAGAAATTATCATGCAAACGGTTTTGACTTGGTAATCTTGTCAGCATAATTTACTAGGCAGAAATATATGCAACTTGTACATTTCTTTCCTGCCAATAAGTACTTAGGTCCACATAGTTTGAGCACCGAATGTCAGAAAAATGGTGCCTTTTTAGTTACTGTACATTACTTGCATTTGAGCACTCACTATTGTCAGAATGTCAAAGCTAGTGTAATCCTTGTTGAGTTGCTGCTGTTCTGAATTTTGGTTCCCACACCCAAGTTTGGTGGTTCAGATATTTCTTTTCAACATGTAAGTCTAGTAAGAGGAGCCGCGAGGTCGAGGACCTCCCTGTCGGCAGTCCAACTGCTAGCTCTGCCGCCGGTCGCTTAAGGAGCTAAGTACAGGCCACCCCATGCTCTACCCTGTATCCTGCTGTCTTGTGCCTCACTGACTCTCCCTCTCTGATCGATCTGGCATCGTTTATGTACCTTTCATTCCCTATTATGCAAGTATCGAGCGACTTCAGTTCTGAACCCTTTTTCTGAGCTTACTGTTCTATTTATGTTACCTTATCATCCCATCAGCCTTATGATTTAGACTAAATTTCAGCCATGATTTAGACTTTCTTTTTGCAATTAGCCTTATGATTAAGAGGCTTCCTGGAGGTTCAAAACCTTTCAGTTCATCTTTGAATTTTTTTAGTTCATCTTATCAAAAGCAAAAAGAAAACAAAGTGTGTTTAGTTTCATCAAAGAACAAACCGCCACAAGTACTTAATTTCAAATCATTTTATTTTGTTTAAATTCAATCAGCTCTACTACATACGCTATTCAAGTTCAGAGCTAACGACATCATCAGTTTGGACATGAAACCAAATTTCAAATTAAAACCCCAAAGTGGTTAACTTCTATAAGTCCATGTTCCCATACCGAGATCGTTCAAAAAATCTGATCATATAAGTCCACTATTTCATTTTGCGAGTTCAGAAAGAAAAATTGATGTTGTTTTTGCCATTTTCAAAATTGCTCTTAAACAAAAAGTTCAATATTAAACGTTATGTGTCTATCCTTACATTAGCTAGTCTTCACCATGTCCAGATAGTGCATAGGAGAAGTGAAGAGAAGGTTTATATTTATGTTTATGATAGTTGAAAGATTAGGTGTAAAAAATATTTTCTTGCAGGCTACTGAATGTTTCAATTCGTTATGTGTGAATTTTGTTGTAGCAAAATATTTTCTCTTCCTCTCTAAATCTCCTTCCTATCACTAATTTATTTTCTCTCTGAATGCAGCACGAGGGTGGTTGGAGCGACTGCAGACTGGTGACAAGAACCACTCTTCAGTTCTGCTATTTGTGTATTGGAAGTACATGTCCTCTATCCAGGCAGGAGGTAGAGGTAATTTCTCCCCTAATGCATGTGTCATGCGTGCCTTTTTTTGGCTACACAAAGTCATTAACTGTCCTCGTTAGTAACTGCAAGTTGAACCACTACGAAGTGGCATTTGCAGAAATATTGTGTTGCTACTTTTCTTAGTTGTAATCTTGTGAACCATTTAATTAAACGGATTGCCACTCCCTTTCCTATATAAAGGATATGATTGATGTGATGCAGTAATTCTTTCATTTCCATTACTAGCAAGTAAACAATTACTAGTTCATACTGATGCATAACTTTATGCATATGGCAATTAAAAAAGAAACCATTTGGAGAACAACAGTCCACGGTCGTCAGCTCCTATTTCCACTATAGTGGTTGGGTTGCCGTTTTCCTCATCCTTCCCGGTGCGCGACAAACCAGCCCACATGTTGCTGCCGTTCGCACCCCAAAATAGTTTTGTTCCTGAAAATGCACTTATTTGGAGTATGCCAATATATAGAATTTTTGAATTTCGCTCTTGAGTAACAGTTCAACATGTATTACGCCATCAATTCATAATGGAAAGGCAGCAAAAACAGTTCAATACTTGTGTGTTAAAAACGTAACAGTATAGAGAAACTTTCGTAGTGGTTCGATGGAATAAATCACATCAGTTCTGACTTGGATCCATTCTTGCCTATAATGCATTGAAAAGTCAATTTTTTTGCCTTCGCTAAGGCTTGAGAAGAATGTATCTCATTTATAATACGCTTTGCCATTTGGTCGATGATATTTATTGCATCCTTCATCACTGATCTTGGGGAGGAGATTCATTTGTGCATTTCTATATTCCTTGTGTAAATCTGTTGATTTTTAATGTTTTAGGGATTTCAGGAGAGTGGAGACCTGGAAGAGCACTTTCAGGCGTTATTGGCCATGATAATAAATGACCAAAAAGAGCACTTTCAATAGTATGATTTTGTGCTCCTGTTTGTTATTATGTCAATGAGAAACCAATACTTTTTTTCTTTAGGTTTCGTGTTTTAGTTGGTGAGGGAGAAACAAATTTTCCTATTCAAGTGGAAGCCCGCAGTATATGATGGATGTGGGAGTTATTTTTACATTCACTGTTCGGTGCTTCTCTTTATGTAATGATTTATGTTTTCAAGTGCTCGATGAAAATTTATGTTCCTAGTAGTTCATGTATTATTGCCTGAGGAGTTCATGTGTTACTGCCAGTAATGAAAAAAAAGGCAATAAATTGATGAAAAAATATCATTGAGTTCAAAACACGCCGAGACACGCGACAGCCACCCTAGTTCGGGCGTAGTAAGTACCTCAGTACGAGTTAAAAACGGTGGTCCGTTCGGAATAAAAGAAATGGCAGAAATTCAAATTGTAAAGTTCAAGCAAAAAAAGAAACCCCATAAAAATCCTGCTTAGTAAGTACCTCAGTACAAGTCGTAAAATAAGAGAAGTTTAAAACAACATTTTCAAAAAAACGTTGAGTTAAAAAAAAAGAAACAAAACAAACACATTTTATTTTTGAAAAAAATATCATCCAGTTCGATGATACAACCATATAAGTACAGGGCGACGATACAGTAAACCGTTGAAAACTTACGAGAAAAATATTACCCAAAAAACAGAGCAAATTCTAGTTAGTGAAAACACGCTTAGCACAAACCCATGCAAGCATCAGTACAAGTACACTTTTTCGGAACCATTCAAAATTACTCTACAAAAAATAGATCAGTACAAACATACACATATATCAGTACGACTACTCTGTTTTTCAGACGAAAAAACAGCAAGATCCGTCATACCGTATTTCAAATTACTCTTAAACGGTTGCGAAGTAGAGAAAACGTTCAACATGACTAAGTTTCGCATTTTCGATAGCTATCCAACGGTATATTATTTGCCATATTTCGACAAACTTTTAAAAAAAATTGCGTTCAAAATCAAATTTGACCGTATTCGAATTCGTTTTTAAACTGTAAGGAATTAGAAAAACATTTCTATACGAAAAAGTTGCGCATTTTCCATAGCTTTCCAACGCAGTATCATTTGCGTCAATCCGACATACCGTTTGCAAAAAATCATGAAAATACGTTTCGTCCAGAATTTCACCGTTTTTCAAATTACTTTTAAATCATATAGAATTAGAAAAAACAATACATATATGGAAGATGCGGATTTTCACCAGCTTTCCAACGCCATCTTATTTGCTCAATTCCGACAAACCGTTTGAAAATTGAGTCCAGAATACGATTCACGTTTTCGGTTTTGAAAAAAATGATTTTTTCAAAACTGCTCTTAAACCATAATGATATTGCAAAAACGTTTAATATACTTGAAATATGGTTGTCAAGAGCTTTCCAACGATATATTACATGCCCCCTTCCGATAAAAAAATTACAAAAAGTTTTTGAACTAAAGAAGACGATATGTTAAACACAACTGAAAGCATCAGTTCAACCGCTTCGAAAACATCAGTACAACCATCTGAAACCGTCAATTCAAAAAGGGTAACAAAATA
>NC_041380.1:508673367-508674282 GCF_002162155.2 Triticum dicoccoides
TATATAGCTAATTAGCTAAGATCTTTGGCATGATCACATATATAGTAAGAACACCACTACATGTGCAGCTGGAAATGTGACATGAAGCAACCACCACTGGGCACTACCATGAAAGGTACACCTCACTTTACGAAAAATGAAAATTGGAATGGACCAGCATGCACTATCTGGGCACCAACACAATGATTTCACCAGACTATAAGGAAAGGAAAATACATCTTCCCAAAAGCAACATAGAAAGCGACAATATATGTTTCTAGAGACACCAATGTTTGGTGATGCACCAGTGCCCCATTTTCAATAACCTGTCGATTCCAGAATATTGTGATGCAATAATATGTGTTTAACATCCACTAGATCTGATGTCTAAAATTCAGCATTATTTTTGCTTACTGTGATAGAATGCATAGCCATATGACTATAAAATATTGATTACGGTATTGGCATGTAATTGGGACAAGATAAGAAAGCTTTGAAGCATTGGAATCGGAGTGTACAAGGCACAGTGGACATCCACAAGAGACACACAAGCTGAGTCGACATTAGAATCTCATAAATGAAGATAAGTTGAAGAGCTCATTCTGTGTACACAAATTTTGTGTGTGCTTGCTCCCATTTTGGAAAGAACATTATACTAAAACAAAATCATGTTCATCAGCACTCTTCCTTGGAGCATCTCTAACCGCGCCCCCAACAGGCCCCCTAGGGCCACTTTTTTCGCGTTGGCGCCAAAAAAAGCCCCACTCACGCCCCCAAGACGTAGAAATTCGCCGGCTCGGCCTGTTTTTTGGCCCGGCGAACCCAGGCCGAACCCAGCGCACTGGGGGGTGCTCGGGGGCTCTGGCGAAAGGGAAATCCACGTCTGGGCCACACTGTCAGGCGAAACGTCAAGACAAACGGCCAGATTCACCCCCC
>NC_041380.1:508674497-508691511 GCF_002162155.2 Triticum dicoccoides
CGCCACGTTGTCGATCCCGGCGCCGTCCACCACCCACCACCGCTAGATAGGCCAATCCCCGCCGAAAAAAGAGAGAGGGTTTCGCCGCGGCAACCTCTCCACCACCTTCATGGGCGAGTTTTACGGCGCTCCGGCCGCGCAGGGTGGGATACCGACGGCTGTGCGCCCACCACGCCCGCCAGGTGTTCGGCAATTTGTCTGCTCAGTGATGGACTCCGAAGACGAGGAGGCACTCGAGGCGCTGCTGGAGGAGGAAGCCGATGCCGACGTCCAAGACAAAGAGCATCTCATGGTCCTCGCCGCCCTGGCCGGCCTGCTCGCGAGCAATGGAAAGCCATGGCGAGGTGGCTCGACGCCAGAGCGACTGAAAGCAAAGAACCGGCATCGACTGGAAAGCTATTGCATGCTCTACTCTGACTACTTCGTCGACGCTCCACTGCACGGCAACAAAGTATTTCGGCACCGTTATCGGATGAGTCAAAAGTTTTTCCTTAGGATTGTGAATTCCATCCATGAGTTCGATAGCTACTTCAAGTGCAACAAGGATTGCACCGGCAAACTTGGATTCACCTCAATCTAGAAGTGCATGACAACTATGAGGATGCTTCCATACGGAGCTCCCGGTGATTCATTCGACGACTATGGATGCATGGCCGAGTCCATGACCATTGAGTGCTTCTACAAGTTCTGCAGGGCAGTGGTGGCAGTGTTTGGACCGCAATACTTGTGATCACCCAATGCTGAAGACACTGCTCAGATCCTAGCACAGAATGCAGTAAGAGGATTTCCTGGGATGCTTGGAAGCATCGATTGCATACATTGGAAATGGAAGAACTATCCATTTGCTTGGGAGGGGACGTACAAAGGTGCCAAAGGCGGTTATAGTGTGGTACTTGAGGCAGTGGCCACACAGGACCTCTGGATTTGGCTGTCCTTCTTTGGTATGCCAGGAACTCACAATGACATCAACGTCCTGCAGTGCTCTCATGTCTTTGCCAAGCTGGTTGAAGGTCATTTTGCCCGGTGAACTTCGAGGTCAGTGGGCGACACTACAACAAGGGATACTACCTAGTAGTTGGCATCTATCTGAGATGGTCTACATTTGTGAAGACTATCTCAAACCCTGTGCCAGGAGGCAAGAACTCCGACTTTGCGAAGGTTCGAGAGGCTTGCAGGAAGGATGTCGAGCGGGCATTTGGTGTGCTTCAATCTCAATTTGTTGTTGTCTGGTACCCTGCTCAGACCTGATCGAAAAATCAAAATCAAATATGGGAGATCATGACTTGTTGTGTCATCTTGCACAACATGATCATTTGGAGCGAGAAGGAAAGAGCCAGTGTTTGACACTGAACCATATTACAGGCAGGCTCCTCTTGCCCAAGTTGATCACCATCTACCGGCAACCTGGACAGCCTTCCTCAATATGCGTCAGGAGATCCGAGACCCACAGGTGCATCAACAACTGCAGCAGGATCTGGTGGAGCACCTATGGAGGCTCAAGGGCAACGCCTTGCTCGACTTGTGATGAAATATGAGTTTTTATTTGTTAAACTATATAATTTGTATTGAACTATTTGTTGTTGAACTATTTGTTGAACTTTTTGATTTCTATTGATTTTCTGTAATGAACTATGTACTAGAAAAATAAGTTTTGTTGAATTTGCGTCGAACCACGTCGTATATGGGCTGATTTGCGCCGATAGCGGGCCGATTTTTCACCGAAAATGGGCTGAAAAGCGGGCACATTTGCGCCAAAAATTGGCCGATATCAGCGCCTGGGGGCGGCGGCTGGGAACCCAATCATCCCCCAAAGCTGATTCTAGCGCCGGCTCGCCCCTAGGCTGCGATTTTTAAGCCCCCTGGGGGGCCAACGGCTGGAGATGCTCTTAGTCCCTCCCATATCTATATTTATCTATCTATTTCTCTACTAATAAAGCAAAGTGCATTTCTCCAAAAAAAAATATCCTTCACCACCTAAAAGATTTTTGTACAAGGTGGTACTAAATTTTTGTGCGTCCATCTGTTAAAAAAAGGAAAAACAATTTTGTCCCAAATTTTGTACGTGGGTCGTGCACGTTGCGTCCCAGCAAAGCAAAACCATTGGTTTCCTACCCATGCATCTGATAAACATTATTTACTGCATGGGGCGGCAAATAGTCAGAAATTCGCACATAGCACCAAATACTGGGCCTGCCCATTTCCGTTTTTTCTCCATTCTTTTCCTTTTTTAACCTTCTTTTCAATTGTTTTCTTTCCAATTTTATTTTTATTTTTTCCTTTTCCACAAATTCTATTTTTCAGTTTTTTAGGATTCCATTTTTATTGATTTTTTTGTAAAATCATCAGAATTTCAAAATTTTGTTCCCATTTTGAAATATGTTTGAAACTTTCAATTTTTTCTTCTTGTTCCATTCTTTTCAAAATTAAAAATGTTTTTAAATATGTTTACATTTTCCAAAATTGTTTGAAATTTTCAAGATAAATTGTATTTTAGAAAATGATAGAAATTTAAAAAATATTCATGTTTATTTAAATGTTTAAAAAATTAAAGTATTGTTTGTATTTAAAAAACATGTTTTAAAAATTGTTTTCAATGTTCAAAATATGTTTCCATTTTCACAAATTCAAATAAAATTGTTTTCTTAAAAAGAGGTTCATATTTTCAAAAAATGTTTTCTGAATTTCAAAAAAACTATTTCAAATTTTCTTTTTTTCCAAATTTAATGAAATTTTTTAAAAAAAACTTGCATTTTTTAGAAATAGAATCAGGATTTTAAAAGTTGTTTGAATTTCGAAGAATGTTCAGAATTTCATAAGTAATACTTTTTTAAAAAGATCAGAAAAGTGAAAAAAAATTGAATGTTACACTACATTATGTTCTTAAACATTCGTGTTGGTCATTTTTTAGCAGGAGTTGTTTGTTCGAATGGCTATCAGCATGTGGTCGAGATATTGAGGTCATGAGTCTAATCCTTCAACTCGGCGGTTGTTTTTTATTCGTGTCTTAGAAACACACGTTGTTTTGGTAACTACCAGTGGCCTAACCCAGACGCGAACTATTGTGCATCTCACATGTCATTTGACGATAAAAGAGAATATATTGGTTGGCTATAATTAAAAGAAATTGTAGGCACATGCCAATAAAAGAGAATATGCTGGTTTGGCTTTGATTTAAAAAATGTAGGCAAGTAAGCGCTAAAATAATTAAAAAGAATAAACCCTGGTGAAGCAGGGACTACCTAGTTATGCCCTGATTATGACAATGAAATGGGATTCACTGAATTAGTAATCCATCCGGTTACATCATCGTAGGAGAGAGTGGTCGAATCAACTATGCCCTAAAGGTCAAAATGCAGCCACAAAATAAGGAGGCAATCATAACTTAGACATGAAGGCAGGCCCAGAGAGAGAAAAAAAGGCACGAGTTGAGTGGTGGCCACCACACCGACCAACCCCACCACTATCAAGATCTCGCGGGCCAAACATGACCCCTCAGAACACCGCAACTCCTCGCTCTGTCGCCCCACCGCTGCGGAGACCGTTTTGATGGACACATCAGTTACCTCTTGCGATTCTTCACGCAAAAAAAAAATCTCCTGTTGCAATGCACGGGCATATGTGCTAGTTGTCTACAATGCGAAGTTGTGAACACGGGAGCCTCTAGCAAAAATACTAGAGTTTGAAGGAAATTCCACTTGTGAGACACGTATTGCCTATAAACGCCTACCATCAGCTACATGATTGCATCTGTAGTAAAATATGAGTATCTATTAGAAAAAAATCCATTGCACCCACCACCAACCAGGTTACATGAGAAATAGTAACATGATATATACTGATCATGTATAACAAAAGTTTTGCGTCGGTTCTTGCGCCAGAAAACAGAAGTGGTATTTTTTTTCCTAATGGCGACACAATTGCAGTGGACTTTTATGCATTTCACTCCCAAAAGAGCTATAAAATCCAACCTTTGTACCATCGAAGTCTCTGCTAAGAACCGTCGCTTAGCCAAGTCCAGTAGACCTCTTCTATTTCAAAATATGCCTCTCATAGTTTATCATGAAATTTAATTGTAAATTTATTCCTAGAACTATGTCGACCTATAGAAAGATCATGTTGTTTGAATCGTGTATAGACGTTCTTTTTCGGGGGAACGGGCATGTCTGCATGACCTTCCTGCCCCCCGGAGTAGAGAGGAAGAGGGCCTATGTACAGTACTCAAGAGGCCATAGTTACTAACTTAAGAAGGTAACTTCTATATAAATACAACATAATATATTATCTTGAGCCGAGGCTTTTGAGAGTGTCCGTGCAGAAGTAGTTTCTTTTGTACTAGGATTTAGATAAATGATTGGCCAAAATAATTATATGAGTTTGGCTGGTTTCAACCTAATCATTGCATCCAAAATGTACGAAAATGTGGATAGGTCATAGCTACCTAACTTCAAACTACTTAATTCACTTGTTAAATTTCTTGGCATACACCAAATTAGTTTCTTGTCAGATTCATCAGCGCCATGTGTACATCTGTTCATTTGCATGGCCTTGTAAATGCATCCATGTGCAAGAGCTCCACGGAGACTTCACTCATGTCATAAAAAGGCTCAACGAATCTTATAACTTCCTCCAAGGTGTCTCTCTGTTCTTAAATAACTCCAGCTTCTAGGTTCTATTCCTAAATTATTATGTTGCTACTACACACATGCATTCATTTTCCCCTTGTGTAGAATACAAGATCGATAATCTTGGCCAGAGCACGACACTGCCTTGTATGTCGAACGGGAGGCAAACAATAGAGAGGGAGTTGTTTGTGTCGATGAAATGGGTGGCGTCAGAAAGCATGTTAAGCCACATATGGTGATCCTTAACTCTAAGCACACAAAAATAGGCTCCGTCTACCCAGGTCATCAGGCTAGCCGGGAACATCCAGGGGTGAAATGAAGCGGTGAAACTAATCGACAACATTTATCTAGCTAAACAGCTTGGTATGGGGCATGTCGTGCGGTAACTTCTTCAACTTCATCGAATTATGTTCCTTTGCTGATAGGGACCCTGTTTAGTGAAGCAAAATTTCTTCTTAGACTTGCAAACTTTGAATTACGTGTAATGTTTATTTAGCCCAAGGGCATGCAACGAGGCATCACATTTAGGTGGAGCAAGACTATACGGTAATTATGTATTTTGGTCTATGGACTTCCCTAACTTTGTATCTTGTATGTAGTCGACAATCTAGTCGTACGCACAAGTTCTTGGAGTACATGTATTCCGAGCTGCTTTGGTACACTTGATAGAAAATATTGTGAATCTTAAAGGCCATGCACCCGTATGATGAAAAGTAAAATCTAATACAACTGTAAAAGGACAAAAAAAATCTGAATTGTTTTTGTCACACGTGTTTTAATGTTCTACTCCCATGCAAAATTTGGTGCAGAAATAACATTTGTTGTCCTCATGAAAAAAGTTTGATACTTTCGTTTCGAAGCATTTTGGAGTGCTTGTTTTTTTTTTTACCTAAAGCATCACAAATGTGGTCTGTTCACGTAGGTAGAACACTCAAGAATGTTTATCTAAAAAAATCAGATTTTTTGAAATTGTTTTGCTATTTTCAGGATTTACTGTTCATATGCACGTAGGAGCAGAACGACACTTTTGAATCTGAAATAACTTCTTCGGCTCCATCCAAGGCGTTTTCTAGCTCTCTCCTCTTTTGCTTGAGGATCACTGCTCTGGATTTATGTATCGAGCTCCCTATTTGTGGTTTCCCTCGTTTTTCTCTGTCACTGTAGCTTCAGTCTACTTCCAGATCCCGTTTTGTCATTTTTGTGGCTGGTTTGCTCCATAGGGTGGGAAGTCCCATATCTTGTCTTAGCCTCGCCTCTATTCTGAGGTCTGTGTACATGTTGGTGGGTGATTCCCCTTGTGATAGGTCGATTAGTTGTTGGTTTATAGGGATCTCTTGAGCTGTGCTTCTGCAATCCGACAAAGAATCAGTATTTTGGTGATGTATGCAGCAATAATCTGAAAAATATACAACTAGGCAGCCGAATGGAACACCAAAGAGTAGAAATAGAGATAAGAAAAAACACTGGCCCCTGACTGACTGATTTATAGTTAGACACTTTAACCATGTATGACAAATTGAATTACCTTCTAGTGCAATTGTTAGAATTATTATCAATTGATTTCTTCACCATGCATCATAAAAAAAATCCAATATGATCACCGATTGGTCTCTACAGTGAAGCCATGTGCACTTATAAACCAGATGCCACATGGGCATACATAGACTCAGAATAGGCCATTTTGGCACGATGGGCATACAAATGGCTACGAGCGGAGTCACAATTTTCAGATTGTTAGAACAGTTGTCTTGCCCATCCATAGGTCCAGTCCAAGGCCAATGTGGCATTCTTCGCTGTGTGGAGATCTCATCTTGCTGCTATTGAGCTTTTTGATTGTCACCTATAATTAATGTACCGTTCAGGTTCAAGCAAAAGCAGAGGCGCATGCTAGTGGCAGCTGAGTAAACATGCGAGTGAGCCATTCTAGGGGAACAGACCACTACGCGATGAGACGGCGGTCGTCCAGCGCTACGTGAAGCTGCTTATTTGAACAATTGACCGGTTTGAAGATTAACTTTCATAAAAGCGAGTTGTTCTGTTTTGATAGAGCCAAAGAATAACAAGATGCTTATACGCAATTGTTTGGATGCGAATTGGGAACACTACCTTTTACATACCTAGGTATTCCCATTCACCATCGTAAGTTAACAAACAGAAAATGGAAGTACATCGAGGATCGGTTTGAAAAGAAACTGAGCTGCTGGAAGGGTAAACTCATGTCTTATGGAGGCCGATTGATTCTTATTAA
The DNA here is from genome assembly GCF_002162155.2 of Triticum dicoccoides. Lineage (NCBI taxonomy): Eukaryota > Viridiplantae > Streptophyta > Magnoliopsida > Poales > Poaceae > Triticum > Triticum dicoccoides. Next base: position 508,681,368 of record NC_041380.1, read on the forward strand.
TTCGGTGCTCACGAGTATGCCTACGTTTCTTTTATCCTTCTTTGAAGTCCCAGTTGGGGTTAGGAAAAGGTGGACTTCTATCGGTCTCGTTTCTTCTGGCAGAGTGATGAACTTAAGAGAAAATACCGACTAGCCAAATGGGATATAATTTGTCGACCGAAGGACCAGGGAGTCTTGGTATTGAGAATCTAGAAGTCAAGAACAGATGCCTTCTCAGTAAGTGGCTATTTAAGCTATCAGTTGAGACTGAGGCAACTTGGTCGTAGATTCTACGTAGCAAGTATTTGCACTCTAAGACTTTGTCACAAGCGACAGTGAGACCGACTGACTCGCCGTTTTGGAAGGGCTTATGAGAGTCAAAGCTGCTTTCTTTAATAGAACAAAGTTTATTGTCGGTAATGCCAACAACACTCGATTCTGGGAGGATACTTGGCTGGGTGAAACGCCGTTGGCTCTGCAGTATCCGTCCCTGTATCGTATTGTGCAGCGACGTGATGCTCTGGTCGCAACGATTTTGCAGTCAACGCCCCTTAATATTCAGTTTAGGAGGGTGCTTACTAGTGATCGATGGGAAGCATGACTTCATTTAGCGAGTAGACTGATGGAGGTTTAGCACACTCATCAGCCCGATCAGTTGTGTTGGAAGCTTACTACGTCTGGAGTATTCACTGTCAAGTCGATGTATATTGATGTCATCAACTCTAGTGTTATTCCTAGTTCCAAACATGTTTGGAAAGTCAAGGTTCCTTTGAAAATCAAAGTGTTTATGTGGTTTGTACATAAACAAGTCATCTTAACAAAAGATAATTTGGTTAAGCGCAACTGGACAGGATCTACTAGGTGTAGTTTCTGTGATTGGGACGAATCTATCAAGCACCTTTTCTTTGATTGCCCGTTGGCGAGAGTGTTGTGGCGCACGGTGCAAATTGCCTTTAACATTACTCCTCCAATTTCGGTCAGTTCATTATTTGGAACGTGGCTTGTTGGGATAGAGTCCGAGACAGCTAGACAAATCCGCGTAGGAGCATGTGCCTTGTTATGGGCAATTTGGAACTGCATAAATGATTTGGCTTTTAACAGAACAACACCTATTCATTTTTTGCAGGTTTTGTTCAGGGCTACTGCGCTAATCCGTATGTGGTCCTTACTCACTCCGACGGAGGCCAGGAAGTGTTTGGTTACTGGATCTGTCCGGTGGGAGATGGTGGCGCGGGATATCTTCAACCGGTTTGGATGACGGTCATGTAATAGGATAGGCGATTAGTTTACCTATTTTTATTTTGCCAGCCGGTTGTGGCTTTTGGGCCTTTTGTTTTTGGCTTTGTGGCTCTTTGTGAGCTAGCATTTCATTTGTTTCCAGACTGCAAGACCTTGTTGAACTACCTTATTTATTTATAATTGTGGTCGTATGCAGCGTTCTGATGCAGAGGCCGGGGAGTCCCCCCTTTTGAAAAAAAAACGTGGAGCTGCTGCCGCGGTGCCGCGGCGACGCGGACGCGCGGCCGATGTCGCGGCAGACCTGGTCACGACGGGTCTGCTTTGACGCGCTCATCCGGGCGCACACGAGCTCTGGGAGGCCGCACGCCACGCTCCCACTCCATGCCCACCTTCTCCGCGCGGGACTCCTCCCTTCTCTCCTCAAGTCGCTCGCCCTCTTCGCTGATAATACATCCATCATATTCCGCACCAATTCTCTCACTCCCTTCTAAGGCCAACTCCACCGCGTGACCCCATCTTGTCCGGGTACGTCCGTTTGGGATAAAACGGACGAATAGCGCGGCCCAACACGCGGCCTCAAACGAACAAATGTCCGGATTCCGTCCGTTTTCGATCTATCCCTGGCCCAAACTTGCGCTTGGTTTGGGGTGAAACGGACGCGCGCGGACGGCTTGGACGCACGCCCTTGTCCCTCCCGCGGCCCGCCTGTCAGGGACACTAGCAGTCCCTCCGCTCCCAACGCTTCCACCCTCTCTATCCCGCCTCGCCCCGCCGCCGGCGCCGCCGCTATTCTTCGGCCGCCTCCTCACCGCGCAGCCCCTGGCCGTCCCTACCAAACCACATCTCGACATGGCCGCCACCATGCCCGCGCTTTCGCCGTAGTTTTGGCCGTCGATCGAAGGAGGTTTGGCCATCGCCGTCTTTGCCGGTGGCAGAGGGGACACGACCGCCGGCGACGTACCACGACGGCCTCGGCAGCTTCCGACGAGAGCTCTAGAGCGGTTAGTAGCCGGCCGGCAACCACCCCTGCTGTGTCGAGGTGATCATCGCGGCCTCTTCGCCACCACGACCGCAAGGTGTTCGACATTTTGCCCACAAAGGTATGAACAGTGGAGACGAGTTTTTCTTCCAGGCATGCTGTGATCGAGGTGTTTGGCCCAGAGTACTTGAGCCAGCCAACTGCCGCTGATACAGAGAGATTGTTGGCGACCAACGCAGCTAGAGGCTTTCCAGACATGCTTGGCAGCATAGATTGCATGCACTGGGAGTGGAAGAACTGTCCATTTTCTTGGCAGGGCCAGTACAAGGGGCATGTCAATGGGTGCACTGTCATATTAGAAGCGGTGGCATCGCAGGATCTTTGGATATGGCATTCTTTCTTCGTCATGGCAGGTTCTCACAATGATATCAACGTGCTGCAGCATTCTCCGGTCTTTGCGAGGCTTGCAGAAGGCCACTCCCCACCTGTCAACTTTGAGATCAACGACCACCAGTACAACAAGGGATACTATCTAGCTGATGGTATATATCCTCAGTGGTCAACTTCTGAAGACAATCTCGAAACCCCAAGGTGAGAAGAGAAAGAGATTTGCCCAAATGCAAGAGAGTGCTAGAAAGGATGTGGAACATGCTTTTGGTGTGCTTCAATCCCGGTGGGGTATCGTTCAAAACCCTGCACTGTCATGAGATGAAAGGAAGCTTTGGGAGGTGATGGCTGCTTGTGTGATCATGCACAACATGATCGTCAAGGACGAGCGTGATGAGAGTATCTTCGACCAAGGATTTGATTATCAAGGTGAAAATATTGAGCCCCTGCACCAAGACCCGGCCACATTTGAACGGTTTGTCCAATTCTACCGTGAGATGCGTGATTGGCACACTCATTTGAATCTTCAAAATGACTTGATTGAGCACGTGTGGGATCACGTTGGCAACCAATACATGTATTGGTTCATTTTATGTTCGGTCAAGACAATTTTGATTTGGTTGTAAAACTATTTTAATTTTCAGACAAATATTTGGGTGTAAACTAGTTTGATGAAAATATAAGCATTTTTGTCCCTGACGGATGGGATGGGGCAAACGGATGTGGCCGCGCGCTGGGCGCACGGCCACCGCATCCCAGGACACTCCCGGACACGACCACATTGCCCTACCCAAACGGACAAAACGGACGTCCGTGCCCACGTCGGTGGAGTTGACCTAACGTCCCGGGCGCGCATTGCCTCGCGCTCGCCGTCCATGCCCACGTCGTCAGGCTCGGCCTCACGGGGTTCCTCCTCGTGAACAACGCGCTGCCTATCCGATGCACACCTCGGCCACCGTGGACGCCTTCCACGGTCAACACGCTCATCACGGCACGCTCGCTGTTCGACCAAATGCCTGCGAGGAATACTGTGTCTTGGAGCGCCATGGTGAATGGATGGCTACGTGCAGGCTCGAGACGGGAGGGAGGCGCTGGGGGTGTTCTCCCAGATGCAGACCCAAGATGTCCGCACAGACGACACGGTTCTTGTTGCGCTGGGGGTGCTTGCTGCGTGCGCGCAGCTGGGCGCTCTGGAGCAGGGGAAGTGGGTACATGGCCACCTCAAAGCAAACAATATTTGGTTGATATGTATGCCAAATGTGGCGAGGTGCAGCTTGGAATGGAGTACTATGATCAAGGGCCTGGCTATGCACGGCCGGGGCTCGGATTCGTTGACGCTCGTTTCCCACATGAAGAGCTCAGGTGTTGAGCCGGGTGACATTGCCTTCATTGGCGCGCTCTGTGGGTGCACACACACTGGGTTGGTTGACAAGGGTCGGGAGCTTTTCAATTCCATGGTCAGCAACTATGGTATTAAACCAAAGATTGAGCATTATGGGTGCATGGTAGACCTCCTGGCACGGAATGGCTTGCTTAGTGAGGCCAAAGACATGGTTGAGAAAATGCGCATAAAACTGGATGCCTTAATATGTTGTAGCCTTGTAGGTTTCACAAGAATGTGGAGTTGGCTGAGTAAGTTATAAAGCACTGGATTGAATTGTAGCCAGACAAAAGTGGTGCCTGCTTCTGATAGGCATGCTTCTGCGAAGGAAATTAGGCGCCTAATGCGCGAGAAGGGAGTTGAGAAGACATCTGGATGTAGCAATGTGGAGATTGAAGGAGTTATTCACCAATTCATTGTTGGAGATCTGTCTCATCCTCGAATAAAGGATATTTTGACAAAGTGGTATGAGATATATATTAGGATAAGGCTGGAGGAAGGTTTATGTGCCTGATAAGAAAGAAGTCCTGCTTGACATTGAAGCAGAAGAGAAGGAAGGTGCACTCAGCCGCCACAGTGAATAGCTAGCGATCGCATTTGCTTTGATAAGTAGAAGTGATTATGTGCCCATTCGGATTGTCAAGAACCTCAGAGTCTGCCAAGATTGCCATCATGTCACCAAACTTATATCCAAAGTATATGGGAGAGAAATTATTGTTAGAGATCGAACATGTTTCCATTTGTTTAAGGATGGCACCTGTTCGTGCAAGGACTATTGGTAGTAACTAACAAATTTGTGTATTAACAGTGTGCCTGTTTCATTATAGAGCATGGCTTGTTGAGCCCCAAAAAAGGAATCTCCCTTTCATGATACGTCAGTGATGCATGAGTTGAGGGGATAAAGTTGGTGAAAAACAAAAGTTACTTGCTAGTAATTATAATGTACATATATGTAATCATGCAGTTATTAAGTCTATCAATAGATATTCATGTTCACAACTAAAAAAAGATATCCCTGTTCATCTCATAGAAAATACATATTACAGGGATATATTAACCTTCTTGTTACATTTAGTTCTGAACCAAGGATACTATTTTTTGTTGAAAAGAAAACAAAAGCAATGCACTATGTATATTAACCTTGTCCATGGATTTAGCTGGAAAACATCATTAACCACAATATCATGCCTACACGATTATGGCACTACTAGCAAGAAATGAACCGCGGATGGTCGTTTCAGGTTGAACCTCTGTTCAGAGAGCCGCTGGCACAAGAAGATGGTGAATAATAGCTCTGTAAAAGAAACAACTGAATAGCTGAAACATTATAGTAGTAGAAAACTCTGTATGTTTATTCTGACATAACAATTGCATGATTTCTGCTGGGTAAGAAAAACATAATAGTTATTTTGTCGTCAACACCCAGAATTACATCTACATACAACAGTGGTAAAAAAACACATCTATATGTATCAGAACCAGGATAAAGAATAGTTATTCTATCCCCCTCTATTTTGAAGTCTCTGCAACAGCTTTTTTACTTCACATTAATTTATCTTATGTCGAGAGAGATGCAACTCGGAAAATATATAATGGACGTATTGTTTTACGTGATACAAAATTACAACAGTAAAAACGTAGCATAAATACATATATGATATACAGATATAATTTTTGTGGTTTTGCATTCTTATTTTTCATCTCCTTATGTGGTTTTTTGCATTATGAGTCAACATGAATGTAACTATTTGACCTAACATAAACTCAGGATGTAACAATGTAGAAAATAGCTGGGTGAAAAACAACTTATTCTGCTCCCTCGGTGTTGAATAGGGTGCATAGGGTACTAAATTTGCCCCAAGTTTTGTTCAACCGAGGAAAGTTGGACTTGTTAGTTCTCACAATTGAGCAAGTTTTCTAATACTCCCTCTGTTCCATATTAGTTGTAGTTGATTTAGTACAAAGTTTATACTAAATCAGCGACAACTAATTATGAATGGAGGGGTAATATGTTTTTGCACACCGAAGGACGTTCCTAACATAAAGTTTTCTAATATAAAGATGTTCCGAATTTAAAACTATCCATGAATTTTGAAAACTGTTCATTTTTTCTGATAATGTTCATGAATTTGTTTTACAGATTGTTCATGCGTATATTTTTCAAATATTTTATAAAATTTTCAAAATAAAAAGGGGAAAGTTCATATTTCTAAGAATGTTCATTGCTAATTTTTTTAAAGTGAATGTGTATATTATTTTCAAGTGAATGTGTACAAAAATAAAAACATAAAAAGGAAATACTCCCACCGTCCCGTAATGTAAGACATTTTTTCACACTAGTATAGTGTCAAAAAAACATCTTATATTATGAGACAGAGGGAGTAATAAAATTAAGAAAATGCTAAAAGGAGAAATAAAGGCAAAAGGCGTAAGAAAAATTAGAAAGAAATAAAGAAAAAAATGGTAGTAACAGGGAATAAAACGAAAAAATATAGTCAAAACCCCATAGCCAAACACGAAAAGGAAATGGAAGAAAAAATCTGCCACAGCCAGCACACCAAAGTGAGCGAAAGAAAATCATCAAAAATATAGGAAAAGGAAAAGTAACCAAAAATAAAACCAGAGCCCTGTTGTAGGCCGGCCCAAACTCTCCATGTGGGGTGCGTTTGTGGGCCTTATTAATCGATGGGCCTCGCAGATTTAGCGTTACCGTGTGATACTCGTTGGCACTCAAATGAACAAAAAATCATTTAAACGAAAAATCGGGCGATGAAAACAGAAATCATCTAGCTCTAAAAAAATCTGAAACGCCTGGATCTGGAAAATTATGTTGCAATATGTTACATAATTGCATTCGAAAATAGTATATTTTTTAATGATTATGAATTTGTAGGTTCATGAATTTTCAAATATGTTCGACATTTAAAAAAGGTCATGCATTTTAAAAATGGCCAGGGATTTCATAAATATCCCAAAAATCAATTATTCATTAAATTTTTAGAAAGGTTCAAGAATTTTGGAAAATTTCACAAATTCTAAAATTATTCACCTACTTTAGGCAATACATGATTTGTAAAAATAGAATCGCATGGGAATTTTAAAATGATCACGAATTTAAGAACAAATTCACCGAAATTTCAAATGTTATGAATTTAGTAAATATTAACAACTTTTTAAAAATGTTCACAAAGTTTTAGAAAGGATCGTCAAAATTTTAAATATATTCATGATTTTTTAGAATACACATTTTCAATAATTATTAATGAATTAAACACAAAAGTAAAAAAATAAAAAGAAATAAAACCGGACGAAGATGAAAGTCGCTTTTCAAAACTAGAGAAAAAAAAGGAAAAACCGATACATGGGTTGGCCCATTGACGCGCTACATTATGTGATTCTTGCTGGTTGAATTCTTTGTTATGAGCAATGTTGTACCGTGTCACCCATTGTGTCAAATTTGAGGCCAGGCACAGTCGATGCTGGCAAAAGTTGCCAACGCAGTACTTGGGCATGCTTATTGATGACAAAAGACTAAGAAATGCTCACTAGAATCCTGTAGAGGAGAATATAGGAGACATTAGGGCAGGTTGGATTGATAATTGTTATTTATACGTGACAAGGTTCTATTTACAAATGCATGTGTGAGTTGTGTGCCTCTGTGTGTGCTCTAATTTCTTGAAACTCCAAAAGACTTGTGAAATTATGAACTCCACTATAACAAGAATGGTTTAGCAAGAGTCAAAGAATAGAAGGAAATGTCAATTGATTAATTGGAAGAAAAGTGTGCTTTCCCAAAGATTGTGGAGGGCTTGTGGTACTTGATCTTCAAGAAGTGAACCAGTCGAGTGATCTTCTTCACGCCAGGGGAAAAAGCACAATAAACTGATTAAGTGGGTCGGCCCAATAGCATGCATCATCGTGCGCGTTTGCTCGATGTCCAGTGCGCTACGCGCTAAATAGGAGGTCCCATCGCGCGTGGTCACATTTATGAGCTAGAGACTTCCTAATCGTCCCGTGGTCCCCCCCCCCCCAACCACCTCCAATGTGTTGTTGCCTGTGATTGAGGTGTTGGACTGTACCATGTCGTTGTGCCCAATCCGGTGGTCTTCCTTGGATAGAAATTCTTAATTCTTATGTCTCTATGAATTACAACATGGCCTCTTGATTGATGGTACTCTGTAGTATCTGATAGTGGAAATTTGGAAGATGGACAAATACCGGCATAACATCCATTAGATTTAAGTCAAATTACAAATTATATTAATTTAAGGGTATTGTGAAAGGAGTTTGTATATTCCAGTATGTGTTCAACTGCAGACAATGCATGGATAGACATGGTGAAATTGATCACGAGTATGAATGGATAACACATGACATTTTACTCTTTAGGGCGGGTAAACAATGTGGGTTTGGTTGGTCTCAACCTGGTTATCCCATCCAAAGTGTGCCAAAATGTGGATTTACATCACAAGAAGCTAAGTTCAAATTACTTGATTCACTTGTTAAATTTTTGTTATGATTTTCAAGTTAGTTTCTCAACCAACTCCTCTATGTGAATCGTATGTTCATATGCGCCATGTGTGCATCTATTTTTTTTTTGCATGACCTTGGAAATGCATCAATGATTGGACGTGCAAGAACTCCACGAAGACTTCACTTGCGTCATAAAAGGTTGAAGAACTCTTACTACTTCCTCCTATCTCTCCATTCTTAAATAACTCCATCTCCTCTATACAATTCCTAAATTTCTATGTTGCCGCTATATATGTGCATCGCTCGTTTTCCTCTTGTGTGGAACAGAAGATCGATAATCCTGGCCAGAGTATGAAATTGCCTTGGATGCCGATCTAGAGGCAAACCATAGATGATAGGTTGTTTGTGTCCTTGGAGTAGGTGGCATCAGAAAGATCTGAAGACGTAATTGAAGAAAATAGGCTCTATGCGGCCCAAAATAGGCTCCATAATGGTGCTTTCCAAGTGCAAATGAAAGGGAGCATTGTGGTTTAGAAGCTTGCTTTGTTATACATGTGCACTACATGTTAGAAAGAATTGAGAAGTGTTGAGCCTCTTGGGCCTTGACACGTCACATCCCTTCATTTCCCACTTGCTTCATTAATCCAAGACTTAAGAGCTAGAAAAGTTCAAATAAAATGCGGACATGAAGAGAAATTTGAATTGTCGAAGTTCATGTATTTGAAGAAAAAATTCAAAAAATCATGAAAAAATAACAATAATATTCCAAGAAAGTGACGCCACCCTCGCCGTCATCTACCTCCTTTTCCAAATGTAAATCTGAAAGTATTATCAAATCGAACAACGAGTTCACTTGTTGGGAACTTCAATATGTGGAAAGTTGCACATGTGAAACTATTGAATTACGTACTGATTGAGATGCTTGTCAATAATCTCTTACAGACGGATACTACATGGTCCATTGCATAACACTCTTAACTTAATATTTGATCTACTTGCTCATTTAAACATGCCTACGAATGAGCTCACGGCCTAGAAAAGACAATGGTTGTTTAGCCTCACTATCCCTGTTCGATTCTTAGGATTGATAGTGTGCTATTGTAACATCCTAAATTTTCAATTTGGAATGTTATACACTAGATCATCATGGCATATCATATTTTATTTGCTTTTGGTTTTGATTCTAGAAATTCTACGCAACTCAAGGACCCACGGGGAGAGTTGGGGATTTCAGTATTTTCATATTTGAGTTTCTCAAATTTTGAGAATAGGATCATTTGATTTAATTATTTTATCATCAATTATTTCTATTACAAAAATATGAGAGAGGGAATAAAATGACTTTCCCAAAATAAAGAAATATTGAGGATTTAATAATAAAATCAAATAAGATTTTATTTCGGAGTTTTTCGTTATTTTATTTGAATTTAGGAAAAATATGCGTTTTTCAAAATTGCATTTAGGCCCCAAATAAATGTTCACCTTGTGCGGCTTGATTTTAGAAGTCGGGGAAAATTTATTTCGGAATTTTTTAAGTCCGTTTAGTATTTCTTTTATTTGTTTTTCTGCGCGGAATAATTAAAAAAACGAAACCGACCTACGGGCCGTGTTAGGCCCGGACTCCTCCGGACCGGCCTTTAAAGCCGGTCGCCTGACCCCGCAGCCCACCGAGCCGCCCCGCCGCTCCGAACCCTAGCGTCGCCCGC
>NC_041380.1:508691800-508734346 GCF_002162155.2 Triticum dicoccoides
CAGCGCCCCGCCGCCCGACCACCCCGCACCGGAGCTCGCCGCCGACCCCGCCGTCCCGCCGGCCGAGGTAGCCGCCGTCGCCGGCGGTTTTCCTCAGAAAACCGCCCGGTTTTTTATTAACCGCGGTTTTTTTAGATCCTTTTTTTATTAGATCGGTTTTTTTCTTCCGGTTTAGTTTAATTAGCGAGCGATCGCCCGTTCGTTTGTTTTAACGAACACGTTCGTAGTTTAGATCCAGATAACGAACGTTCGTTCTTTAACCTGTTCGTCGTTTTTCTTTTTCTTGGATTTTCCGCGATTATTTCTGATCGCGATTTCTGATCCAATTTTCGTTTTAGTATAACTTTTCGCTCGTTTATCGGAATCAGGCGACTCAAGCGCCCGGAGTTTTGTCTCGAAACCCTCTATCCGTTTAACCAACTTAAACAAGTTTTTGCCACTGTAAAAAATTGCCCTAGATCCAGAATAGTAAACGAAGCCTGTTTCTTTTGCCATTTGACTTTCATTGCTTTCCACCAGCCAAATATGCATATAGTATAGCTGTTTCATTCCATTACTCTCTATGTGTTACCTTGCCAGCATATTTCATGTGCTGACCCGTTTCGGACAGCAACGTTAGTGTTGCAGACTTTTCAGACGACGATTAAGGAGTTTTTAGGTCATGGTTCTATACTCAGTGATGCCGTTGGAGTTGATGGACTCACTTATCTTCCAAGCCTTCCGTTGTTATCGTTATTAGATGGCCTTAAGCCATATTTATTGTAATAAGCTCTCTATTGAGACAATCGATGTAATAAGTGTGTGATTGCTACTTTGTTATAAATCCTTCAAGTACTGTGTGGTGTCAGCATTAGTGATCCAGGGATGACACCTGAGCACAGAGATCAGACTGTTTGAGGTGTGGTCGCTATAAAGATGGTATCAGAGCACACACTGACTGTAGGACACGACCACTAAGCTAAAGACCTAGACCGCTATTCACTCTCTTCTTTTCTGACCTCTCATCTTTTCTACTATTTAGGATGGCGGATGCAAGGAACAAGTTCACGTAACCGGATGAAGATACACCCTTTGGACGTCACCTGAAGGAAGTCACTAGATACCTGAACATAGGAGTACCAAGCTTCACCGGAACCTACAACGCCACTTTACCTGAAGAAGATCGCTGGATAATTCAAGTTCAAGTTCCAGGAAGGACGTTCATGCCAGTCACTGAGCCCATAGAGTTTTCTTTTGATGCACCAACTTGGAGTCTAGGAAAAAGCATGGCAGCTCACATCGCCATGGGACGCATTGGAGAAGTCTACCGCAATGATCTCAAGGATACTATCTACCAGATTTGTGGGCGCCGAGATGAGCACTGGGAGATGATCAGCACCAAAAAGGATAGATCAATTGCAGCTTTTATCCAGGAATTAAACCAGCACATTCGACAATAGGAGAACTAGATGTGCGCCGACATGATAGACCTGAAGAAGGCTATGACAAGAATCAAAGAACTGGAGGAAGAAATCAAGGCTACACGTGAATATTACGAAGAGGAAATCGAAGTATTGGTGGAGAAGAATGACGATCTGATCAAGAAGATCGAGATATTTATGGGAGGCCCTACACCAGTAGATGAAGACGAAGAACCCAAGGAGATTCGCTCGGAAGACTACATCATCATCGACAACACCGACTCGGACCCAGATGATAGCGATGATGACTATATTCATGAAGCCGGAGCAGATATCATGTAGTCTGCAACCGAAGAATATTTCTAGTAGACCACCTCATCAGTAGTAGTAGTCCACCATGTAAATACAGTAGTCCGAAGCACTTTTGCGATAGTTAGATCGATTGTATGCCCTTGTTTGATTGAATGAAGTGAATTGTTTGCTTTTGCCTCATGTGCATATGGGTAGTGTTTTCTCTTTAGACCCCCTCTATTCTTAAATCTCATCTTTTCTAAACCCTCAAATGCCTCCTAGACGTGACCCCGGATTTACCTTTCCACCGGAGCTCACCCAGTTGATCCAGCAGCAGAACACATTGATGCAGTTGCTAGTCCAGAATCAGAATCAGGGGAACAACAACAACAACCCACCACCACCACCACCACCTGTTGATCACTTAGCCCGTTTTCTTAGGCTGAATCCGCCGGTGTTTTCCAGTAGCACCGAGCCGATAGTAGCAGATGATTGGCTCCGCAAGACAACTAGAGAGTTGACCACAGCAGGATGCACAGATGCGGAGAAGGTGAAGTTTGCCGCACATCAGCTTGAAGGACCCACAACATCATGGTGGGAGAATTTCACAGCCACTTTCCATGTCGACACTGTCACTTGGGACCAGTTTCAGCAGGCTTTTCGAACTGCCCATGTTTCAGCAGGAGCTATGTCCATGAAGAAGCAAGAGTTTTGCAACTTGCGCCAAGGAGGACGGACAGTTGGCCAGTATGTGGAGGACTTTAGTAAATTAGCACGTTATGCCCCAGATGACGTTGCTACGGATGCAGCTAAGCAGGAGAAGTTTCTGGAAGGACTGAATGATGAGTTGAGCATGCAGTTGATGATAGCAACCTTCAACAACTATCAGGAGTTGGTAGATCGTGCTCTTATGATTGAAGGAAGCAGCAGCAAATTGAAAATCGCAAGAGGAAGTATGCACAAAGAAAGTACAATTTAGGAGCTCAGCAGAAGCCACGATTTACCCCTAGATCGGGAGGACATTTTCAGCATACCCATGGAGGAGGTACCTCGCACAACCACAATGGCACCAAGAATGATAATGATAATGGAGGAAGCAACGGCCAGAACCGTACCAACCCATCAACCCCAGCCAAGAAAGACCTGAGCCAAGTCACTTGCTTTAAGTGTCAGAAGACCGGACATTATGCCAATGAATGTCCTGAAGGCCAGAATGGCAATGGAAGCTCTGGGAAGAAGCCGAACCCTTTCAACAGGGGACAGGTGAACCACGTTAACGTGGAGGAGGTTGAAGAGCAGCCGGATGCAGTAATCGGTAAGTTTTTGGTTAAGTCATTTACTGCACTCGTTCTTTTTGATACTGGTGCATCGCATTCATACATATCAAGGGAATTTGTGGATAAGTATAACCTGCCCACTAAGGTTCTTAGAACACCTATGCTAGTAAGCTCACCAGGAGCGGAGTATATGGCCAGTCAAGGATGTTTTCAAGTGCCATTGAGTATAGGTAGGCATGTGTTTCCCTCGGATTTAATCATTTTGGAATCACAAGGATTGGATGTAATTTTGGGTATGGATTGGCTGTCGATGTATGGAGGAAACATCGATTGCGCCAGTAAGTCGATCTTGCTTACCATCCCGGAAGGGAGAAGGATCAAGTATGTATCCCGGCATGTGCCAAAAGGGACTCAAGTAAATTGTTTAATAGGAGTTGTGCAGGAGGGAGTACCAGTGGTAAGGGATTTCCCTGAAGTATTTCCAGAAGAATTGCCAGGCATGCCACCGGATAGAGATATTGAGTTTTTGATTGAGCTATTGCCAGGCACAGGGCCAATATCGAAGAGACCATACAGGATGCCCGCAAAGGATTTGGTGGAGATTAAGAAGCAGATTAAGGAGTTACTGGATAAAGGCTACATTCGCCCAAGTTCGTCGCCTTGGGGATCGCCAGTACTTCTAGTGGAAAAGAAGGACGGATCGTTAAGGATGATTGTTGATTATCGAGGTTTGAATGAAGTAACCATCAAGAACAAGTACCCACTACCAATGATCAATGATCTGTTTGATCGATTGCAAGGAGCTAAGGTATTTTCCAAAATCGATCTGCGATCAGGATACCACCAGTTGAAGATTCGAGAACAGGATATACCTAAGACAGCTTTTACCACCAGGTATGGGCTGTACGAGTATACCGTTATGTCATTTGGTTTGACTAATGCACCTGCTTATTTTATGAACATGATGAACAAAGTGTTTATGGAGTTTTTGGATAAGTTCGTCATGGTGTTCATTGATGATATTCTGGTTTACTCGAAGAATGAAGAGGAATATAAGGAACATTTGCGATTGGTACTTGAGAAGCTCAGAGAACATCAGTTGTATGCCAAGTTCAGCAAATGTGAGTTTTGGTTGAAGGAAGTAGGATTCCTCGGACACGTTATATCCGGAGAAGGTATATCAGTAGATCCCACTAAAGTTGATACCGTGACCAATTGGGAAGCACCAACCACGGTTGGAGAGATCCGGAGTTTCCTTGGACTCGCAGGATACTACCGGAGATTTATTGAGAATTTCTCCAAGATTGCAAAACCTATGACGGAGTTATTATAGAAGGATACCAAGTTCATATGGACTGAGGAGTGTGAGGCTAGTTTCCAGGAGTTGAAGAAACGCTTGGTTACCTCACCAGTGTTGATTTTGCCAGACCAGACCAAGAATTATGAGGTGTATTGCGACGCTTCACGACGAGGACTTGGAGCAGTACTTATGCAGGAAGGGAGAGTTGTTTCATATGCCTCACGACAATTGAAACCACGCGAATTGAATTATGCCACGCATGATTTGGAGTTAGAAGCCGTAGTGCATGCATTGAAAACATGGAGACATTTCCTCATTGGAAATCATTATGAGGTGTACACGGATCACAAGAGTTTGAAATACATTTTCACGCAGAAGGAGTTAAACCTCGGACAAAGGAGATGGTTGGAGCTCATCAAGGATTATGATATGACATTGCATTACCATCCCGGAAAGGTAATGTAGTAGCTGACACATTGAGCCGTAAGAGCCATGTCAATACACTAATGACGGGAGAAATACCAAAGGAGTTAGCCAAGGATCTTCGTGAGGTATGTTTGGAAATAGTTCCGAGAGGCTATGTAGCAGCATTGGAGATTCAGTCAACTTTGATGGATAGAATCAGAGAAGCTCAGAAGACTGACAAGGAGATTGCCTCTATAAAGGAGAAAATGAGCGAAGGAAAGGCTAAAGGATTTCGTGAGGATGAGCACGACGCCCTATGGTTTGAAGACCGTGTTTATGTGCCCAATGACCCGGAGATCAGGCAGTTGATTCTACAAGAGGCGCACGATTCACCATATTCGATTCACCTAGGAAATTCCAAGATGTATTTGGATTTTAGGGATACTTTCTGGTGGACCGGAATGAAGAAAGATATTGTGGAGTATGTAGCAGTTTGTGATGTATGTCAGAGAGTAAAGGCAGAGCATCAGAAGCCAGCAGGATTGCTACAGCCATTGCCGATACCCGAATGGAAGTGGGATAAGTTAGGCATGGATTTTTGTAGGATCTAGAAGTAGATGTGTCTAGAGGGGGGTGATTAGACACTTAGTGCTAAAGTTGCAATTTTTAGGCCTTTTTGGTTTCAGTGGAGTTTTAGGCACAATTTCAACATACACAATACATATCAAGCAAGCATGCAAAGAGTATATGAGCAGCGGAAAATAAAGCATGCAACTTGCAAGAATGTAAAGGGAAGGGTTTGGAGAATTCAAACGCAATTGGAGACACGGATGTTTTTCCCGTGGTTCGGATAGGTGGTGCTATCCTACATCCACGTTGATGGAGACTTCAACCCACGAAGGGTAACGATTGCGCGAGTCCATGAAGGGCTCCACCCACGAAGGGTAATGGTTGCGCGAGTCCACGAAGGGCTCCACCCACGAAGGGTCCACGAAGAAGCAACCACCCACGAAGGGTCCACGAAGAAGCAACCTTGTCTATTCCACCATGGCCATCGCCCACGAAGGACTTGCCTCACTAGCGGTAGATCTTCACGAAGTAGGCGATCTCCTTGCCCTTACAAACTCCTTGGTTCAACTCCACAATCTTGTCGGAGGCTCCCAAGTGACACCTAGCCACTCTAGGAGACACCACTCTCCAAGAAGTAACAAATGGTGTGTTGATGATGAACTCCTTGCTCTTGTGCTTCAAATGATAGTCTCCCCAACACTCAACTCTCTGTCATAGGATTTGGATTTTGTGGAAAGAAGATTTGAGTGGAAAGCAACTTGGGGAAGGCTAGAGATCAAGATTCATATGGTAGGAATGGAATATCTTGGTCTCAACACATGAGTAGGTGGTTCTCTCTCAGAACATATGAGTTGGAATTGTGTATGTGTTCTGATGGCTCTCTCCACGAATGAAGAGGAGGTGGAGGGGTATATATAGCCTCCACACAAAATCCAACCGTTACACACAGTTTTCCAATCTCAGTGGGACCGAATCAACAAACTCGGTCGGACCGAAAAGATAAACCTAGTGACCGTTAGAGATTTTCGGTGGGACTGACATGCGACTCGGTAGGACCGATATGGTTAGGGTTTGGGCATAACGTAATCTCGGTGAGACCGATTACACAAACTCGGTGAGATCGAGTTTGGTAATAAGCTAACCAGAGAGTTGGTCAGGTAAACTCGGTGGGACCGATTTGCTCTTTCGGTGAGACCGAAAAGTTACAAAAAGGGAAACAAAGAGTTTACATTGCAATCTCGGTGGGACCGATTCGCTCTTTTGGTGAGACCGAAAAGTTACGAAAGGGAAACTGAGAGTTTGCAATCCCATCTCGGTGAGATTGAGATCCCTATCGGTAGAACCGAATTGCTAGGGTTTGGCAGTGGCTTATGACAAGTGAAACTCGGTGGCGCCGGATAGAAAGAATCGGTAGGACCGAGTTTGGCTTAGGGTTTAGGTCATGTGTGGATATGGGAAAGTAGTTGAGGGTTTTGGAGCATATCACTAAGCACATGAAGCAAGAGGCTCATTAAGCAACACCTCATCCCTCCTTGATAGTATTGGCTTTTCCTAAAGACTCAATGTGATCTTGGATCACTAAAATATAAAATGAAGAGTCTTGAGCTTTTGAGCTTGAGCCAATCCTTTGTCCTTAGCATTTTGAGGGTTCCACTTTCACATCCATGCCATGCCAATCATTGAGCTTTCCTGAAATAGTCATCTTGGAATAGCATTAGCTCAATGAGCTATATGTTGTTATGAATTACCAAAACCACCTAGGGATAGTTGCACTTTCAATCTCCCCCTTTTTGGTAATTGATGACAACATATAGATCAAAGCTTCGACAAATGATAATAAGCATGAAATATATCGTCGCTTTGAGAAGTATGTGACAAGTAAGAGCTCCCCCTAAATTTGTGCATATTTAAAAATTTGCTTTGGACTGCAAATGCACAAAGAGTTAGAGTCATGGGTTACTCTTCCATGTCACATACATCTTGGTGGAGCGCTTAAAATGATAAGAATGAAATACATGCACTCATCACCAAGAATAGTGAATGATCACATAAGATAGATAAGATGACAATATTAAGCAAACATTAAGTGTAGCTTATGATCAAACACATGATCATCAATGTCTCACGAGCAATGACATAGTATCTCACACAAAAGCAAACAAAGTTCGAAAAACCACCAAATAAAACAAGAGAGAATAAAAGCAGCACTCTCTCTCGAAGCCTATGATCTATACATTTTCTCCCCCTTTGGCAACAAGTTACCAAAAAGTTCCTAGAAAATGCAGAGTGCTAAGTCGACACTCAGGCTTGATCTTCAGGTGGTGGTGGAGTCCGGAGCACTCCAAGGACGAAGCCTTCTGTAGACGTGGTCGGAGTCGAGGCTGAAGTGGACGCTGGAGCTGGTGGAACTGAGGTTGTAGCTGGTGCAGACGTGGTGGCTCTGGGGTCAGCAACTGGCACTGCAGACGACCTCGGACCTCGTGGCACTCTAGCAAAGGCATTAGTTGCAGTCTTGCCTCTCCTCTCCTGAATGTCATCCTGGAGCTGCTCTGACAAGTTCTGGCTATCACTTTGGTCTGACATGATGCAAACTCTGACTGCTGACCCTGTGAATAGGTTATAGATGAGATAGAGTGGATAAGCATCACAAAATGCAGAGGTTTTTGCAAAAGAATAATTCAAAAACTTAGTTTTAGTTTCCCACTGAAAGCATCTCGGATCTACCGATTTTCTAAACTCGGTGATACCGAAGCAGTTTTGGCACCTAACCTAGTGAACTCGGTCAGACCGAGTCACAGTTTGGTGGCACCGAGACTGCTAGGGTTTCACAGAGTTCCAAAATCGGTCACACCGATAAGTAATTCTCGGTCAGACCGAGTCTCACTTGTGCAATGGCATAAGCCAAATCGGTGGGACCGAGTTTTTCAACTCGGTGGGTCCGAGATGGTTTCGGCGGAAACCTAACCCTAAAATTTTCGAATTAAACCTAATCTACGAGTTCATTGACTGGATAGAAGTTTAACAAACGTGGCAAGAATCATGATGATCAAAATGTGCTAAGAATCGGATTGGGGAATAGCACAAAGATCGAGTCCATACCCTAGTTCGGCGGAGACTCGCTACGGCGGCAACGGCGGGGTTGAATTTCCGTTGACGACGATGGAGACCAGCGACTGGAGGCGGCTGGCGGCGAGGAGACGATCCGGAGACCAAGTTGGCAGAGCAGGCTATCACACGGGCGAAGGGGTTCGGAGAAATTTCCAAATTTTTGCCCGTGACTGTATATAGCCCGACCCTGTCGGTGTGACCGAGTGGAACAACTCGGTGGCACCGAGATGCAAAACTGTATACAGTTGTTGCAACTCGGTGTGACCGAATGGTTCAAATCGGTTGCACCGAGATCGAAAACCTAGATCAACTTAATGATCTCGATAGGACCGAAAGTAGGGTATCGGTTAGACCGAGAATCATAAAGAGGTTTTGGAAGTTTAAGTCTATGACGAATCGGGGACTCCGAGCGCTCCTCACACAGAGTGGTTCGAATCTAACTTGATCAAATTTTGTGATGTAGCATGAATAGAGTTTGAGACGAGAAAAGCATAGATAGCTAGAGGAGGTTCTTAGGCATCCTTGTCCATCCACTTGGCAAAAGGAAAAAAATCAAACAATCAAAACAACAAGTGGATGTCCTCGAATGAGTAAAATATGCAACCAGCATGCTCACACAATAAGATGGCAAATGAAATATGTGACAAGGCATGCACAACCAATTCTAGCATCTATCAAGAAATTTGCGATGACAAGGTCATCTATATATGAGTATATTGACTTAGGAGTCAAGTGAGAACACTTGATCATAGGTCATACTCATCATTTAAGCTCAAGTGGGGTTACCACTTTTACATAAAGCATTGTTGTGTTCACATCTTTAGAGTTGCTTTAGCTCAAGTCTTAGAGTAAAGCTCCCCCTAGATGTGATATCCCCCCTTAGAGGGATGAACTAACCTCGGGCTTTGTCGATGATGACTTCATGTAGATGTTGAAGATGTGGATGCTCAATGTTGATGTAGATCACTTGGAGCTATCCATTTGAGTGAATTGCACTTTCAATACCTACATGGGTTAGTCCCACAAGGAACAAACAAGGATATCCATAGACATAGAGTGATGCACACACAAGATGATGTCCATGAAAACTTTTAGGTTACCTTGTCCCTTGTCTTACCAACAAGAGGGTTTGTGACTCCTTGAACTAGTGCAAGATGTGGAAGTTGATTGCACTTGTTCTTGCCAAAATGATAAGAGTGAAGTATGTTGGCAGAGCCACCCTCAAGAACTCTCTAGTTCTTCTTCTTTTGGATCCACACCATCTTGATGGGAATCCTTGGAGTTGTAGTCATACTTGATGAAGTGGAACTTGAAGTAGTCTTGGGAATCCACTTGACTAAGGTCTTAGGAGCTTCTTCAAATGCATCAATTTCCTCTTGAAGCTTGTCCTTGCCTTTTTGCTTGTAGTCTTGTGGTGGAAGATCATCTTGAGCTTGTGTCCCCTTGAAAGAAGTATCATACTTCTCTTGTTGAGGAACAAACTTTGTCTTGGGGTATTGATCTTCTTCCCACTCAACTCCATTGGCATTGAACTTTCGTTCAAAACCAACACCTTGATTCTTCCGGTGCATTCCTTGCTTGCGCACAATTTCCTCGAATTGCTTACTCCCGGCAAGGCTTTTGTACACTCCTTTCTCTATAATTCCCTTCAATAAGCTATTTTCTTGCTTAAGTGTTGTTGGGTTTCGTAGTAATTTCAAAAATTTTCCTACGCACACGCAAGATCATGTGATGCATAGCAACGAGGGGAGAGTATTGTCTACGTACCCAACGCAGACCGACTGCGGAAGCAATGACACGACGTAGAGAAAGTAGTCGTACGTCTTCTCGATCCAACCGATCAAGCACCGAAACTACGGCACCTCCGAGTTCGAGCACACGTTCAGCTCGATGACGATCCCCGGACTCCGATCCAGCAAAGTGTCGGGGAAGAGTTCCGTCAGCACGACGGCGTGGTGACAATCTTGATGAACTACAGCAGCAGGGCTTCGCCTAAACTCCGCTACAGTATTATCGAGGAATATGGTGGCTGGGGGCGCCGCACACGGCTAAGGAATAGATCACGTGGATCAACTTGTGTCCCTTTGGTGCTAGCCCTGCCCCTCTATTTATATGTTGAGCCCCGGGGTCGAAACTTGGAGCAAAAGCCTCCTCAAAGTCGGTTTTGCCCGAAAGGCAAGAGTCCCACTCGGACTCCAGGACCAAACGCCACAATCCTTGGCGTCTGGCCCAGACGCCATGGGCCTCGGCGTCTGGCCCAGGGCCAGACGCCAGGGTCTCCGGCGTTTGGCCCCCTGGCCTCCGCAAAACTCCTTTTGCACCGACCTAAAGCCTCATGGGCTTGACCCCTTGGCCTAACCATATCATCCAATATATGAATCTTTACGTCTCGACCATTTCGAGACTCCTCATCATGTCCCCAATCTCATCCGGGACTCCGAACTCCTTCGGTACATCAAAACATGTAAACTCATAATATAACTGTCATCGTAACCTTAAGCGTGCGGACCCTATGGGTTCGAGAACAATGTAGACATGACCGAGACACGTCTCTGGTCAATAACCAATAGCGGGACCTGGATGCCCATATTGGCTCCTACATATTCTACGAAGATCTTTATCGGTCAGACCGCATAACAACATACGTTGTTCCCTTTGTCATCGGTATGTTACTTGCCCGAGATTCGATCGTCGGTATCCAATACCTAGTTCAATCTCGTTACCGGCAAGTCTCTTTACTCGTTCCGTAATACATCATCTCACAACTAACATATTAGTTGTAATGCTTGCAAGGCTTATGTGATGTGTATTACCGAGAGGGCCCAGAGATACCTCTCCGACAATCGGAGTGACAAATCCTAATCTCGAAATACGCCAACCCAACATCGACCATTGGAGACACCTGTAGTACTCCTTTATAATCACCCAGTTACGTTGTGACGTTTGGTAGTACCCAAAGTGTTCCTCCGGTAAACGGGAGTTGCATAATCTCATAGTCATAGGAACATGTATAAGTTATGAAGAAAGCAATAGCAACGTACTAAACGATCGGGTGCTAAGCTAATGGAATGGGTCATGTCAATCAGATCATTCAACTAATGATGTGACCTCGTTAATCAAATAACAACTCATTGTTCATGGTTAGGAAACATAACCATCTTTGATTAACGAGCTAGTCAAGTAGAGGCATACTAGTGACACTTTGTTTGTCTATATATTCACACATGTATTATGTTTCCGGTAAATACAATTCTAGCATGAATAATAAACATTTATCATGAAATAAGGAAATAAACAATAACTTTATTATTGCCTCTAGGGCATATTTCCTTCAGTCTCCCACTTGCACTAGAGTCAATAATCTAGTTCACATCGCCATGTGATTTAACACCAATATTCATATTTGTATATGATTAACACCCATAGTTCACATCATCATGTGACCAACACCCAAAGGGTTTACTAGAGTCAATAATCTAGTTCACATCGCTTATGTGATTAACACCCAAAGAGTACTAAGGTGTGATCATGTTTTGCTCGTGAGAGAAGCTTAGTCAACGGGTCTGTCACATTCAGAGCCGTATGTATTTTGCAAATATTCTATGTCTACAATGCTCTGTACGGAGCTACTCTAGCTAATCGCTCCCACTTTCAATATGTATCCAGATTGAGACTTAGAGTCATCTGGATCAGTGTAAAAGTTTGCACTGATGTAACTTTTACAACAAACTCTTTTATCACCTCCATAATCGAGAAACATCTCCTTAGTCCTTACTAAGGATATTCTTGACCAATGTCCAGTGATCTACTCCTAGATCACTATTGTACTCCCTTGCCAAATACAGAGCAAGGTATACAATAGGTCTAGTACAAAGCATAGCATA
Organism: Triticum dicoccoides; assembly: GCF_002162155.2. Taxonomy (NCBI): domain Eukaryota; kingdom Viridiplantae; phylum Streptophyta; class Magnoliopsida; order Poales; family Poaceae; genus Triticum; species Triticum dicoccoides. Next base: position 508,704,036 of record NC_041380.1, read on the forward strand.
CTTTATAGAACCTATGACTGAGGCATAGGGAATGACTTTTCATTCTCTTTCTATTTTCTGCTGTGGTCGGGATTTGAGTCTTACTCAATTTCATACCTTTGCAACACAGGCAAGAACTCTTTCTTTAACTGTTCCATTTTGAACTATTTCAAAATCTTGCCAAGGTATGTACTCATTGAAAATCTTATCAAGCGTCTTGATCTATCTCAATAGATCTTGATGCTCAATATATAAGTAGCTTTTTACTGAGGTCTTTTCTTTTTAAAGAACTCCTTTAAAACACTCCTTTATGCTTTGCAGAAAAATTCTACATCATTTCTGATCAACAATATGTCACTCACATATACTAATCAGAAAGGCTGTAGTGCTCCCACTCACTTTATTGTAAATACAGGCTTCATCGTAAGTCCATATAAAACTATATGCTTTGATCAACTTATCAAAGCGTATATTCCAACTCCAAGATGCTTGCACCAGTCCATAGATGGATCGCTGGAGCTTGCACATTTTGTTAGCACCTTTAGGATTGACAAAACCTTCTGGTTGCATCATATACAACTCTTCTTTAATAAATCCATTAAGGAATGCAGTTTTGACATCCATTTGCCAGATTTCATAAAATGTGGCAATTGCTAACATGATTCAGATAGACTTAAGCATCGATACGAGTGAGAAAACCTCATCGTATTCAACACCTTGAACTTGTTGAAAAACTTTTGCAACAAGTCGAGCTTGGTAGATAGTAACACTACTATCAGTGTCCGTCTTCCTCTTGAAGATCCATTTATTTAACATGGCTTTGCTGATCATCGAGCAAGTCAATCAAAGTCCATACTTTGTTGTCATACATGGATCATATCTCAGATTTTATGGCCTCAAGCCATCTCGCAGAATCTGGGCTCATCATCGCTTCCTCATAGTTCGTAGGTTCATCATGGTCTAGTAACATGACTTCCAGAACATGATTACTACACCACTCTGGTGAAGATCTTACTCTGGAAGACCTACGAGGTTCTGTAGTAACTTGATCTGAAGTTTTATGATCAATATCATTAGCTTCCTCACTAATTGGTGTATTTGTCACAGGAACTGATTTCTGTGATGAACTACTTTCCAATAAGGGAGCAGGTACAGTTACCTCATCAAGTTCTACTTTCCTCCCACTCACTTCTTTCGAGAGAAACTCCTTCTCTAGAAATGATCCATTCTTAGCAACGAATGTCTTGCCTTCGGATCTGTGATAGAAGGTGTACCCTACAGTTTCCTTTGGGTATCCTATGAAGACACATTTCTCCGATTTGGGTTCGAGCTTATCAGGTTGAAGCTTTTTCACATAAGCATCGCAGCCCCAAACTTTAAGAAACGACAACTTGGGTTTCTTGCTAAACCACAGTTCATATAGTGTCGTCTCAACGGATTTAGATGGTGCCCTTTTAACGTGAATGCAGCTGTCTCTAATGCATAACCTCAAAACGAAAATGGTAAATCAATAAGAGACATCATAGATCGCACCATATCCAATAAAGTGCGGTTACGACGTTCGGGCACACCATAACATTGTGGTGTTCCAGGTGGCGTGAGCTATGAAACTATTCCACATTGTTTTAATTGAAGACCAAACTCGTAACACAAATATTCGTCTCCGTGATCAGATCGCAGAAACTTTATTTTTCTTGTTACGATGATTTTTTCACTTCACTCTGAAATTCTTTGAACCTTTCAATTATTTCAGACTTATGTTTCATCAAGTAGATATCCCCATATCTGCTCAAATCATCTTGTGAAGGTCATAAAATAATGATACCTGCTGTAAGCCTTTCATCGGACCACATACATCGGTATGTATGATTTCCAACAAATCTGTTGCTTGCTTCATTGTTCCGGAGAACGGCGTTTTAGTCATCTTGCCCATAAGGCATGGTTCGCAAGCATCAAGTGATTCATAATCAAGTGATTCCAAAATCCCATCAGCATGGAGTTTCTTCATGCGCTTTACACCAATATGACCTAAACGGCAGTGCCATAAATAAGTTGCACTATCATTATTAACTTTACATCTTTTGGTTTCAATATTATGAATATGTGTATCACTAAGATCGAGATCCAATGAACTATTTTCATTGGGTGTGTAACCATATAAAGTTTTATTCATGTAAACAGAACAACAATTTATTCTTTTACTTAAATGAATAACCGTATTACAATAAACATGATCAAATCATATTCATGCTCACCAAATAACACTTATTTAGTTTCAACACTAATCCCAAAATTATAGGGAGTGTGCGATGATGATCATATCAATCTTGGAACCACTTCCAACACACATCGTCACTTCACCCTTAACTAGTCTCTGTTTATTCTGCAACTCCCGTTTCGAGTTACTAATCTTAGCAACTGAACTAGTATCAAATACTTAGGGTTTGCTATAAACACTAGTAAAGTACACATCAATAACATGTATATCAAATATACTTATGTTCACTTTGCCATCCTTCTTATCCGCCAATCACTTGGGGTGATTCCGTTTCCGGTGACCAGTCCCTTTGCAGTAGAAGCACTTAGTCTTAGGCTTAGGACCAGACTTGGGCTTCTTCACTTGAGCAGCAACTTGCTTGCCGTTCTTCTTGAAGTTCCCCTTCTTCCCTTTGCCCTTTTCTTGAAACTAGTGGTCTTATCAACCATCAACACTTGATGTTTTTCTTGATTTCTACCTTCATTGATTTCATCATCACGAAGAGCTTGGGAGTTGTTTCCGTTATCCCTTGCATATTATAGTTCATCACGAAGTTCTACTAACTTGGTGATGGTGACTAGAGAATTCTGTCAATCACTATCTTATCTGGAAGATTAACTCCCACTTGATTCAAGCGATTGTAGTACCCAGACAATCTGAGCACATGCTCACTAGTTGAGCGATTCTCCTCCATCTTTTAGCTATAGAACTTGTTGGAGACTTCATATCTCACAACTCGGGTATTTGCTTGAAATATTAACTTCAACTCCTGGAACATCTCATATGGTCCATGACGTTCAAAACGTCTTTGAAGTCCCGATTCTAAGCCGTTAAGCATGGTGCACTTAAACTATCAAGTAGTCATCATATTGAGCTGCTCATAACGTTTGCATCTACTCCTGCAATAGGTCTGTCACCTAGCGGTGCATCAAGGACATAATTCTTCTGTGCAGCAATGAGGATAATCCTCAGATCACGGATCCAATCCGCATCATTGCTACTAACATCTTTCAACACAATTTTCTCTAGGAACATATCAAAATAAACACAGGGAAGCAACAACGCGAGCTATTGATCTATAATTTGCAAAATACTACCAGGACTAAGTTCATGATAAATTTAAGTTCAATTAATCATATTACTTAAGAACTCCCACTTAGACAGACATCCCTCTAATCCTCTAAGTGATCACGTGATCCAAATCAACTAAACCATGTCCGATCATCACGTGAGATGGAGTAGTTTCAATGGTGAACATCACTATGTTGATCATATCTACTATATGATTCACGCTCGACCTTTCGGTCTCCGTGTTCCGAGGCCATATCTGTATATGCTAGGCTCGTCAAGTTTAACCTGAGTATTCTGCGTGCGCAACTGTTTTGCACCCGTTGTATTTGAACGTAGAGCCTATCACACCCGATCATCACGTGGTGTCTCAGCACGAAGAACTTTCGCAATGGTGCATACTCAGGGAGAACACTTCTTGATAATTTAGTGAGAGATCATCTTATAATGCTACCGTCAATCAAAGCAAGATAAGATGCATAAAAAGATAAACATCACATGCAATCAATATAAGTGATATGATATGGCCATCATCATTTTGTGCTTGTGATCTCCATCTCCGAAGCACCGTCATGATCACCATCGTCAACGGCGCGACACCTTGATCTCCATCGTAGCATCGTTGTCGTCTCGCTAATCTTATGCTTCCACGACTATCACTACCGTTTAGTAATAAAGTAAAGCATTACATCGCGATTGCATTGCATACAATAAAGCGACAACCATATGGCTCCTGCCAGTTGCCGATAACTTGGTTACAAAACATGATCATCTCATACAATAAAACTCAGCATCATGCCTTGACCATATCACATCACAACATGCCCTGCAAAAACAAGTTAGACGTCCTCTACTTTGTTGTTGCATGTTTTACGTGGCTGCTACGGGCTTAAGTAAGAACCAATCTCACCTACGCATCAAAACCACAACGATAGTTTGTCAAATAGACTCCGTTTTAACCTTCGCAAGGACCGGGCGTAGCCATACTTGGTTCAACTAAAGTTGGAGAGGCAGTCGCCCGCAAGCCATCTCTGTGCAAAGCACGTCGAGGGAACCGGTCTCGCATAAGCGTACGCGTAAGGTTGGTCCGGGTCGTCTCGTCCAACAATACCGCCGAACCAAAGTATGACATGCTGGTAGGCAGTATGACTTGTATCGTCCACAACTCACTTGTGTTCTACTCGTGCATATAACATCAACATAAATAACCTGGCTCTGATACCACTGTTGGGTTTCGTAGTAATTTCAAAAAATTTCCTACGCACACGCAAGATCATGTGATGCATAGCAACGAGGGGAGAGTATTGTCTACGTACCCAACGCAGACCGACTGCGGAAGCAATGACACGACGTAGAGAAAGTAGTTGTACGTCTTCTCGATCCAACCGATCAAGCACCGAAACTACGGCACCTCCGAGTTCGAGCACACGTTCAGCTCGATGACGATCCCCGGACTCCGATCCAGCAAAGTGTCGGGGAAGAGTTCCGTCAGCACGACGGCGTGGTGACAATCTTGATGAACTACAGCAGCAGGGCTTCGCCTAAACTCCGCTACAGTATTATCGAGGAATATGGTGGCTGGGGGCGCCACACACGGCTAAGGAATAGATCACGTGGATCAACTTGTGTCCCTTTGGTGCTAGCCCTGCCCCTCTATTTATATGTTGAGCCCCGGGGTCGAAACTTGGAGCAAAAGCCTCCTCAAAGTCGGTTTTGCCCGAAAGGCAAGAGTCCCACTCGGACTCCAGGACCAAACGCCACAATCCTTGGCGTCTGGCCCAGACGCCATGGGCCTCGGCGTCTGGCCCAGGGCCAGACGCCAGGGTCTCTGGCGTTTGGCCCCCTGGCCTCCGCAAAACTCCTTTTGCACCAACCTAAAGCCTCATGGGCTTGACCCCTTGGCCTAACCATATCATCCAATATATGAATCTTTACGTCTCGACCATTTCGAGACTCCTCGTCATGTCCCCGATCTCATCCGGGACTCCGAACTCCTTCGGTACATCAAAACATGTAAACTCATAATATAACTGTCATCGTAACCTTAAGCGTGCGGACCCTACGGGTTCGAGAACAATGTAGACATGACCGAGACACGTCTCTGGTCAATAACCAATAGCGGGACCTGGATGCCCATATTGGCTCCTACATATTCTACGAAGATCTTTATCGGTCAGACCGCATAACAACATACGTTGTTCCCTTTGTCATCGGTATGTTACTTGCCCGAGATTCGATCGTCGGTATCCAATACCTAGTTCAATCTCGTCACCGGCAAGTCTCTTTACTCGTTCCGTAATACATCATCTCACAACTAACATATTAGTTGTAATGCTTGCAAGGCTTATGTGATGTGTATTACCGAGAGGGCCCAGAGATACCTCTCCGACAATCGGAGTGACAAATCCTAATCTCGAAATACGCCAACCCAACATCGACCATTGGAGACACCTGTAGTACTCCTTTATAATCACCCAGTTACGTTGTGACGTTTGGTAGTACCCAAAGTGTTCCTCCGGTAAACGGGAGTTGCATAATCTCATAGTCATAGGAACATGTATAAGTAATGAAGAAAGCAATAGCAACATACTAAACGATCGGGTGCTAAGCTAATGGAATGGGTCATGTCAATCAGATCATTCTACTAATGATGTGACCTCGTTAATCAAATAACAACTCATTGTTCATGGTTAGGAAACATAACCATCTTTGATTAACGAGCTAGTCAAGTAGAGGCATACTAGTGACACTCTGTTTGTCTATGTATTCACACATGTATTATGTTTCCGGTAAATACAATTCTAGCATGAATAATAAACATTTATCATGATTATGAGGAAATAAATAATAACTTTATTATTGCCTCTAGGGCATATTTCCTTCAGTCTCCCACTTGCACTAGAGTCAATAATCTAGATTACACTGTAATGATTCTAACACCCATGGAGCTTTGGTGCTGATCATGTTTTGCTCGTGGAAGAGGCTTAGTCAACGGGTCTGCAACATTCAGATCCGTATGTATCTTGCAAATCTCTATGTCTCCCACCTGGACTAGATCCCGGATGGAGTTGAAGCGTCTCTTGATGTGTTTGGTCCTTTTGTGAAATCTGGATTCCTTTGCCAAGGCAATTGCACCAGTATTGTCACAAAAGATTTTCATTGGACCCGATGCACTAGGTATGACACCTAGATCGGATATGAACTCCTTCATCCAGACTCCTTCATTTGCTGCTTCCGAAGCAGCTATGTATTCCGCTTCACATGTAGATCCCGCTACGACGCTTTGTTTAGAACTGCACCAACTGACAGCTCCACCGTTTAATGTAAACACGTATCCGGTTTGCGATTTTAGAATCGTCCGGATCAGTGTCAAAGCTTGCATCAACGTAACCTTTTACGATGAGCTCTTTGTCACCTCCATATACGAGAAACATATCCTTAGTCCTTTTCAGGTATTTCAGGATGTTCTTGACCGCTGTCCAGTGATCCACTCCTGGATTACTTTGGTACCTCCCTGCTAAACTTATAGCAAGGCACACATCAGGTCTGGTACACAGCATTGCATACATGATAGAGCCTATGGCTGATGCATAGGGAACATCTTTCATATTCTCTCTATCTTCTGCAGTGGTCGGGCATTGAGTCTTACTCAATTTCACACCTTGTAATACAGGCAAGAATCCTTTCTTTGCTTGATCCATTTTGAATTTCTTCAAAATCTTGTCAAGGTATGTGCTTTGTGAAAGTCCAATTAAGTGTCTTGATCTATCTCTATAGATCTTAATGCCTAATATGTAAGCAGCTTCACCGAGGTCTTTCATTGAAAAACTTTTATTCAAGTATCCCTTTATGCTATCCAGAAATTCTATATCATTTCCAATGAGTAATATGTCATCCACATATAATATCAGAAATGCTACAGAGCTCCCACTCACTTTCTTGTAAATACAGGCTTCTCCGAAAGTCTGTATAAAACCAAATGCTTTGATCACACTATCAAAACGTTTATTCCAACTCCGAGAGGCTTGCACCAGTCCATAAATGGATCGCTGGAGCTTGCACACTTTGTTAGCTTCCTTTGGATCGACAAAACCTTCTGGTTGCATCATATACAACTCTTCTTCCAGAAATCCATTCAGGAATGCAGTTTTGACATCCATCTGCCAAATTTCATAATCATAAAATGCGGCAATTGCTAACTGTTGGGTTTCGTAGTAATTTCAAAAAATTTCCTACGCGCACACAGGATCATGTGATGCATAGCAACGAGAGGAGAGTGTTGTCTACGTACCCAACGCAGACCGACTGCGGAAGCAATGACACGACGTAGAGGAAGTAGTCGTACGTCTTCACGATCCAACCGATCAAGCACCGAAACTACGGCACCTCCGAGTTCGAGCACACGTTCAGCTCGATGACGATCCCCGGACTCCGATCCAGCAAAGTGTCGGGGAAGAGTTTCGTCAGCACGACGGCGTGGTGACGATCTTGATGAACTACAGCAGCAGGGCTTCGCCTAAACTCCGCTACAGTATTATCGAGGAATATGGTGGCAGGGGGCACCGCACACGGCTAAGGAATCGATCACGTGGATCAACTTGTGTCAACTTGTGTGTTTAGAGGTGCCCCTGCCTCCGTATATAAAGGAGGAGAGGAGGGGAGGCTGGCCGGCCAAAGGGGGGAGGCGCAGGAGAGTCCTACTCCCACTGGGAGTAGGATTCCCCCTCCAATCCTAGTCCAACTAGGATTCCTCGGAGGGGAAAACAGGAGGAGGGGGCCGGCCACCTCTCCTAGTCCTAATAGGACTAGGGGAAGGGGGGGCGCGCAGCCCATCTAGGGCAGCCCCTTCTCTTTTCCACTAAGGCCCACTATGGCCCAAATAGCTCCCGGGGGGTTCCGGTAACCCTTCCGGTATTCCGGTAAAATCCCGATTTCACCCGGAACACTTCCGATGTCCAAACATAGACTTCCAATATATCAATCTTTATGTCTCGACCATTTCGAGACTCCTCGTCATGTCCGTGATCACATCCGGGACTCCGAACAACCTTCGGTACATCAAAATGCATAAACTCATAATATAACTGTCATCGTAACCTTAAGCGTGCGGACCCTACGGGTTCGAGAACAATGTAGACATGACCGAGACACGTCTCTGGTCAATAACCAATAGCGGGACCTGGATGCCCATATTGGCTCCTACATATTCTACGAAGATCTTTATCGGTCAGACCGCATAACAACATACGTTGTTCCCTTTGTCATCGGTATGTTACTTGCCCGAGATTCGATCGTCGGTATCCAATACCTAGTTCAATCTCGTTACAGGCAAGTCTCTTTACTCGTTCCGTAATACATCATCTCACAACTAACATATTAGTTGTAATGCTTGCAAGGCTTATGTGATGTGTATTACCGAGAGGGCCCAGAGATACCTCTCCGACAATCGGAGTGACAAATTCTAATCTCGAAATACGCCAACCCAACATCGACCATTGGAGACACCTGTAGTACTCCTTTATAATCACCCAGTTACGTTGTGACGTTTGGTAGTACCCAAAGTGTTCCTCCGGTAAACGGGAGTTGCATAATCTCATAGTCATAGGAACATGTATAAGTCATGAAGAAAGCAATAGCAACATACTAAACGATCGGGTGCTAAGCTAATGGAATGGGTCATGTCAATCAGATCATTCTACTAATGATGTGACCTCGTTAATCAAATAACAACTCATTGTTCATGGTTAGGAAACATAACCATCTTTGATTAACGAGCTAGTCAAGTAGAGGCATACTAGTGACACTTTGTTTGTCTATATATTCACACATGTATTATGTTTCCGGTAAATACAATTCTAGCATGAATAATAAACATTTATCATGATTATAAGGAAATAAATAATAACTTTATTATTGCCTCTAGGGCATATTTCCTTCAAGTGTAACTTGGCTAAGAGAATCATTAGTGGAATCAAGAGAACTACTAGAAGCAACAATATTGGATTTAGCATGATCATTGTTACTGCTAGAGGAAGAATCTTTCTTGTTCTTGTTACTAGACTTGACTTGAGGCATGTAAGTGGATAAGAGTAAACGCTTGGCAATGTAAGAAGAACTTTTCTTGTGAAGATCATCATTGATTGCTTTTAAGAACTCATGCTCTTGCTCAAGATTGAGCTTTTCAAAGCGTAATTTCTCATGAGCTCTTAAAAGTTCTCGATGATCTTCGAAGATAGTTTCATGAGCTAACTTAAGAGTGTTTATTTCTTTAGTTAGAGCCTCAATCTTCTCCTTATGATTGTCATTCGTTTTATCTTGATTAGCATGATTAATTGACGTTTCATCATAGTATTCATCACTAGAGTTTTCAACAAGCAAATCATCACCTAACAAGTCATCTTCATCACTATTGAAATCAACATACTCGTGGTGTGTTACCTTAGGACCTTTGGCCATGAAGCATCTTCCAATTCCTTCATTTGGTGAGTCAAATATGTTGTAGGAGTTGGTTGACACAAGTGCTAGACCGGCAACACCTTCATCTTGAGTATCTTCGGAGTCGGAGTGATAACTTCTCTCGGAGTGGCTGTCGGAGTCGGAGCCGGATACCCATTCACCAACATGAGCTTGATGTCTTTGTTTTGTGTAGCTCCTTGATGATTTTTCCTTCCTTTCCGAATCCTTGCTTCTCCGTGAGTATCTTCGTTCATAACGATCATCTCTACTCCTTCTCTCTCTTGGTGGTGATTCTTTGCTTCTTCTTTTTGGAGAATCTTCTCTTCTCTTGTAGGGAGCCGTACACTCATTGGAATAGTGTCCGGGTCTTCCACAACTGTAGCAGTTTCGCTCTCGACTAGAAGATCTTTTGTCATTGTAGGACCTTGACTTGAAGCTTCTATCTTTGCTTCTACTCTTGTAGAACTTGTTAAAGTTCTTCACCATTAAGCTCAATTCTTCATTGAAGTTTTGTTTCTCACTTGATGATGTAGGGGCTTCACATGAGGCTTTGTAGGCACCACTTGATTTGTTGTGAAGTTCCTCTTTATCCTTAAGTGACATCTCATGAGCAACAATTCTTCCAATCACCTCCGTTGGCTTGAGATCTTTGTAATTGGGCATCATTTGGATCAATGTGCACACGATATCATATTTTCCATCCAAGGCTCTTAGAATCTTCTTGATGATGAATCTATCGGTCATCTCTTCACTTCCTAAGCCAGCAATCTCATTTGTGATGAGAGCAAGCCTAGAGTACATTTCAGCGACACCTTCACCATCCTTCATTTTGAACTTGTCAAGTTGACTTTGAAGCACATCCAACTTGGATTCCTTGACGGAGTCGGTACCTTCATGCATATCAATCAAAGTGTCCCAAATTTCCTTTACATTCTCAAGACGGCTGATTTTGTTGAATTCTTAGGGGCACAATCCGTTGAAGAGAATATCACAAGCTTGAGCATTGTATTGCAACATCTTCAACTCATCCGCGGTAGCTTCACGGTTTGGTTCTTTCCCATCAAAGAAGTCACCTTGCAAACCAACACACACAATAGCCCAAACGGCGGGGTTATGTCCAAGGATATGCATTTTCATTTTATGCTTCCAACTAGCAAAATTAGTACCATCAAAGTAAGGACCTCTACGGTGATAATTTCCCTCGCTAGACGCCATACTATCCTAGGTTGTGAAACCAAGGCTATGATCACCAAAAGCTATGGAGATCAAAGCAAATGGAGACCAAAGCTCTGATACCACTTGTAGGATCTAGAAGTAGATGTGTCTAGAGGGGGGGTGATTAGACACTTAGTGCTAAAGTTGCAATTTTTAGGCCTTTTTGGTTTGAGTGGAGTTTTAGGCACAATTTCAACATACACAATGCATATCAAGCAAGCATGCAAAGAGTATATGAGCAGCGGAAAATAAAGCATGCAACTTGCAAGAATGTAAAGGGAAGGGTTTGGAGAATTCAAACGCAATTGGAGACACGGATGTTTTTCCCGTGGTTCGGATAGGTGGTGCTATCCTACATCCATGTTGATGGAGACTTCAACCCACAAAGGGTAACGGTTGCGCGAGTCCACGGAGGGATCCACCCACGAAGGGTAATGGTTGTGCGAGTCCACGGAGGGCTCCACCCACGAAGGGTCCACGAAGAAGCAACCACCCACGAAGGGTCCACGAAGAAGCAACCTTGTCTATCCCACCATGGCCATCGCCCACGAAGGACTTGCCTCACTAGCGGTAGATCTTCACGAAGTAGGCGATCTCCTTGCCCTTACAAACTCCTTGGTTCAACTCCACAATCTTGTCGGAGGCTCCCAAGTGACACCTAGCCAATATAGGAGACACCACTCTCCAAGAAGTAACAAATGGTGTGTTGATGATGAACTCCTTGCTCTTGTGCTTCAAATGATAGTCTCCCCAACACTCAACTCTCTGTCATAGGATTTGGATTTTGTGGAAAGAAGATTTGAGTGGAAAGCAACTTGGGGAAGGCTAGAGATCAAGATTCATATGGTAGGAATGGAATATCTTGGTCTCAACACATGAGTAGGTGGTTCTCTCTCAGAACATATGAGTTGGAATTGTGTATGTGTTCTGATGGCTCTCTCCATGAATGAAGAGGAGGTGGAGGGGTATATATAGCCTCCACACAAAATCCAACCGTTACACACAGTTTTCCAATCTCGGTGGGACCGAATCAACAAACTCGGCCGGACCGAAAAGGTAAACCTAGTGACCGTTAGAGATTTTCGGTGGGACTCACATGCGACTCGGTAGGACCGATATGGTTAGGGTTTGGGCATAACGTAATCTCGGTGAGACCGATTACACAAACTCGGTGAGACCGAGTTTGGTAATAAGCTAACCAGAGAGTTGGTCAGGTAAACTCGGTGGGACCGATTTGCTCTTTCGGTGAGACTGAAAAGTTACAAAAAGGGAAACAAAAAGTTTACATTGCAATCTCGGTGGGACCGATTCGCTCTTTCGGTGAGATCGAAAAGTTACGAAAGGGAAACTGAGAGTTTGCAATCCCATCTCGGTGAGACCGAGATCCCTATCGGTAGAACCGAATTGCTAGGGTTTGGCAGTGGCTTATGACAAGTGAAACTCGGTGGCGCCGGATAGAAAGAATCGGTAGGACCGAGTTTGGCTTAGGGTTTAGGTCATATGTGGATATGGGAAAGTAGTTGAGGGTTTTGGAGCATATCACTAAGCACATGAAGCAAGAGGCTCATTAAGAAACACCTCATCCCTCCTTGATAGTATTGGCTTTTCCTAAAGACTCAATGTGATCTTGGATCACTAAAATATAAAATGAAGAGTCTTGAGCTTTTGAGCTTGAGCCAATCCTTTGTCCTTAGCATTTTGAGGGTTCCACTTTCACATCCATGCCATGCCAATCATTGAGCTTTCCTGAAATAGTCATCTTGGAATAGCATTAGCTCAATGAGCTATATGTTGTTATGAATTACCAAAACCACCTAGGGATAGTTGCACTTTAAATTTTATCACGGGATTACCCAGGACTCGTTCAGGCTATGACTCGATTTGGGTTGTAGTCGATCGGTTGACGAAGGTAGTTCATTTCATCCCGGTAAAGACCACTTACACCAGTGCTAAGTTGGCAAAGATATACATGACTAGGATTGTATGCTTATATGGAGTTCCGAGGAGTATAGTATCAGATAGAGGAACCCAGTTTACCTCAAAGTTCTGGAATCAGTTGCACGAAACTTTGGGTACCAGGCTAGAGTTCAGCACAGCTTTTCATCCACAGACAGATGGACAGACCGAGAGAGTCAATCAGATTTTGGAGGACATGTTGAGAGCTTGTGCGCTAGATTATGGATCTAGTTGGGACGACAATTTGCCATATGCAGAATTCTCTTACAACAACAGCTATCAATCCAGTTTAAAGATGGCCCCTTTCGAAGCCTTGTATGGAAGGAGGTGCAGGACACCGTTGTCATGGGATGAAGTTGGAGACCGCCAGTTGTTTGGACATGATTTGATTAAGGAGTCTGAACAGAAGGTGAAATTGATTCGCGATAGACTCAAGGTAGCTCAATCCAGGCAGAAGAGCTATGCAGATTCTAAACGCAAGGAGACAGTTTACGAAGTCGGAGACAGAGTTTATCTTCGAGTATCCCCACTTCGAGGAATAAAGCGTTTTGGTGTTAAAGGAAAGTTAGCGCCACGGTTTGTAGGACCATACCGAGTATTGGAACGTATGGGAGAAGTGGCCTACAAGTTGGAATTGCCCGAAGGATTGTCAGGAGTTCATGATGTGTTCCACGCTTCTCAGCTGAAGAAGTGACACGCGGAGATGGCTGACATACCCTTGAGAGACACAGTGCCATTGAAAGCAATTCAGTTGGACAGTGATTTGACCTATGAGGAGAAACTAGTTAAGATTCTCGAGTTTGTCAGCCGAGTCACCCGCAGCAAGGTTATCAAGTTTTGTAAGGTTCAGCGGAGCCACCACACGGAGGATGAAGCCACCCGGGAGCGAGAGGAAGATTTGCTCAAGGACCACCCTCACCTATTTTCTAGCCAACCCGAATCTCGAGGGCGAGATTCATCTTAAGGGAGGTAGGTTTGTAACATCCCAAATTTTCAATTTGGAATGTTATACACTAGATCATCATGGCATATCATATTTTATTTGCTTATGGTTTTGATCCTAGAAATTCTACGCAACTCAAGGACCCACGGAGAGAGTTGGGGATTTCGGTATTTTCATATTTGAGTTTCTCAAATTTTGAGAATAGGATCATTTGATTTAATTATTTTATCATTAATTATTTCTATTACAAAAATATGAGAGAGGGAATAAAATGACTTTCCCAAAATAAAGAAATATTGAGGATTTAATAATAAAATCAAATAAGATTTTATTTCAGAGTTTTTCGTTATTTTATTTGAATTTAGGAAAAATGTGCGTTTTTCAAAATTGCATTTAGGACCCAAATAAATGCTCACCTTGTGCGGCTTGATTTTAGAAGCCGGGGAAAATTTATTTCGGGATTTTTGAAGTCCGTTTAGTATTTCTTTTATTTGTTTTTCTGCGTGGAATAATTTTAAAAAAAATGAAACTGACCTACGGGCCGTGTTAGGCCCGGACTCCTCCGGGGCCGGCCTTTAAAGCCGGGGCGCCCGACCCCGCAGCCCACCGAGCCGCCCGCTGCCCCGAACCTTAGCGCCGCCCGCGCCGCGCTGACCCACCGCCTCGCCGCCGGATCCCGCCGCCGCCACCGCCCGCCAGCACAGCGCCGCGCCGCCCCGCCGCCCGACCACCCCGCACCGGAGCTCGCCGCCGACCCCGCCGTCCCGCCGGCCGAGGTAGCCGCCGTCGCCGGTGGTTTTCCTCAGAAAACCGCCCAGTTTTTTTATTAACCGCGGTTTTTTTAGATCCTTTTTTTATTAGATCGGTTTTTTCTTCCGGTTTAGTTTAATTAGCGAGCGATCGCCCGTTCGTTCGTTTTAACGAACGCGTTCGTAGTTTAGATCCAGATAACGAGCGTTCGTTCGTTAACCTGTTCGTCGTTTTTCTTTCTCGGATTTTCCGCGATTATTTCTGATCGTGATTTTCGTTTTAGTATAACTTTTCGCTCGTTTATCGGAATCAGGCGATTCAAGCACCTCGAGTTTCGTCTCGAAACCCTTTATCCGTTTAACCAACTTAAACAAGTTTTTGCCACTGTAAAAAATTGCTCTAGATCCAGAATAGTAAACGAAGCCTGTTTCTTTTGCTGTTTGACTTTCGTTGCTTCGTTTGATTTGATTCTTTTTGCAAACCGGAGTTTTTAAGTTGAACTTTCTGGTTAGATCTCTTATTTGAGTTTACCTGTGCATTAGATGAATACTTATTATATGCTTGTTTGTTTGTCTGCGATAGAATACCCGGAGTGCGCCGCCTGTAACACTTTGATCATACCTCCTACTACCCAGTTTTATTGCATTAGATCAATCCTCAAACCTTGCATGATTAGGATCTAATTAAATTATGGGTTTGGGAAGTAGTTGAGGTAGTACCTATTACCTGTTGTATTATCAAACCTTTGGGAGTTACTTCTGTGTTTGCTTACTATTGCTATGCTATGCTAGTAGACGTGGATTGGGTGAGTGATATCCATGACAGATGTGAGTTTGTTAAATTAATGGTTTATCTAAGGTGGCAACTTAAACACACATCTGGGTGGATTGAGGTACCTGGGTATTCCAGGATTGCCTGTTTTTCTTTATGGACCGCCACCCAGGCCCAAAGGGATCATGAGATTTTTCATACTAGAAACTTTCGTGTGCAGCCACAAGCTATTATGGGCTCTAGCATAGTTGATTAAGTCGTGCGAACTCTTACGGGGTAGACTAGCAGATGTAGGGGAAAGTAGGTGTAACGGTCTATCCATCGTAAGGTGCTAGCGCTTCTGAAAGACTATGTCTTGGTCATCCGTTTCTCAAACACCGTGAAGTGCGAGAAACCAAACGGAGGCGATCGAGTCTTGTGGGGAAAAGTGCGCAAACCTCTGCAGAGTGTATAAACTAATCATGGTTAGCCGTGTCCCCGGTTATGGACATCTTGAGTATCTAGTACCTGGATTATCATGTGAATCTCAACATGTTACCCTAAGATTTAATTTTGTTGGGTTTTGTTTAATGATGATGCTTAATTGGGATTGAGAATGATGTCGACCATTCTCAATGTTTAACAACTACCATGATAGTTAAATAAAATTTATTCCTTTGCAGTAGGGAAAACTTGGCTTTACGCAAAACTGTAACCATAGAGCTTTCCACCAGCCAAATATGCATATAGTATAGCTGTTTCATTCCATTACTCTCTATGTGTTACCTTGCTAGCATATTCCATGTGCTGACCTGTTTCGGGCTGCAGCGTTAATGTTGCAGACTTTTCAGATGACGATTAAGGAGTTTTTAGGTCGTGGTTCTATACTCAGTGATGCCGTTGGAGTTGATGGAATCACTTATCTTCCAAGCCTTCCGCTATTATCGTTATTAGATGGCCTTAAGTCATATTTATTGTAATAAGCTCTCTATTGAGACAATCGATGTAATAAGTGTGTGATTGCTACTCTGTTATAAATTCTTCAAGTACTGTGTGGTGTCATCATTACTGATCCAGGGATGACACCTGAGCACAGAGATCAGACTGTTTGAGGTCTGGTCGCTACAGCTATATTTAGTTGGAGTACATACACTATGTAAATGGATCCAATATATTCTTAGCATGCAAGACGTGCTAGTTTTGTGTGGATCATGTGCGTCTTCTCTATATTTTTTGAAATAAAAAAATTGCCTAACTGGGCTTAGAGCAACACATAGCAAAGAAATGATTATATTGTACTCCCTCCGTTTCGCTCCTAAGAATAGAAGTGAAAAACTATGGGTAGTTTCTGCCTAGATGGTGGGAACTCCCAGATCCACAACGGAGCATGCTATGGCCAAACCAATGACTTCAAAACTACAGAACTATGGAAAACACAAAGTAATCAAGCACCCCGGCAAGAATCGGCTTCTGTTATATACATTGTTCACTAGATTGTCTAAAGCTGGATTTGTTCAATAGCCTCAAGAGATGATGCTCCAATTAGCCTAGCAAAATAAAAACAATGTGACATGTTGGCCTGAGGCCCTTTTGAACCTTTAGCAAGTGATGTGTCTGCTTCTATAGGCTAATAAAACTTGTTGGTTTGGTTTAAGCTCATGATTACAAATAAGAACACAACCATAAAATAAAATTTAGATGACAAGTTAAAGTAAACTATACTGCAGTGGCCAGGTTAGGGATGTGAAGTAGTGGGAGCTCGTACACCGGTGCTCGTGGTGTTATCGGTGCACCAAACTCACGCTGCACACTTTAATATGTCAAAAAATTATGAAAAAAATTAGAACATTCACACAACATCAATATAAGTTGTCGCAAAATTTCAAGTCAAAATTCGAAACATGGCTCAAAAAACAAAAAAGAGAAATTCGACATTGAATAACACATAACATAAGTTGGGCTTTTGATTTGGCCCATTATCACACTAATGTCAAATTTGACACTTCTGTATCTCAAGAAATGTTTCAAATTTTGGTACGAATTTTTTTGACAACATACATTTTTTTAATATTGTAACAACATACATGGATGTTGTCTTAGTGTGCTAGATCTTTTTTCCAGTTTTTTTTAAAATATACGATATGTTGATGCACCGGTAGTAGCAAAGTGCGGGTTCACTTACATTCCCGTGAAGTAGTACAATATACTATTATCCTCTTAACAAACAGATCAAAGAGCCATAAGAAACCAACCTTTGTACTTAGGGGATGAATAACTAGTCTAAGCAAACATAACAGAAAAAAAGTGATTTAAGTACAAAAATTTGCTTATTAAAGTACAGAGAAGAGAGGCAGAATGCCTATGTACAGTAATCAAGACGCCTTATTTACTAACTTAAGAGGGTAGCTTCCATATAAACTGGAGATGATACCCCGCGTGTTGGTGCGGGAATTGGATGCAGTTATTTCTATAAGAATTGGCAGCATGAAACTTTAGTATTTGGATTAGCAATATGAGAACTGAAACTAAAGTGAGGACATAATTTATTATATTTGATTATTACATATATGTATATTTATTAAATATGAGCAGCATTCATGGTGCATATTAAGGTGGGTACATTTCTATGAGAATTGACAGTATGCAACTTTAGTATTTGGAGTAGCGATATGTGAATTCGAACTAAAGAGTACGCGTAATTTATTATATTTCTATTATTACATAATTTTACGGTTAAATATGAGCAGCATTCATGGTGCATATTAAGGTGGGCCTTTTCCCATCCATGGTGCCATGGGAATTGTTATAGTTGCATGTTGAGAGAATTAAAACTTGGTAGGGCATGCATGATAGCATGATGAGTTGGCATAGTTTGCATGTTAAGATAATTGAGTTAGTGGGGATCAATTATTTAGGTACATATATAGGATATGTTGAAAAAATAACTTTCAAATAAACAGAGCATAATTATGTGTTGAACCATGCCTTTTGAGATTGTCCGTGCATAAGTAGTTTATCTTGTAGGACGAAGATAAATGGTTGTCCAAAATACTTATATGAGTTTATTGGTCTCAACTTGATCACAACATTCAAAATGTACGAAAATGTTGATAAAGGTCATAGCTAGCTAACTTTAAACTACTTAATTCCCTTATTATATCTTTTGTCATAAATCCCAAGTTAATGTCTTGACCAGATCTTTCCCAAGAATCTTAGGTTCTTCCGCGCCATGTCCCATGTGTAGGGACGACAATTTTATCCATGGATCCATCTGTGCATCTGTTCATTTGCATGACCATGTAAATGCATCGACGTGTAAGAGCTCCACAGAGACTTCACTCATGTCACAGAAGGTTCAACGACTCTTAATTCTTACAACTTTCTCCTAGGTGTCTTTCCATTCTTAAATAACTCTAGCTTCTCGGTTCTATACCTGAATTACTATGTTGCTCTTATATATGTGCACCACCCATTATCCTCTTGTTCGGAACACAAGGTCGATAATCTTGGCCTGAGCATGACGCCACCAGGGGTGTGGAATGGAAATGCAAACCAACAAGAGCATATTGTTGCCTCCATGGAATCGGCGGCATCGCAAAGCACGTTAAGCCACTGTTTATGGTATCTGGCTCAATGCAAACCAAAGAAGGCTCGATGTACCCAGAACATCTCGTGAATCAGAACATGTAGAGACAAAAGGAAGCCGTGTAGTTCATATGCTCATACATGCGCACTGCGGGTCAGCGAGAACTGAGCGACATTATGCAATGCCACTGGCCAACAGCTTCAGTATGGTTGACCAGTTTGGTATGGGGCATGTCATTTTTGATACCGATTGTCAACTGTCAGCACTGGTTTAGGTCATTACTTGTTCAAACTTTAATCTCTCACTGACGGTGGCCCTGTTTTCCTGAAGTGAAACTCCTTAGCTTGCAAGCACTGGTTCAGAATGCCTATCTTCTGCAGCAGTGTGTAGGTTACAGAAAAAACGGTTTAAGCAAATGTAATAGAAAAAGTTATACAACCATATAAATTATTTAAGCACTACAGAGAAGATAGGCACACAGAGTGCCTATGCAATTTCCCTAATCAATAGGCCATGTTTACTAACTTGAGATTACTTCTGTATCAGTACAACATAATTCGGTGTTAAACCTAGCTTTTTGAGTGTTCATACAGAAGTAGGAGTATTTTGTATTGTAGGATGGAGATAAATGATTGACCAAGCAAAATAGATGAACAGAAAGACACATGCATATACAGTAGCTAGCATTTTCTGCTTATACAATCAGAAAACAGATCAACCCTGCTTCCTGCAAAATTATCGGTCACTCGTTTTTTCTTGCAAAATATAGAAACTAGGAAACTACAGAGATATCTTCGAATTTTGCAGGCAAAAATGAATGGCCGATAATTTTGCAAGAAGCAGGTTGACATGGTCTATTAATCATGGATAACAAAATTTTAACCGTGCATTCAATGTTTTTTGCGCTAGAAAGCAAAATTCGTGTTTTTTTTTGCTAATGACAACACAATTGCAGCGGGGTTTAATGCATTTCACTCCCAAAAGAGCAAAAACCCAACCTTTGTTCCCTCGAAGTCTCCGCTAAGAACCATCGTTTAGCCCAGTCCAATGGACCTCTGCTGTTCCAAAATATGCCTCTCGTAACTCATCATGAAATTTAACTCTAAACTTATTCCTAGAACTACGCCGTACTATAGAATGATCATATTGTTTCCATTAGCGTGTATAGATGTTCTTTTGGGGGGAATGGCCATGTCCACATGACCTTCCAGCCTCTCCCCCAGTATAGAGGAAGAGTGTCTATGTACCGTAGTCAAGAGACCATATTTACTAACTTAAGAAGGTAACTAACATATAAATACAACATAATTATATGCTTTGCCGAGCCTTTTGGGAGCGTCCGTGTAGAAGTAGTTTATATTGTAGGATGGAGATAAATGATTGGCCAAAATACTTATCCGAGTTTGGATGGTTTCAACCAGATCATTGCATCCAAAATGTATGAAAATGTGGATAGGTGATAGGTTGATATTTACCTAACATGAAACTACGTGATTCACTTCTTAAATTTTTTGTCATGCACTAAATTTCTTTCTTGTCAGATTCGCCAGCACCATGTGTGCATCTATTCATTTGCATGGCCTTGTAATGCATCAACGTGCAAGAGCTCCACAGAGACTTCACTCATGTCATAAAGGTTCAACGACTCTTATATCTTCCTCCTAGTTGTCTCTCCGTTCTTAAATAACTCCAACTTCTCAGTTCTATTCCTGAATTACTATGTTGTTGCTTGATGTCTACTACACAACCTTCTTCTTGTAGACGTTGTTGGGCCTCCGAGTGCAGAGGTTTGTAGGACAGTAACAAATTTCCCTCAAGTGGATGACCTAAGGTTTATCAATCCATAGGAGGCGTAGGATGAAGATGGTCTCTCTCAAGCAACCCTGCAACCAAATAACAAAGAGTCTCTTGTGTCCCCAACACATCCAATACAATGGTAAATTGTATAGGTGCACTAGTTCGGCGAAGACATAGTGATACAAGTGCAATATGGATGATAGATAAATGTTTTTGTAATCTGAAAATATAAAAACAGCAAGGTAACTAATGATAAAAAGTGAGCATAAACGGTATTGCAATGCTAGGAAACAAGGCCTAGGGTTCATACTTTCACTAGTGCAAGTTCTCTCAACAATAATAACATAATTGGATCACATAACTATCCCTCAACATGAAACAAAGAGTCACTCCAAAGTCACTAATAGCGGAGAACAAACGAAGAGATTATGGTAGGGTACGAAACCACCTCAAAGTTATTCTTTCCAATCAATACGTTGGGCTATTCCTATAAGTGTGACAAACATCCCTAGAGTTCGTACTAGAATAACACCTTAAGACACAAATCAACAAAAACCCTAATGTCACCTAGATACTCCAATGTTACCTCAAGTTTCCGTGGGTATGATTATATGATATGCATCACACAATCTCAGATTCATCTATTCAACCAACACATAGGACCTCAAAGAGTGCCCCAAAGTTTCTACCGGAGAATCACGACAAAAACGTGTGCCAACCCCTATGCATAAGTTCATGGGCGGAACCTGCAAGTTGGTCACCAAAACATACATCAAGTGAATCACGTGATATCCCATTGTCACCACAGATACGCACGACAAGACATACATCAAGTGTTCTCAAATCTTTAAAGACTCAATCCGATAACTTCAAAGGGGAAACTCAATCCATTACAAGAGACTAGAGGGGGAGAAGAAACATAAGATCCAACTATAATAGCAAAGGTCGCGATACATCAAGATTGTGCCAAATCAAGAACACGAGAGAGAGAGAGAGAGAGAGAGATCAAACACATAGCTACTGGTACATACCCTCAGCCCCGAGGGTGGACTACTCCCTCCTCGTCATGGAGAGTGCCGGGATGATGAAGATGGCCACCGGAGAAGGATTCCCCCTCCCGCAGGGTGCCGGAACGGGTCTAGATTGGCTTTCGGTGGCTACGGAGGCTTCTGGCGGCGGAACTCCCGATCTATTGTGATAGGGTATATGTATATATATATAGGCGGAAGAAATACATCAGGGGATCCACGAGGGTGGAGGGCGCGCCCAGCGGGGGTGGGCGCGCCCCCCTGCCTCGTGGCTTCCTCGTTGCTTTCTTAACGTGGACTCCAAGTCTCTCAGGTTTCTTTCCTTCCAAAAATAACTTCTCCAGAAGGTTTCATTCCGTTTCAACTCTGTTTGATATTCCCTTTCTTCGAAACACTGAAACAAGGGAAAAAACAGGAACTGGCACTGGGCTCTAGGTCAATAGGTTAGTCCCAAAAATCATATAAAATAGCATATAAATGCATATAAAACATCCAAGGTTGATAATATAATAGCATGGAGCAATCAAAAATTATAGATACATTGGAGACGTATCAGCATCCCCAAGCTTAATTCCTGCTCGTCCTCAAGTAGGTAAATGATAAAAACAGAATTTTTGATGTGGAATGCTACTTAACATATTTATCCATGTAGTTCTCTTTATTGTGGCAAGAATATTCAGATCCATAAGATTCAAGACAAAAGTTTAATATTGACATAAAAATAATAATACTTCAAGCATACTAACAAAGCAATCATGTCTTCTCAAAATAACATGGCCAAAGAAAGTTATCCCTACAAAATCATATAGTCTGGATATGCTCCATCTTCACCACACAACGTATTTAAATCATGCACAACCACAATGACAAGCCAAGCAATTGTTTCATACTTTTGATGTTCTCAAACTTTTTCAATCTTCACGCAATACATGAGCGTGAGCCATGGACATAGCACTATAGGTGGAATAGAATGGTGGTTGTGGAGAAGACAAAAAGGAGAAGATAGTCTCACATCAACTAGGCGTATCAATGGGCTACGGAGATGCCCATCAATAGATATCAATGTGAGTGAGTAGCAATTGCCATGCAACGGATGCACTAGAGCTATAAGTGTATGAAAGCTCAAAAAGAAACTAAGTGGGTGTGCATCCAACTCGCTTGCTCACGAAGACCTGGGGCATTTTGAGGAAGCCCATCATTGGAATATACAAGCCAAGTTCTATAATGAAATATTCCCACTAGTATATGGAGTGACAACATAGGAGACTCTCTATCATGAAGATCATGGTGCTACTTTGAAGCACAAGTGTGGTAAAAGGATAGTAGCATTTCCCCTTCTCTCTTTTTCTCTCATTTTTTTATTTGGGCCTTCTCTTTTTTTAATATGGCATCTTTTCTTTTTTGGGGCTTCTTTGGCCTCTTTTATTTATTTATTTTCGTCCGGAGTCTCATCCCGACTTGTGGGGAAATCATAGTCTCCATCATCCTTTCCTCACTGGGACAATGCTCTAATAATGAAGATCATCACACTTTTATTTACTTACAACTCAAGAATTACAACTCGATTCTTAGAACAAGATATGACTCTATATGAATGCCTCCGGTGGTGTACCGGGATGTGCAATGATGCATGAGTGACATGTATGAATAATTATGAATGGTGGCTTTGCCACAAATACGGTGTCAACTACATGATCATGCAAGCAATATGACAATGATGAAGCGTGTCATAATAAACAGAACGGTGGAAAGTTGCATGGCAATATATCTCATAATGGATATGGAAATGCCATAATAGGTAGATATGGTGGCTGTTTTGAGGAAGGTATATGGTGGGTTTATGATACCGGCGAAAGGTGTGCAGTATTAGAGAGGCTAGCAATGGTGGAAGGGTGAGAGTGCGTATAATCCATGGACTCAACATTAGTCATAAAGAACTCACATACTTATTGCAAAAATCTATTAGTTATCGAAACAAAGTACTACGCGCATGCTCCTAGGGGGATAGATTGGTAGGAAAAGACCATCGCTCGTCCCCGACCTCCACTCATAAGGAAGACAATCAATAAATAAATCATGCTCCAACTTCATCACATAACGGTTCACCATACGTGCATGCTACGGGAATCACAAACTTTAACACAAGTATTTCTCAAATTCACAACTACTCAACTAGCATGACTATAATATCACCATCTTCATATCTCAAAACAATCATCAAGTATCAAACTTCTCTTAGTATTCAATGCACTTTATATGAAAGTTTTTACTATATCCCTCTTGGATGCCCATCATATTAGGACTAGTTTCATAACCAAAGCAAACTACCATGCTGTTCTAAAGACGCTCAAAATAATATAAGTGAAGCATGAGAGATCAATTATTTCTTCAAAATAAAACCACCACCGTGCTCAAAAAGATATAAGTGAAGCACTAGAGCAAATGACAAACTACTCCGAAAGATATAAGTGAAGATCAATGAGTAGTCGAACAATTATGTAACTATGTGAAGACTCTCTAACACTTAAGAATTTCATATCTTGGTATTTTATTCAAACAGAAAACAAATAAAATAAAATAAAATGATGCTCCAAGCAAAACACCTATCATGTGGCGAATAAAAATATAGCTCCAAGTAAAGTTACCGATGAACGAAGACGAAAGAGGGGATGCCATCCGGGGCATCCCCAAGCTTAGGCTTTTGGTTGTCCTTGAATTTTACCTTGGGGCGCCTTGGGCATCCCCAAGCTTAGGCTCTTGCCACTCCTTATTCCATAGTCCATCGAATCTTCAAGCGTTAACCTCCCCGGCAACGACGCCAAAAAAGAGCTTAGTTGACGGGGTGTTAGTGTCGCTTTCCTCGCCTCCCTGGCAATGGCGCCAGAAAAGAGCTTGATGTCTACTACACAACCTTCTTCTTGTAGACATTGTTGGGCCTCCAAGTGCAGAGGTTTGTAGGACAGTAGCAAATTTCCCTCAAGTGGATGACCTAAGGTTTATCAATCCGTAGGAGGTGTAGGATGAAGATGGTCTCTCTCAAGCAACCCTGCAACCAAATAACAAGGGTCTCTTGTGTCCCCCAACACACCCAATACAATGGTAAATTGTATAGGTGCACTAGTTCGGCGAAGAGATAGTGATACAAGTGCAATATGGATGATAGATAAAGGTTTTTGTAATCTGAAAATATAAAAATAGCAAGGTAACTAATGATAAAAGTGAGCATAAACGGTATTGCAATGCTAGGAAACAAGGCCTAGGGTTCATACTTTCACTAGTGCAAGTTCTCTCAATAATAATAACATAATCGGATCACATAACTATCCCTCAACATGCAACAAAGAGTCACTCCAAAGTCACTAGTAGCAAAGAACAAACGAAGAGATTATGGTAGGGTACGAAACCACCTCAAAGTTATTCTTTCTAATCAATCCGTTGGGCTATTCCTATAAGTGTCACAAACAGCCTAGAGTTCGTACTAGAATAACACCTTAAGACACAAATCAACCAAAACCCTAATGTCATCTAGATACTCTAATGTCACCTCAAGTATCCGTGGGTATGATTATACGATATGCATCACACAATCTCGGATTCATCTATTCAACCAACACATAGGACCTCAAAGAGTGCCCCAAAGTTTCTACCGAAGAATCACGACGAAAACGTGTGCCAACCCCTATGCATAAGTTCATGGGTGGAACCCGCAAGTTGGTCACCAAAACATACATCAAGTGAATCACGTGATATCCCATTGTCACCACAGATACGCACGGCAAGACATACATCATGTGTTCTCAAATCTTTAAAGACTCAATCCGATAAGATAACTTCAAAGGGGAAACTCAATCCATTACAAGAGAGTACAGGGGGAGAAGAAACATAAGATCCAACTATAATAGCAAAGCTCGCGATACATCAAGATCGTACCACCTCAAGAACACAAGAGAGAGAGAGAGATCTAACACATAGCTACTGGTACATACCCTCAGCCCCGAGAAAGAACTACTCCCTCCTCGTCATGGAGAGCGCCGGGATGATGAAGATGGCCACCAGAGAAGGATTCCCCCTCCGGCAGGATGTCGGAATGGGTCTAGATTGGCTTTCGGTGGCTACAGAGGCTTCTGGCGGCGGAACTCCCGATCTATTGTGCTCCTCAATAGTTTTAGGGTATATGGATATATATAGGCGGAAGAAATACATCAGGGGAGCCACGAGGGGCCCACGAGGGTGGAGGGCGCACCCAGGGGGTGGGCGCGCCCCCCTGCCTCGTGGCTTCCTCGTTGCTTTCTTGACGTGGACTCCAAGTCTCCCGGGTTGCTTTCATTCCAAAAATAACTTCTCCAGAAGGTTTCATTCCGTTTCGACTCCGTTTGATATTCCTTTTCTTCGAAACACTGAAACAAGGGAAAAACAGGTTAGTCCCAAAAATCATATAAAATAGCATATAAATGCATATAAAACATCCAACGTTGATAATATAATAGCATGGAACAATCAAAAATTATAGATACGTTGGAGACGTATCACTGCTATACATGTGCATCACTCATTTTCCCCTTGTGTAGAACACAAGCTCAATAATCTTGGCCGAATCACAAAATTGCTTACGCCAAATGGTAGGCAAATCATAGAGGGTGAGTTGCTTGTGTCCTTGGAATGGGTGGCATAAGAAAGCATGTTAAGCCACATATGGTGATCCTTAGCTCTATGCACACCCCAATTAGCTCCATCTACCAAGGTCATCAAGAAAGTCTGGAACGTGCAGGGGTGAAAGCAAGTTGTGAATCTAATCAACCACGTTAGTCTAGCTAAACAGCTTGGTATGGGGCATGTCGTGCGGTGACTTCTTCTACTCCTTCGGATTATGTTTCTTTGCTGATAGGAACCCTGCTTTGTGAAGCAGAATTCCTTCTCGAACCTGCAAACTTTAAATTCGATGTATTGTTTATTTTGCCCAAGGGCATGCAACAAGACATCACATTGGATGCAAAAAGACTTTACGGTAATTATGTATTTTGCTATACGGACTTCCCTGACTTTGCATTATCTTGTATGTGGTCGACGATCTAGTCGTACGCATAAGTTACTGAAATATATACCCAAATGATAAGAGCCACACGTGTGGCACGAAGTAACACCGCCCTGACATTTTTTACAACTAAAATTGTCATCCGAAAAAACCTAAAAAAAACTAAAACTTGCCATCCAAACAGAAAGTTGTTGTGCTTCATAACTAAAGTTGCCATCCTCGGGCAACTAAACTTGCCATCACAAAACGTCAGGGCGGAATTGCTTCTTGCCACACATGTCGCACTTATCAGCGTCCTTACATTTTTATTATTCATGAATTAAACACAAAAGTCAATAAATAAATAAAATATGATTTTAAAAAGGATCATCAAAATTTTAAATGTATTCATGGTTTTTTAGAATACATGTTTTCAATAATTATTCATGAATTAAACACAAAATTAAATAAATAAAAAATAACTAAACTGGACGAACAAGAATTGAAAAAAATGATGAAAATCGCTTTTAAAAACTAGAGAAAAAAAGGAAAACCCGATACATGTGTTGGCCCATAGCCGCGCAACATTATGTGATTCTTGTGGTTTGAGTTCTTTGTTATGAGCAATGGTCTACCGTGTCACCCGTTGTGTCAATTTTGATGCCGGGCACAGTCGGTGATGCTATAAGTTGCCAATGCAGTACCTGAGCATGCCTATTGATGACAAAAGACTAAGAAGTGCTCACTAGTATCATGTAGAGGAGAAGACAGGAGACATTAGGGAAGGTTGGATTGATAACTGTTATTTATATGCGATAAGGTTCTATTTACAAATGCATGTCTGAGTTGTGTGCCTATGTATGTGCTTTAATTTCTGAAGCTCCCAAAAACTCGGCGAAAATATAAACCCCACTAGAACAAGAACAGTTTGGCAAGAGTCAAAGAATAAAAGGAAATGGCAATTGGTTAATTGGAAGAAAAGTGTGTCTTCCCAAAGATTGTGGAGGGCTTGGGGTACTTGATCTTCAAGAAGTGAACGAAGCCCTACTATGCAAATGGTTGTGGAAATTATAAAATACATAAGGAATTTGGCGACAGGTCCACAGTAGGAAATATCTACATCATACATTGTTGGAAGTCTAGGGGGCACACAATGGATCTCACTTTTGGCAGAATCATATCAAGAAATAATTGAGAAGGAGTGAAGAAGATCATGTGATCAGGAAATCTTATGTGAAGAGTCATGGATGGAATTCAACGATATTGAGGATCATGGCGTGAAGGATGGTCTTTGTAGGATGACATGTCGATGGACAAAATCCTACAAATGAACTTTGCTCCTTGAAAAAAACTACTCATGATGCTTTTGTGGTTGTATTGGTTTGTTTAATATATTTTGTGATATTGTTGTGTTGTAAACCTATGATGCTTGTATGCTTTTGTATGTTGAGAACAATGGTTGACTGGGATAGGTGTCCAATATCGTTGTAGATCAAAATTCTACCATTTGTCATGTTTCTTTTTTGTTTTCTTATTATGAACTTTGATGTTGCAAGTTCTGGCGGTTTCTATAATGGGAATCGATGAGGAAGCTCATTACTTTCAAAAAACTATGCCCCTATTTCCCCCTCCTCAAATCCGTGCATGCATGTAAATCATTCGATAATAAATATAGCACACAACAATTCAAACAAGCCAACATGATCTATGAAAAATAAAATTCAATAATTCATACACAACTCATGAAAGGAATGAATTAACCATTTTTTTTCTACGCATGTGTTGATGATCCACTCCTTGGCATCACCGTCCATGAGGCGTGTGTCGACCCAGCATGATGCCCAACTTCGTGATGAACCTCTCTTCCTCTCTCTCTCCCCCTCTCTCTCTCCCTCTCACTCCCTCTCTCTCCCTCTCGCTCCCTCTCCCTCTCTCTCACTATCCATCTCTCTCTCCCCCCCTCTCTCTCAATATCAACGCTCTACATTGCCTTTGTCTTCTGAAGCTTCATATGCCTTCATGTCATCCATCTCCATGCACTCCCTCTCAATTATACTCCTCACCCTTTCCTTATGAAATTTTATCCTTCCTTTGAACATCGAAGTAGAGCTTGTATGTCTCCTCCTTATTCTCCCCCTCCATGTATTCCTTTTTTTCAATTCCACGTCTTTGTTGGAAAGGAATTCCACCCACGTGGCCGACATTTTGCTCGCCACTCCGTCATCCGTGACCCTATATTTCTCCAACTTATTCCCTGTCATATCCCTACTTCTCTTCAAATTGTTTCCAATTTTGGTTGTCGCGTCACTTGTATCATCCTATTCATAAAATCCAATAGATTGGTGGGAGCTTGAGCAATCATTATTCCCTCTTTTTGTTGCTTGGGTTCTTGAATATGCAAAAAGGGTTGCCCCACTTGGGTTCCCGCTCAATTCCAACCAACAATTCGGTATAGTGAATGGCTTCTTATCAATTTCATGCTACAATGTGGAGGCCAACCCCAGCTATAAATAAAGCACATGCAAACATATTGCAAGAATTGAAGGACACAAGAAATATGATGATTGGTGTAAGAGAAAAAAACATGTCAACATACTGCAAGAATGGACAGAAGAAAGAAATATGACAATCAATGTAGAGAAAACAAAACTCACATGGCCTCCGACTCCAATGCAACTTTGGTTCCACCTCTTGAGGATACACACGAAAAAAATTGTTTAACGACTCTTGGATGAAAGACCATCTTGTTGGAGAGAGCTCGCATTGCCGACACTTGTGATTTGATACGGTTGCACATAGTGCTTGTGTTTATGGAAGTACTCATGGATTTTTTCAATTTTTTGAGCCCTTCTGCTCTAGTTACACATATCGAATCCATGCTCGTATTGAACCAAGCTTGACAAACAAAGTATCTTATTTGCTTGCGTACTCATTTCCTCTCTTCATCATCCTCTTCGTTCCCGATGATTGCCGAACATCAAACTTCAGGAAAGTTTGATCACCCATCTCAAAATTTGGAGCCTTTTGACCAGTGTTGATCATCCCCATCATGTAATCTTCCTAAACATGAATCACAATGAGCCTATCATAAGAAATTTGGTCCTAAAACTGCATATGGGATGAAGAAAAAACTAAGTTGGAGATAATGACCTTGAACAATTGGTGTGTGTGTGTGTGTGTGTCTTTCACCGCAGCTTGTCATCGGCGCCAACCTCCTTCGGAGCCATGGTGAGTCATAAGCCCTATCCGCGGAGACGTCCGCGTCCTAGGTGAAGCCCCGGGAAGCCTCGCCCTTGTGAAGCCATGCCGAAGTCGTCCACGAGCAAGGACGTCGGCATGACCAATGGCGCAATCGAGGACGGCGAGGACAAGACCATGTGCACATCCAGGTCGACGACCTCCTTTGTCACAGTCGCCTTCTTGATCGCCATTGGGGGTAGTGTCCTTATGAGCGAGGCTCTCCATGTTTGGCAATGACGCAGATGATAGGCCAACAAACTTTTCTGGCCAAATAT
>NC_041380.1:508734790-508780001 GCF_002162155.2 Triticum dicoccoides
GAGGGGTGCCGATTTGTGAAGGTTTGGAATAGAGCCTGATTGCCGGGTTCAACATAATGGACATGTCCGGACAACCTCATTTGCACCCCTTATTTGAATTGGAGTAGTACACATAAATAGGACGGTTTGGGGTGGCCCCTTGGGCCAGTCATTTTTTGTCCCAACGGTCCATCCAGATAAATGGGACTAATTTGAGGCCTCCTAAACCTAAAAGAAAAGAATTTGAGGCCTCCTTGTAGGTGCTCATACATTAACGCAAGATCTTCTTCCGATCTTTGGGAAGATATAGATCTAGGGTTTTCCCCATAGCATTGCCAAAAGTAGCGACACGACTTGCTATGATGATGCCTTCGACAAGGTAACGACGCCAAGAGACGCCACCATCATATGCCATGACCGTAGTCGAGGCTCGGTCTTCACCGGTAGTCTTGCTGCTCCAAGCTCGCAACCGGACAGATATGATGACAGATCCACCGCCGCTTACTGGCCGGTTGCCACCACCACACAAGCGCGCGGTAGGAGGTAAACATCGCCGCTACACCGCCAGCCAATTCACCACTGCTCCACAGGCCCGCCTAAACCTGTCGACCTGCAAAACAAACCAAGAGTAGAGGCAGCAACAACCACGGACCTTGCAGATCGTGCAACAGATCCGCTCTCCCTTGTTGTCGAGACCGGTGTCACCGCCATACCGTCGAGACAAAAGAAGAAGGGCGTCGTCGCCGCTGCCATGGATGGGGATCCATGTAGGGCCAGCCCTATGTTTCGAGAGGCCCTAGGCGAACTCGACGACATGGGCCCCTGTATCCTAATACCATATATATAACTTATTAAGAGTAAATTTGAACCACACATCTTTAGTTAAAATTTTGAATATAATAATTCGACTGACTTCATCGATAACAATAATAACCAAATTCGAGCTGACTCGATTGACAACAATCATACTAAGAAGATAGCAAAATGAAACTAACATGACATGATTACCTCAAATAAGAACCAAAATTGATTTGCTCCCCTATACTTGCACCATCTTCATTGACCCCAACATCTCAATTTTCATGCTCGGGATTAGTTTCTTGCCCTTGTTTTTCACTGACATCAACATTTCTTGACGATGTAAAATACTTATTCAAAGAACCATTCGGTGGTTGAATTCTCAAATAACTTTCTTTTTTTCTCCTTTTTTAGCACCCGATAATTGCTTCTTCTTAGGCAGCATGGCAGGCTAATGTTCTAAAATCATGTTGAAAAGAGGATACAAAGAATTAGGAATGTATACATCGAATGATTGAAACCCTAGACACGTACATATATAGAATGACAAAAAGTTGAAGGATTGAATTAGAAAATTATACATAAAAAATTTAAAACTTCAAAACTTCGTGCATACTGAAATTGGAGGTTGGATCATGGATGGATAGTTGAATACGTGCATACTAAATGAAGAATAAAATAAACTGTCAAATAAACTACTAAAATTGTCAAATTAGGGTTTTGGGGGGGGGGATGAATCAGGCCACATGGATGGAAAGTTCAAACGTACTGACTACTATGGTGCCCTCACGGTCGGCGACGGGATCACGGGAGAGCTTTGTTGCTGACTTGCAGTTGGCCAAGTAGCGGTCTAGCGGACTACAGACTTGTAGGAATCCGGAGTACTATATGTATTGCTGCGGACTACCTTGCCGGATGCCTGGTGGCGGGGCTGCCGGACTGCCGTGCTGTCACGCCCCGATAGTGGATCTGATAGCGAGAGGAAGGGAGATCGGGGTGAGAGGGGGAGAACGAGAGTAGGTGAGGGAAGCATGAGGGGAGGAGTCGACAGCAAGGAATGATTCAATTTGTTCTCGATACCCTCATCGTCCCAACACAGGCATACAAGTAAGCAGCGCCAGCTGGCCACACACGCACGCCTACTACTGACCCCTGGGCTCGGCTCAGTCCGCTGACCAGGTCATGTCGTTGCGGGTTTATACTCTGAACCTGCACTCTTCAGTCCACTGCTGATCGATCAGCAGGCGTGACATTTGCCCCCGCTCAAGCAACGGCTTCTTCTTCCCCCCACAGTTGCACGTCGGGGTAGCGTTGACGCAGGACGGCGTAGTCTTCCCAAGTTGTCGCGGAGGGCGACATGGAGCTCCATTAAACTTGCACCTGCACCACTGGAGTGTTCCCCTTCTTCATCATGCGGCGGTCCAGGATGGCCACCGGAGCACGGTCGTCGGAGGTGAGGTCTGGAACCTTGGGCAGCTCAAAGAAGACAGGAGTGTAGTTGGGGACGAACGACTTGAGCTGGGAGACGTGGAAGACCGGATGGATGCGGCTGTCCGGGAGAAATTCCAGTCGATATGCCAGGTTGCCCACGCGTTCCAGAATAGTGAACGGCCCGAAGAACTTGAACGCCAGTTTCTTGCATGGGCGATTGGCGACGAAGGATTGCGCGTATGGCTGTAGCTTGAGGAGAACTTGCTCGCCCACATCAAAAGCACGCTAGGCGCGATGACAATCGGCCTGCTTCTTGAAATGAGCTTGGGCACGCTCCAGCTAGGCGCGAAGCAGCTCGGTGTGGGTTGTCCAGTCGATCTCTTCGGCAGGCGCATCGGCGGGCAGGGTGAAGCTCGCCCGCGGAAGGCCTCCCATATTTGGTTCCCGCCCGTACAGAGCCTTGAAGGGGAACCATTGAGCGAGGCATGGTGGGAGGAATTGTACCAGAATTCCACCGCGGAGAGCCACCATCGCCATTGCTTTGGTGTGTCGTGGACAACGCATCGAAGGTACATTTTGAGGCACTGATTCACGTGCTCCGTCTGACCGTCGGTCTGGGGGTGGTACGTGCTACCTCTAGAGCACTGCGTTGGATTTCCCCGAAGAGGAGAGGATGATGCAGCAAAGTAGCGTAAGTATTTCCCTCAGTTTTTGAGAACCAAGGTATCAATCCAGTAGGAGGCTACGCTCGAGTCCCTCGTACCTACACAAAAACAATAGCTCAACGCAACCAACGCGCTTAGGGGTTGTCAATCCCTTCACGGTCACTTACGAAAGTGAGATCTGATAGAGATAATAAATAATATTTTTGGTATTTTTGGTATAGAGATGCAAAGTAAAAAGTAAAAGCAAAGTAAAAGCAAAGCAATAATAAAGTGATGGAGATTGATATGATGAGAAAGAGACCCGGGGGCCATAGGTTTCACTAGTGGCTTCTCTCAAGATCATAAGTATTCTATGGTGGGTGAACAAATTACTGTTGAGCAATTGACAGAATTGAGCATAGTTATGAGAATATCTAGGTATGATCATGTATATAGGCATCACGTCCGAGACAAGTGACCGACTCCTGTCTGCATCTACTACTATTACTCCACTCATCGACCGCTATCCAGCATGCATCTAGAGTATTAAGTTAAAAACAGAGTAACAACTTAAGCAAGATGACATGATGTAGAGGGATAGTTTAATGCAATATGGTAAAAACCCCATTTTGTTATCCTCGATGGCAACGATACAATACGTGCCTTGCTGCCCCTTCTGTCACTGGGAAAGGACACCGCAAGATCGAACCCAAAGCTAAGCACTTATACCATGGCAAGAACAACCAATGTAGTAGGCCAAACCAAACTGATAATTCGAAGAGACTTACAAAGATAACCAATCATACATAAAAGAATTCAGAGAAGATTCAAATATTATTCATAGATAGACTTGATCATAAACCCACAATTCATCAATCTCAACAAACACACCGCAAAAAGAAGATTACATCGAATAGATCTCCACAAGAGAGGGGGAGAACATTGTATTGAGATCCAAAAAGAGAGAAGAAGCCATCTAGCTACTAACTATGGACCCGTAGGTCTGAAGTAAACTACTCACACTTCATCAGAGAGGCTTGGATGATGATGTAGAAGCCCTCAGTGATCGATGCCACCTCCGGCGGAGCTCCAGAATAGGCCCCAAGATGGGATCTCGTGGATACAGAAAGTTGCAGCGGTGGAATTAGGTTTTTGGCTCCGTATCTGATCGTTTGGGGGTACGTGGGTATATATAGGAGGAAGAAGTACGTCGGTGGAGCAACAGGGGCCCACGAGGGT
The DNA here is from genome assembly GCF_002162155.2 of Triticum dicoccoides. Lineage (NCBI taxonomy): Eukaryota > Viridiplantae > Streptophyta > Magnoliopsida > Poales > Poaceae > Triticum > Triticum dicoccoides. The sequence continues at coordinate 508,738,882 of NC_041380.1, forward strand.
GGGGGCGCGCCTGGTAGGGTAGGACGTGCACCCTACCTCGTGGCCTCCTGTTACGTGCCTTGACGTAGGGTCCAAGTCTCCTGAGTTGTATTCGGTGAGAAAATCACGTTCCCGAAGGTTTCATTCCGTTTGGACTCCGTTTGATATTCCTTTTCTTCGAAACCCTAAAACAGGCAAAAAACAGCAATTCTGGGCTGGGCCTCCGGTTAGTAGGTTAGTCCCAAAAATAATATAAAAGTGGATAATAAAGCCCAATAATGTCCAAAACAGTAGATAATATAGCATGGAGCAATCAAAAATTATAGATACGTTGGAGACGTATCAAGCATCCCCAAGCTTAATTCCTGCTCATCCTCGAGTAGGTAAATGATAAAAACAGAATTTTTGATACGGAGTGCTACTTGGCATAATTTAAATGTAATTATTCTTAATTGTGGTATGAATATTCAGATTCAAAAGATTTAAGACAAAAGTTCATATTGACATAAAAATAATAATACTTCAAGCATACTAAGAAAGCAATTATGTCTTCTCAAAATAACATGGCCAAAAAAGCTATCCCTACAAAATCATATAGTCTGGCTATGCTCTATCTTCACCACACAAAGTATTTAAATCATGCACAACCCTGATGACAAGCCAAGCAATTGTTTCATACTTTTGACATTTTCAAAACTTTTTCGATCTTCACGCAATACATGAGCGTGAGCCATGGATATAGCACTATATGTGGAATAGAATGGTGGTTGTGGAGAAGAAAAAAAGAGGGGAAGATAGTCTCACATCAACTAGGCGTATCAACGGGCTATGGAGATGCCCATCAATTGATATCAATGTGAGTGAGTAGGGATTGCCATGCAACGGATGCACTAGAGCTATAAGTATATGGAAGCTCAACAAAAGAAACTAAGTGGGTGTGCATCCAACTCGCTTGCTCACGAAGACCTAGGGCATTTTGAGGAAGCCCATCATTGGAATATACAAGCCAAGTTCTATAATGAAAAATTCCCACTAGTATATGAAAGTGACATAATGAGAGACTCTCTATCATGAAGATCATGGTGCTACTTTGAAGCACAAGTGTGGTAAAAGGATAGTAACATTGTCCCTTCTCTCTTTTTCACTCACTTTTTTTCTTTTTTTGTTTGGGCCTTCTCTTTTTTATGGCCTTTTTTTATTTTTCGTCCGGAGTCTCATCCCGACTTGTGGGGGAATCATAGTCTCCATCATCCTTTCCTCACTTGGGACAATGCTCTAAAAATGATGATCATCACACTTTTATTTTTCTTACAACTCAACAATTACAACTCAATACTTAGAACAAAATATGACTCTATATGAATGCCTCCGGTGGTGTACCGGGATATGCAATGACTCATGAGTGACATGTATGAAAGAATTATGAACGGTGGCTTTGCCACAAATACGATGTCAACTACATGATCATGCTAGCAATATGACAATGATGGATCGTGTCATAATGAACGGAACAGTGGAAAATTGCATGGTAATATATCTCGGAATGGCTATGGAAATGCCATGATTGGTAGGTATGGTGGCTGTTTTGAGGGAGGTATTTGGTGGGTGTATGATACCGACGAAAGGTGCACGGTATTAGAGAGGCTAGCAATGGTGGAAGGAAGGAAAGTGCGTATAATCCATGGACTCAACATTAGTCATAAAGAACTCATATACTTATTGCAAAAATCTAGAAGTTATCAAAGCAAAGTATTACGCGCATGCTCCTAGGCGGATAGATTGGTAGGAAAAGACCATCGCTCGTCCCCGACCGCCACTCATAAGGAAGACAATCAATAAATAAATCATGCTCCAACTTCATCACATAACGGTTCACCATATGTGCATGCTACGGGAATCACAAACTTTAACACAAGCATTTCTCAAATTCACAGCTACTCAACTAGCATGACTCTAATATCACCATCCTCATATCTCAAAACAATTATCAAGCATCAATTTCTTCTTAGTATTCAACGCACTCAAAAGAAAGTTTTACAAATCTTGAATACCAAGCATATTATTATTAAGGAAATTACCATGCTATTAAGACTCTCAAAATAATCTAAGTGAAGCATGAGAGATCAATAGTTTCTATAAAACAAATCCACCACCGTGCTCTAAAAGATATAAGTGAAGCACTAGAGCAAAATTATATAACTCAAAAGATATAAGTGAAGCACATAGAGTATTCTATCAAATTCAAAATTATGTATGGCTCTCTCAAAAGGTGTGTACAGCAAGGATGATTGTGGTAAACTAATAAGAAAAGACTCAAATCATAAAAGACGCTCCAAGCAAAACACATATCATGTGGTGAATAAAAATATAGCTCCAAGTAAAGTTACCGATAGAAGTAGACGAAAGAGGGGATGCCTTCCAGGGCATCCCCAAGCTTTGGCTTTTAGGTGTCCTTAGATTATCTTGGGGGTGCCATGGGCATCCCCAAGCTTAGGCTCTTTCCACTCCTTGTTCGATAATCCATCAATTCTTTACCCAAAACTTGAAAACTTCACAACACAAAACTTAAAAAAGAAAACTCGTGAGCTCCGTTAGCGAAAGAAAACAAAAGACCACTTCAAGGTACTGTAATGAACTCATTCTTTATTTATATGGGTGTTAAACCTAATGTATTCCAACTTCTCTATGGTTCATAAACTATTTTACTAGCCATAGATTCATCAAAATAAGCAAACAACACACAAAAAACAGAATCTGTCAAAAACAGAACAGTATGTAGTAATCTAGCTAGCGCAAGATCTGGAACCCCAAAAATTCTAAAATAAATTTCTGGACGTGAGGAATTTATCTATTAATCATCTTCAAAAATAATTAACTAAATATCACTCTCCAAATAAAAATTTCAGCAGTTCTCGTGAGCGCTAAAGTTTCTGTTTTTTACAGAAAGTTCAACAAGACTTTCCCCAAGTCTTCCCAACGGTTCTACTTGGCACAAATACTAATTAAACACAAAAACACAACCAAAACATAGGCTAAATAATTTATTTATTACTAAACAGGATCAAAAAGCAAGTAATAAAAATAAAATTGGGTTGCCTCCCAACAAGCGCTATCGTTTAACGCCCCTAGCAAGGCATAACAAGCAAGAATAGATCTAGGTATTGCCATCTTTGGTGGGCAATCCATAAGTGGCTCTCATGATAGATTCATATGGTAACTTTATTTTCTTTCTAGGGAAGTGTTCCATGCCCTTTTTAATGAAAATTGAAATCTAATATTCCCTTCCTTCATATCAATAATTGCACCAACCGTTCTAACAAAAGGTCTACCGAAAATAATAGGGCAAGAAGGATTGCAATCTATATCAAGAACGATAAAATCTACGGGCACATAATTCCTATTTGCAACAATAAGAACATCATTAATTGTTCCCATAGGTTTCTTAATAGTGGAATCCGCAAGATGCAAGTTTAGAGAGCAATCATCAAAATTACGGAAATCTAGCAAATCACACAAAGTTTTGGGAATAGTAGAGACACTAACAACCAAATCACACAAAGCATAAAACTCATGATCTTTAATTTTAATTTTGATAGTTGGTTCCCACTCATCATAAAGTTTTCTAGGGATAGAAACTTCCAATTCAAGTTTTTCTTCATGAGATTGCATCAAGGCATCAACATATGTTTAGTAAACGCTTTATTTTGACTATAAGCGTGAGGAGATTTTAGCACGGATTGCAACAAGGAAATACAATCAATCAAAGAGCAATTTTCATAGTTAAATTCCTTAAAATCCATAATAGTGGGTTTAGCAACATCTAGAGTTTTAATTTCTTCAATCCCACTTTTATCAAATTTAGCATCAAGATCAAAAGATTCAGAATTATTGGAACGCCTTCTAGGTAGAGGTGGATAATATTCAGTCCCATCATTATCAAGATTCATATTGCAAAACAAAGATTTAATAGGGGACACATCAATAACTTTTAGATCTTCATCATTATTTTCATAGGAACTAGAAGAACACGCTTTTATAAAGGCATCTTTCTTAGCACGCATCCTAGCGGTTCTTTCTTTGCACTCATCAATGGGAATTCTCATGGCTTTGAGAGACTCATTGATATCATGCTTAGGTGTAATAGATCTAAGTTTCAAAGAATCAACATCAAGAGCAATTATATCAATGTTCCTAGCCAAATCATCAATCTTAAGCAATTTTTCTTCAACCAAAGCATTAAAATTCTTTTGCGAAGTAATAAATTCTTTAATATTAGATTCAAAATCAGAGGGCATCTTATTATAATTTCCATAAGAATTGTTGTAGGAATTACCATAATTATTAGAGGGATTACTAGGATAAGGCCTAGGATTGAAATTTCCTCTATACGCGTTGTTACCAAAATTGTTCCTACCAACAAAATTCACATCCATAGATTCATTATTATTCTCAATCAAAGTAGACAAGGGCACATCATTAGGATCAGAAGAAACACTCTTATTAGCAAATAATCTCATAAGTTCATCCATCTTTCCACTCAAAACATTAATTTCTTCTATCGCGTGCACCTTTTTAGTAGATCCTTCAGTATGCCATTGAGAATAATTAACCATAATATTATCTAGGAGTTTAGTAGCATATCCTAAAGTGATTTCCATAAAAGTGCCTCCCGCGGCCGAATCTAAAAGATTTCTAGAAGCAAAATTCAATCCGGCATAAAAATTTGTATAATCATCCACAAATTTAAACCATGAGTAGGACAATTACGTATCATTAATTTCATTCTCTCCCAAGCTTGTGCAACATGTTCATGATCAAGTTGCTTAAAATTCGTAATATCGTTTCTAAGAGAGATGATCTTAGCGGGAGGAAAATACGTAGAGATAAAAGCATCTTTGCACTTGTTCCATGAATCAATACTATTTTTAGGCAAAGATGAAAAGCAAGCTTTAGCACGATCTCTAAGCGAAAAAGGAAATACCTTAAATTTAACAATATCATTATCGACATCTTTCTTCTTTTGCATGTCACACAAATCAACGAAGCTATTAAGATGGGTAGCGACATCTTCACTAGGAAGGCCGGAGAACGGATCTTTCATGACAAGATTCAGCAAAGCAGTATTAATTTCACAAGATTCAGCATCGGTAAGAGGAGCAATCGGAGTGCTAAGGAAAGCATTGTTGTTGGTATTGGTGAAGTCACACAATTTAGTATTATCTTGAGCCATCGGGACAAACAAGCAAACTAACACACGAGCAAACAAAAAGCAAACGGGCAAAAGAGGCAAATAGAGAGGGAGAGGGAGGATAGAGAGAGAGATGGCGAATAAAACGACAAGGGTGAAATGGGGGGAGAGGAAAATGAGAGGCAAATGGCAAATAATGTAATGCGGGAGATAGGGATTGTGATGGGTACTTGGTATGTTGACTTTTGCGCAGACTCCCCGGCAACGGCGCCAGAAGTTCTTCTCGCTACCTCTTGAGCACTGCGTTGGATTTCCCCGAAGATGAGAGGATGATGCAGCAAAGTAGCGTAAGTATTTCCCTCAGTTTTTGAGAACCAAGGTATCAATCCAGTAGGAGGCTACGCTCGAGTCCCTCGTACCTACACAAAAACAATAGCTCAATGCAACCAACGCGCTTAGGGGTTGTCAATCCCTTCACGGTCACTTACGAAAGTGAGATCTGATAGAGATAATAAATAATATTTTTGGTATTTTTGGTATATAGATGCAAAGTAAAAAGTAAAAGCAAAGTAAAAGCAAAGCAATAATAAAGTGATGGAGATTGATATGATGAGAAAGAGACCCGGGGGCCATAGGTTTCACTAGTGGCTTCTCTCAAGAGCATAAGTATTTTACGGTGGGTGAACAAATTATTGTTGAGCAATTGACAGAATTGAGCATAGTTATGAGAATATCTAGGTGTGATCATGTATATAGGCATCACGTCCGAGACAAGTAGACCGACTCCTGCCTGCATCTACTACTATTACTCCACTCACCGACCGCTATCCAGCATGCATCTAGAGTATTAAGTTAAAACCAGAGTAACGCCTTAAGAAAGATGACATGATGTAGAGCGATAGTTTCATGCAATATGATAAAAAACCCATCTTGTTATCCTCGATGGCAACGATACAATACGTGCCTTGCTGCCCCTTCTGTCACTGGGAAAGGACACCGTAAGATCAAACCCAAAGCTAAGCACTTCTCCCATGGCAAGAACAACCAATCTAGTAGGCCGAACCAAACTGATAATTCGAAGAGACTTGCAAAGTTAACCAATCATACATAAAAGAATTCAGAGAAGATTCAAATATTATTCATAGATAGACTTGATCATAAACCCACAATTCATCGATCTCAACAAACACACCGCAAAAAGAAGATTACATCGAATAGATCTCCACAAGAGAGGGGGAGAACATTGTATTGAGATCCAAAAAGAGTGAAGAAGCCATCTAGCTACTAACTATGGATCCATAGGTCTGAAGTAAACTACTCACACTTCATCGGAGAGGCTTGGATGATGATGTAGAAGCCCTCCGTGATCGATGCCACCTCCGGCGGAGCTCCGGAACAGGCCCCAACATGGGATCTCGTGGATACAAAAAGTTGCGGCGGTGGAATTAGGTTTTTGGCTCCGTATCCAATCGTTTGGGGGTACGTGGGTATATATAGGAGGAAGAAGTACGTCGGTGGAGCAACAGGGGGCCCACGAGGGTGGGGGCGCGCCTCGTAGGGTAGGGCGCGCCCCCTACCTCGTGGCCTCCTGTTACATGCCTTGACGTAGGGTCCAAGTGAAGGAAATATGCCCTAGAGGCAATAATAAAGTTATTATTTATTTCCTTATATCATGATAAATGTTTATTATTCATGCTAGAATTGTATTAACCGGAAACATAATACATGTGTGAATACATAGACAAACAGAGTGTCACTAGTATGCCTCTACTTGACTAGCTCGTTAATCAAAGATGGTTATGTTTCCTGACCATGAACAATGAGTTGTTATTTGATTAACGAGGTCACATCATTAGTTGAATGATCTGATTGACATGACCCATTCCATTAGCTTAGCACCTGATCGTTTAGTATGTTGCTATTGCTTTCTTCATGACTTATACATGTTCCTATGACTATGAGATTATGCAACTCCCGTTTGCCGGAGGAACACTTTGGGTGCTACCAAACGTCACAACGTAACTGGGTGATTATAAAGGAGCATTACAGGTGTCTCCAAAGGTAGATGTTGGGTTGGCGTATTTCGAGATTAGGATTTGTCACTCCGATTGTCGGAGAGGTATCTCTGGGCCCTCTCGGTAATGCACATCACATAAAGCCTTGCAAGCATTACAACTAATATGTTAGTTGTGAGATGATGTATTACGGAACGAGTAAAGAGACTTGCCGGTAACGAGATTGAACTAGGTATTGGATACCGACGATCGAATCTCGGGCAAGTAACATACCGATGACAAAGGGAACAACGTATGTTGTTATGCGGTCTGACCGATAAAGATCTTCGTAGAATATGTAGGAGCCAATATGGGCATCCAGGTCCCGCTATTGGTTATTGACCGGAGACGTGTCTCGGTCATGTCTACATTGTTCTCGAACCCGTAGGGTCCGCATGCTTAAGGTTACGATGACAGTTATATTATGAGTTTATGCATTTTGATGTACCGAAGGTTGTTCGGAGTCCCGGATGTGATCACGGACATGACGAGGAGTCTCGAAATGGTCGAGACGTAAAGATTGATATATTGGAAGCCTATATTTGGATATCGGAAGTGTTCCGGGTGAAATCGGGATTTTACCGGAATACCGAGAGGGTTACCGGAACCCCCCGGGAGCTATTTGGGCCATAGTGGGCCTTAGTGGAAAAGAGAAGGGGCTGCCCTAGATGGGCTGCGCGCCACCCCCTTCCCCTAGTCCTATTAGGACTAGGAGAGGTGGCCGGCCCCCTCCTCCTCTTTTCCCCTCCGAGGAATCCTAGTTGGACTAGGATTGGAGGGGGAATCCTACTCCCAGAGGGAGTAGGACTCTCCTGCGCCTCCCCCCCTTGGCCGGCTAGCCTCCCTCCTCTCCTCCTTTATATACGGAGGCAGGGGCACCTCTAAACACACAAGTTGACACAAGTTGATCCACGTGATCGATTCCTTAGCCGTGTGCGGTGCCCCCTGCCACCATATTCCTCGATAATACTGTAGCGGAGTTTAGGCGAAGCCCTGCTGCTGTAGTTCATCAAGATCGTCACCACGCCGTCGTGCTGACGAAACTCTTCCCCGACACTTTGCTGGATCGGAGTCCGGGGATCGTCATCGAGCTGAACGTGTGCTCGAACTCGGAGGTGCCGTAGTTTCGGTGCTTGATCGGTTGGATCGTGAAGACATACGACTACTTCCTCTACGTCGTGTCATCGCTTCCGCTGTCGGTCTGCGTTGGGTACGTAGACAACACTCTCATCTTGTTGCTATGCATCACATGATCCTGTGTGCGCGTAGGAAATTTTTTGAAATTACTACGAAACCCAACAGTGGCATCCGAGCCAGGTTATTGATGTTGATGTTATATGCACGAGTAGAACACAAGTGAGTTGTGGACGATACAAGTCATACTGCCTACCAGCATGTCATATTTTGGTTCGGCGGTATTGTTGGACGAGACGACCCAGACCAACCTTACGCGTACGCTTACGCGAGACCGGTTCCCTCGACGTGCTTTGCACAGAGATGGCTTGCGGGCGACTGTCTCTCCAACTTTAGTTGAACCAAGTATGGTTACGCCCGGTCCTTGAGAAGGTTAAAACGGAGTCTATTTGACAAACTATCGTTGTGGTTTTGATGCGTAGGTGAGATTGGTTCTTACTTAAGCCCGTAGCAGCCACGTAAAACATGCAACAACAAAGTAGAGGACGTCTAACTTGTTTTTGCAGGGCATGTTGTGATGTGATATGGTCAAAGCATGATGCTGAATTTTATTGTATGAGATGATCATGTTTTGTAACCGAGTTATCGGCAACTGGCAGGAGCCATATGGTTGTCGCTTTATTGTATGCAATGCAATCGCGATGTAATGCTTTACTTTATTACTACGGTAGTGATAGTCGTGGAAGCATAAGATTGGCGAGACGACAACGATGCTATGATGGAGATCAAGGTGTCGCGCCGGTGACGATGGTGATCATGACGGTGCTTCGGAGATGGAGATCACAAGCACAAGATGATGATGGCCATATCATATCACTTATATTGATTGCATGTGATGTTTATCCTTTTATGCATCTTATCTTGCTTTGATTGACGGTAGCATTATAAGATGATCTCTCACTAAATTATCAAGAAGTGTTCTCCCTGAGTATGCACCGTTGCCAAAGTTCATCGTGCCCAGACACCACGTGATGATCGGGTGTGATAAGCTCTACGTCCATCTACAACGGGTGCAAGCGAGTTTTTGCACACGCAGAATACTCAGGTTAAACTTGACGAGCCTAGCATATGCAGATATGGCCTCGGAACACGGAGACCGAAAGGTCGAGCGTGAATCATATAGTAGATATGATCAACATAATGATGTTCACCGATGAAACTACTCCATCTCACGTGATGATCGGACATGGTTTAGTTGATTTGGATCACGTGATCACTTAGAGGATTAGAGGGATGTCTATCTAAGTGGGAGTTCTTAAGTAATATGATTAAATTGAACTTAAATTTATCATGAACTTAGTCCTGGTAGTATTTTGCAAATCATGTTGTAGATCAATAGCTCGCGTTGTTGCTTCCCTGTGTTTATTTTGATATGTTCCTAGAGAAAATTGTGTTGAAAAATGTTAGTAGCAATGTTGCGGATTTGATCCGTGATCTGAGGTTAAATCCTCATTGCTGCACAGAAGAATTATGTCCTTAATGCACCGCTAGGTGACGGACCTATTGCAGGAGCAAATGCAGACGTTATGAACGTTTGGCTAGCTCAATATGATGACTACTTGATAGTTTAAGTGCACCATGCTTAACGGCTTAGAATCGGGACTTCAAAGACGTTTTGAATGTCATGGACCATATGAGATGTTCCAGGAATTGAAGTTAATATTTCAAGCAAATACCCGAGTTGAGAGATATGAAGTCTCCAACAAGTTCTATAGCTAAAAGATGGAGGAGAATCGCTCAACTAGTGAGCATGTGCTCAGATTGTCTGGGTACTTCAATCGCTTGAATCAAGTGGGAGTTAATCTTCCAGATAAGATAGTGATTGACAGAATTCTCTAGTCACCATCACCAAGTTAGTAGAACTTCGTGATGAACTATAGTATGCAAGGGATGATGAAAATGATTCCCGAGCTCTTCGTGATGTTGAAATCAACGAAGGTAGAAATCAAGAAAGAGCATCAAGTGTTGATGGTTGACAAGATCACTAGTTTCAAGAAAAGGGCAAAGGGAAAGAAAGGGGAACTTCAAGTAGATTGACAAGCAAGTTATCACTCCCACGAAGAAGCCCAAAGCTGAACCAAAGCCTGAAACTGAGTGCTTACACTGCAAAGGAAATGGTCACTGGAAGCGGAACTACCCTAAATATTTGGTGGATAAGAAGGATGGCAAAGTGAAAAAGGGTATATTTGATATACAGGTGTTTGATGTGTGCTTTACTAGTGTTTATAGCAACCCCTCGGTATTTGGTACTGGTTCAGTTGCTAAGAGTAGTAACTCGAAACGGGAGTTGCAGAATAAACAGAAACTAGTTAAGGGTGAAGTGATGATGTGTGTTGAAAGTAGTTTCAAGATTGATATAATCATCATCGCACACTCCCTATTCTTTCGGGATTAGTGTTGAACCTAAATAAATGTTATTTGGTGTTTGCGTTGAGCATGAATATGATTTGATCATGTTTATTGCAATACGGTTATTCATTTAAGTAAGAGAATAAACTGTTGTTCTATTTACATGAATAAAACCTTATATGGTTACACACCGAATGAAAATGGTTCATTGGATCTCGATCGTAGTGATACACATATTCATAATATTGATGCCAAAAGATGCAAAGTTAATAATGATAGTGCAACTTATTTGTGGCACTGCCGTTTGGGTCATATCGGTGTAAAGCGCATGAAGAAACTCCATAAAGATGGATTTTTGGAATCACTTGGTTATGAATCATTTGATGCTTGCGAACCGTGCCTTTTGGGCAAGATGACTAAAACTCCGTTCTTCGGAACAATGGAACGAGTTACTGACTTGTTGGAAATAATACATACCAATGTATGTGATCCAATGAGTGCTGTTGCTCGTAGAAAGCATCGTTGTTTTCTGACCTTCACAAGATGATTTGAGCAGATATGGGTATATCTACTTGATGAAACATAAATCTGAAATAGTTGAAAGGTTCAAAGAATTTCAGAGTGAAGTGGAAAAATCATCGTAACAAGAAAATAAAGTTTCTGCGATCTGATCGCGGAGACAAATATTTGAGTTACGAGTTTGGTCTTCAATTAAAACAATGTGGAATAGTTTCACAGCTCACGCCACCTGGAACACCACATCGTTATGGTGTGTCCGAACGTCGTAACCGCACTTTATTTGATATGGTGCGATCTATGATATCTCTTTACCACTATCGTTTTGGGGTTATGCATTAGAGACAGCTGCATTCACGTTTTAAAATAGGGCACCATCTAAATCCGTTGAGACGACACTGTATGAACTATGGTTTAGCAGTAAACCTAACCTGTTGTTTCTTAAAGTTTGGGACTGCGATGCTTATGTGAAAAAGTTTCATCCTGATAAGCTCGAACCCAAATCGGAGAAGTGCGTCTTCATACCCAAAGGAAATTGTTGGGTACACCTTCTATCACAGATCCGAAGGCAAGACATTCGTTGCTAATATGGATCCTTTCCAGAGAAGGAGTTTCTCTCGAAAGAAGTGAGTGGGAGGAGAGTAGAACTTGATGAGGTAATTATACCTTCTCCCTTATTGGAAAGTAGTTCATCACAGAAATCAGTTCCAGTGATTCCTACACCAATAAGTGAGGAAGTTAATGATGATGATCATCAAACTTCAGATCAAGTTACTACCAAACCTCGTAGGTCTTCCAGAGTAAGATCCACACCAGAGTGGTACGGTAATCATGTTCTGGAAGTCATGTTACTAGACCATGATGAACCTACGAACTATGAGGAAGCAATGATGAGCCCAGATTCCACGAAATGGCTTGAGGCCATGAAATCTGAGATATGATCCATGTATGAGAACAAAGTGTAGACTTTGATTGACTTGCCCGATGATCGGTGAGTCATTAAGAATAAATGGATCTTCAAGATGAAGACGGACGTTGATAGTAGTGTTACTATCTACAAAGCTAGACTTGTCGAAAAAGGTTTTTGACAAAGTTCAAGGTGTTGAATACGATGAGATTTTCTTACTCGTATCGATGCTTAAAAGTCTGTCCGAATCATGTTAGCAATTGCCGCATTTTATGATTATGAAATTTGGCAGATGGATGTCAAAACTGCATTCCTGAATGGATTTCTGGAAGAAGAGTTGTATATGATGCAACCGGAAGGTTTTGTCGATCCAAAGGGAGCTAACAAAGTGTGCAAGCTCCAGCGATCCATTTATGGACTGGTGCAAGAATCTCGGAGTTGGAATATACGCTTTGATAAGTTGATCAAAGCATATAGTTATTGTACAGACTTACAGTGAAGCCTGTATTTACAAGAAAGTGAGTGGGAGCACTACAACATTTCTGATAAGTATATGTGAATGACATATTGTTGATCGGAAATAATGTAGAATTATTCTACAAAGCATGAAAGGATACTTGAATAAAAAATTTTCAAAGAAAGACCTTGGTGAAGCTGCTTACACATTGAGCATCAATATCTATATAGATAGATGAAGACGCTTGATAAGATTTTTTCAATGAATACATACCTTGATAAATTTTTGAAATAGTTCAAAATGGAACAGTCAAAGAAGGAGTTCTTACCTGTGTTGCAAGGTGTTAAGTTGAGTAAGACTCAAAGCCCGACCACGGCAGAAAATAGAAAGAGAATGAAAGTCATTCCCTATGCCTCAGTCATAGGTTCTATAAAGTATGCCATGCTGTATACCAGATCTATTGTATGCCATACCACTGAGTTTGGCAAGGGAGTACAATAGTGATCTAGGAGTAGATCACTGGAGAGCGGTCAAAATTGTCCTTAGTGGAATAAGGATATGTTTCTCGATTATGGAAAAAGGTTCGTCGTAAAAGGTTACGCCGATGCAAGTTTGACACTAATCTAGATGACTCTAAGTCTTGATCTAGATACATATTGAAAGTGGGAGCAATTAGCTAGAGTAGCTCCGTACAGAGCATTGTAGACATAGAATTCGCAAAATACTTACGGATCTGTATATGACATACCCGTTGACTAAGATTCTCTCACAAGCAAAACATGATCACACCTTAGTACTCCTTGCGTGTTAATCACATAGCGATGTGAACTAGATTACTGAATCTAGTAAACCCTTTGGGTGTTGGTCACATAGCGATGTGAACTATGGGTGTTAATCACATGGTGATGTGAACTATTGCTGTTAAATCACATGGCGATGTGAACTAGATTATTGACTCTAGTGCAAGTGGGAGACTGAAGGAAATATGCCCTAGAGGCAATAATAAAGTTATTATTTATTTCCTTATATCATGATAAATGTTTATTATTCATGCTAGAATTGTATTAACCGGAAACATAATACATGTGTGAATACATAGACAAACAGAGTGTCACTAGTATGCCTCTACTTGACTAGCTCGTTAATCAAAGATGGTTATGTTTCCTGACCATGAACAATGAGTTGTTATTTGATTAACGAGGTCACATCATTAGTTGAATGATCTGATTGACATGAACCATTCCATTAGCTTAGCACCTGATCGTTTAGTATGTTGCTATTGCTTTCTTCATGACTTATACATGTTCCTATGACTATGAGATTATGCAACTCCCGTTTGCCGGAGGAACACTTTGGGTGCTACCAAACGTCACAACGTAACTGGGTGATTATAAAGGAGCATTACAGGTGTCTCCAAAGGTAGATGTTGGGTTGGCGTATTTCGAGATTAGGATTTGTCACTCCGATTGTCGGAGAGGTATCTCTGGGCCCTCTCGGTAATACACATCACATAAGCCTTGCAAGCATTACAACTAATATGTTAGTTGTGAGATGATGTATTACGGAACGAGTAAAGAGACTTGCCGGTAACGAGATTGAACTAGGTATTGGATACCGACGATCGAATCTCGGGCAAGTAACATACCGATGACAAAGGGAACAACGTATGTTGTTATGCGGTCTGACCGATAAATATCTTCGTAGAATATGTAGGAGCCAATATGGGCATCCAGGTCCCGCTATTGGTTATTGACTGGAGACGTGTCTCGGTCATGTCTACATTGTTCTCGAACCCGTAGGGTCCGCACGCTTAAGGTTACGATGACAGTTATATTATGAGTTTATGCATTTTGATGTACCGAAGGTTGTTCGGAGTCCCGGATGTGATCACGGACATGACGAGGAGTCTCGAAATGGTCGAGACGTAAAGATTGATATATTGGAAGCCTATATTTGGATATCGGAAGTGTTCCGGGTGAAATCGGGATTTTACCGGAATACCGAGAGGGTTACCGGAACCCCCCGGGAGCTATTTGGGCCATAGTGGGCCTTAGTGGAAAAGAGAAGGGGCTGCCCTAGATGGGCTGCGCGCCACCCCCTTCCCCTAGTCCTATTAGGACTAGGAGAGGTGGCCGGCCCCCTCCTCCTCTTTTCCCCTCCGAGGAATCCTAGTTGGACTAGGATTGGAGGGGGAATCCCAGAGGGAGTAGGACTCTCCTGCGCCTCCCCCCCTTGGCCGGCCAGCCTCCCTCCTCTCCTCCTTTATATACGGAGGCAGGGGCACCTCTAAACACACAAGTTGACACAAGTTGATCCACGTGATCGATTCCTTAGCCGTGTGCGGTGCCCCCTGCCACCATATTCCTCGATAATACTGTAGCGGAGTTTAGGCGAAGCCCTGCTGCTGTAGTTCATCAAGATCGTCACCACGCCGTCGTGCTGACGAAACTCTTCCCCGACACTTTGCTGGATCGGAGTCCGGGGATCGTCATCGAGCTGAACGTGTGCTCGAACTCGGAGGTGCCGTAGTTTCGGTGCTTGATCGGTTGGATTGTGAAGACATACGACTACTTCCTCTACGTCGTGTCATCGCTTCCGCAGTCGGTCTGCGTTGGGTACGTAGACAACACTCTCATCTCGTTGCTATGCATCACATGATCCTGTGTGCGCGTAGGAAATTTTTTGAAATTACTACGAAACCCAACACCAAGTCTCCTGAGTTGTATTCGGTGAGAAAATCATGTTCCCGAAGGTTTCATTCCATTTGATATTCCTTTTCTTCGAAACCCTAAAACAGGCAAAAAAACAACAATTCTGGGCTGGGCCTCCGGTTAGTAGGTTATGAAGGAAATATGCCCTAGAGGCAATAATAATGTTATTATTTTATTTCCTTATATAATGATAAATGTTTACTATTCATGCTAGAATTGTATTATCCGGAAACATAATACTTGCGTGAATACATAGACAAACTAAACGTCACTAGTATGCCTCTACTTGACTAGCTCGTTAATCAAAGATGGTTATGTTTCCTAACCATAGACATGTGTTGTCATTTGATTAACGGGATCACATTATTAGGAGAATGATGTGATTGACATGACCCATTCCATTAGCTTAGCACCAGATCGTTTAGTATGTTGCTATTGCTTTCTTCATGACTTATACATGTTCCTATGACTATGAGATTATGCAACTCCCGTTTGCCAGAGGAACACTTTGTGTGCTACCAAACGTCACAACATAACTGGGTGATTATAAAGGAGCTCTACAGGTGTCTCCAAAGGTAAATGTTGGGTTGGCGTATTTCGAGATTAGGATTTGTCACTCCAATTGTCGGAGAGGTATCTCTGGGCCCTCTCGGTAATGCACATCACATAAGCCTTGCAAGCATTGCAACTAATAAGTTAGTTGCGAGATGATGTATTACGAACCGAGTAAAGAGACTTGCCGGCAACGAGATTGAACTAGGTATTGAGATACCGACGATCGAATCTCGGGCAAGTAACATACCCGATGACAAAGGGAACAACGTATGTTGTTATGCGGTCTGACCGATAAAGATCTTCGTAGAATATGTGGGAGCCAATATGAGCATCCAGGTTCCGCTATTGGTTATTGACCGGAGACATGTCTCGGTCATGTCTACATTGTTCTCGAACCCGTAGGGTCCGCACGCTTAAGGTTTTGATGACAGTTATATTATGAGTTTATGAGTTTTGATGTACCTAAGTTAGTTCGGAGTCCCGAATGTGATCATGGACATGACGAGGAGTCTCGAAATGGTCGAGACATAAAGATTGATATATTGGACGGCTATATTCGGACAACGGAAGTGTTCCGGGTGATTTCGGAGAAAACCGGAGAGCCGGAGGGTTACCGGAACCCCCCCCCCCCCGGGAGAAGTAATGGGCCATATGGGCCTTAGTGGAGAGAGAGAGGGGCTGCCAGGGTGGGCCGCGTGCCCCCTCCCCCTGGTCCGAATTGGACTAGGAGAGGGGGGCGCCCCCCTTTCCTTCTCGCTCCCCACTCCCTTCCTCCTAGGAGGAGGACTCCTCCTTGGCGCGCCAATAGGGTCAGCCGGCCTCCTCCCCTTGCTCCTTTATATACGGGGGCAAGGGGCACCCCTAGACACACAAGTTGATCCACGTGATCGTTTTCTTAGCCGTGTGCGGTGCCCCCTTCCACCATAATCCTCGATAATATTGTAGTGGTGCTTAGGCGAAGCCCTACGACAGTTGAATATCAAGATCATCACCACGCCGTCGTGCTGACGGAACTCTTCCCCGACACTTTGCTGGATCGGAGTCCGGGGATCGTCATCGAGCTGAACGTGTGCTAGAACTCGGAGGTGTCGTACTTTGGTGCTTGGATCGGTCGGATCGGGAAGATGTACAACTACTTCCTCTATGTTGTGTCAACACTTCCGTTGCCGGTCTACGAGGGTACGTAGACAACACTCTCCCCTCTTGTTGCTATGCATCACCATGATCTTGCGTGTGCGTAGGAATTTTTTTGAAATTACTACGTTCCCCAACAGTGGCATCCGAGCCTAGGTTTTATGTGTTGATGTTATATGCACGAGTAGAACACAAGTGAGTTGTGGGCGATATAAGTCATACTGCTTACCAGCATGTCATACTTTGGTTCGGCGGTATTGTTGGACGAAGCGGCCCGGACCAACCTTACACGTACGCTTACACGAGACCGGTTCTACCGACGTGCTTTGCACAAAGGTGGCTAGCAGGTGTCAGTTTCTCCAACTTTAGTTGAACCAAGTGTGGCTACGCCCGGTCCTTGCGAAGGTTAAAACAGCACCAACTTGACAAACTATCGTTGTGGTTTTGATGCGTAGGTAAGACTGGTTCTTGCTTAAGCCCGTAGCAGCCACGTAAAACTTGCAACAACAAAGTAGAGGACGTCTAACTTGTTTTTGCAGGGCATGTTGTGATGTGATATGGTCAAGACATGATGCTAAATTTTATTGTATGAGATGATCATGTTTTGTAACCGAGTTATCGGCAACTAGCAGGAGCCATATGGTTGTCGCTTTATTATATGCAATGCAATTGCGCTGTAATGCTTTACTTTATCACTAAGCGGTAGCGATAGTCGTGGAAGCATAAGTTTGGCGAGACGACAACGATGCTACGATGGTGATCAAGGTGTCGCGCCGGTGACGATGGTGATCATAACGGTGCTTCGAAGATGGAGATCACAAGCACAAGATGATGATGGCCATATCATATCACTTATATTGATTGCATGTGATGTTTATCTTTTATGCATCTTATCTTGCTTTGTTTGACGGTAGCATTTTAAGATGATCTCTCACTAATTATCAAGAAGTGTTCTCCCTGAGTATGCACCGTTGTGAAAGTTCTTCGTCCTGAGACACCACGTGATGATCGGGTGTGATAGGCTCTACGTTCAAATACAACGGTTGCAAAACAGTTGCACACGCGGAATACTCAGGTTATACTTGACGAGCCGAGCATATACAGATATGGCCTCGGAACACGGAGACCGAAAGGTCGAGCGTGAATCATATAGTAGATATGATCAACATAGTGATGTTCACCAATGAAACTACTCCATCTCACGTGATGATCGGACATGGTTTAGTTGATTTGGATCACGTAATCACTTAGAGGATTAGAGGGATGTCTATCTAAGTGGGAGTTCTTTAGTAATACGATTAATTGAACCTAAATTTATCATGAACTTAGTACCTGATAATATCTTGCTTGGTTATGTTTGATTGTAGATAGATGGCCCGTGCTGTTGTTTCGTTGAATTTTAATGCGTTCCTTGAGAAAGCAAAGTTGAAAGATGATGGTAGCAATTACACGGACTGGGTCGGTAACTTGAGGATTATCCTCATTGCTGCATAGAAGAATTACGTCCTGGAAGCACCGCTGGGTGCCAGGCCTGCTGCTGGAGCAACACCAGATGTTATGAACGTCTGGCAGAGCAAAGCTGATGACTACTCGATAGTTCAGTGTGCCATGCTTTACGGCTTAGAATCGGGACTTCAACGACGTTTTGAACGTCATGGAGCATATGAGATGTTCCTGGAGTTGAAGTTAATATTTCAAGAAAATGCCCGGATTGAGAGATATGAAGTCTCCAATAAGTTCTATAGCTGCAAGATGGAGGAGAACAGTTCTGTCAATGAGCATATACTCAAAATGTCTGGGTATAATAATCACTTGATTCAATTGGGAGTTAATCTTCCAGATGATTGCGTCATTGACAGAATTCTCCAATCACTGCCACCTAGCTACAAGAGCTTCGTGATGAACTATAATATGCAAGGGATGAATAAGACTATTCCCGAGCTCTTCGCAATGCTGAAAGCTGCGGCGGTAGAAATCAAGAAGGAGCATCAAGTGTTGATGGTCAACAAGACCACTAGTTTCAAGAAAAAGGGCAAAGGGAAGAAGAAGGGGCACTTCAAAAAGAACAGCAAGCAAGTTGCTACTCAAGAGAAGAAACCCAAACCTGGACCTAAGCCTGAAACTGAGTGCTTCTACTGCAAGCAGACTGGTCACTGGAAGCAGAACTGCCCCAAGTATTTGGCGGATAAGAAGGATGGCAAGGTGAACAAAGGTATATGTGATATACATGTTATTGATTTGTACCTTACTAATGCTCGCAGTACCACCTGGGTATTTGATACTGGTTCTGTTGCTAATATTTGCAACTCGAAACAGGGACTACGGATTAAGTGAAGATTGGCTAAGGACGAGGTGACGATGCGCGTGGGAAATGGTTCCAAAGTCGATGTGATCGCGGTCGGCACGCTACCTCTACATCCACCTTTGGGATTAGTATTAGACCTAAATAATTGTTATTTGGTGCCAGCATTAAGCATGAACATTATATCTGGATCTTGTTTGATGCGAGACAGTTATTCATTTAAATCAAAGAATAATGGTTGTTCTATTTATATGAGTAATATCTTTTATGGTCATGCACCCTTAAAGAGTGGTCTATTCTTATTAAATCTCGATAGTAGTGACACACATATTCATAATGTTGAAGCCAAAAGATGCAGAGTTGATAATGATAGTGCAACTTTTTTGTGGCACTGCCGTTTGGGTCATATCGGTGTAAAGCGCATGAAGAAACTCCATACTGATGGACTTTTGGAACCACTTGATTATGAATCGCTTGGTACTTGCGAACCGTGCCTTATGGGTAAGATGACAAAAACACCGTTCTCCGGTACTATGGAGAGAGCAACAGATTTGTTGGAAATCATACATACAGATGTATGTGGTCCGATGAATGTTGAGGATCGTGGCGGATATCGTTATTTTCTCACATTCACAGATGACTTAAGTAGATATGGGTATATCTACTTAATGAAACATAAGTCTGAAACGTTTGAAAAGTTCAAAGAATTTCAGAGTGAAGTTGAAAATCATCGTAACAAGAAAATAAAATTCCTACGATCTGATCGTGGAGGAGAATATTTGAGTTACGAGTTTGGTGTACATTTGAAACAATGCGGAATAGTTTCGCAACTCACGCCACCCGGAACACCACAACGTAATGGTGTGTCCGAACGTCGTAATCATACTTTACTTGATATGGTGCGATCTATGATGTCTCTTACTGATTTACCGCTATCGTTTTGGGGTTATGCTCTAGAGACGACCACATTCACGTTAAATAGGGCACCATCAAAATCCGTTGAGACAACGCCTTATGAACTGTGGTTTGGCAAGAAACCAAAGTTGTCGTTTCTAAAAGTTTGGGGTTGCGATGCTTATGTGAAAAAACTTCAACCTGATAAGCTCGAACCCAAATCAGAGAAGTGTGTCTTTGTAGGATATCCAAAGGAAACTATTGGATACACCTTCTATCACAGATCTGAAGGCAAGACTTTTGTTGCTAAATTCGGAAACTTTCTAGAGAAGGAGTTCCTCTCGAAAGAAGTGAATGGGAGGAAAGTAGAACTTGATGAGGTAACTGTACCTGCTCCTTTATTGGAAAGTAGTACATCACAAAAACCAGTTTCTGTGACACCTACACCAATTAGTGAGGAAGCTAATGATGATGATCATGAAACTTCAGAACAAGATACTACTAAACCTCGTAGATCAACCAGAGTAAGATCCGCACCAAAGTGGTATGGTAATCCCGTTCTGGAAGTCATGCTACTAGATCATGATGAACCTACGTACTATGAAGAAGCGATGGTGAGCCCAAATTCCGCAAAATGGCTTGAAGCCATGAAATCTGAGATGGGATCCATGTATGAGAACAAAGTATGGACTTTGGTTGACTTGCCCAATGATCGGCAAGCAATTGAGAATAAATGGATCTTCAAGAAGAAGACTGACGCTGACGGTAATGTTACTGTCTACAAAGCTCGACTTGTCGCAAAAGGTTTTCAACAAGTTCAAGGGATTGACTACGATGAGACCTTCTCTCCCGTAGCGATGCTTAAGTCTGTCTGAATCATGTTAGCAATTGCCGCATTTTATGATTATGAAATTTGGCAGATGGATGTCAAAACTGCATTCCTGAATGGATTTCTGGAAGAAGAGTTGTATATGATGCAGCCGGAAGGTTTTGTCGATCCAAAGGGAGCTGACAAAGTGTGCAAGCTCCAGCGATCCATTTATGGACTGGTGCAAGCCTCTCAGAGTTGGAATAAACGCTTTGATAGTGTGATCAAAGCATTTGGTTTTGTAGAGACTTTTGGAGAAGCCCGTATTTACAAGAAAGTGAGTGGGAGCTCTGTAGCATTTCTGATATTATATGTAGATGACATATTACTAATCAGAAATGATATAGAATTTCTGGAGAGCATAAAGGGATACTTGAATAAGAGTTTTTCAATGAAAGACCTCGGTGAAGCTGCCTACATATTGGGCATCAAGATCTATAGAGACAGATCAAGACGCTTAATTGGACTTTCACAAAGCATATACCTTGACAAAGTTTTGAAAAAGTTCAAAATGGATCAAGCAAAGAAAGGATTCTTGCATGTGTTATAAGGTGTGAAATTGAGTAAGACTCAATGCCCGACCAATGCAGAAGATAGAGAGAAAATGAAAGATGTTCCCTATGCTTCAGCCATAGGCTCTATCATGTATGCAATGTTGTGTACCAGACCTGATGTGTGTCTTGCTATAAGTCTAGCAGGGAGGTACCAAAGTAATCCAGGAGTGGATCACTGGACAGCGGTCAAGAACATCCTAAAATACCTGAAAAGGACTAAGGATATGTTTCTCATATATGGAGGTGACAAAGAGCTCATCGTAAATGGTTACGTTGATGCAAGCTTTGACACTGATCCGGACGATTCTAAATCGCAAACCGGATACGTGTTTACATTAAATGGTGGAGCTGTCAGTTGGTGCAGTTCTAAACAAAGCATTGTGGCGGGATCTACATGTGAAGTGGAGTACATAGCTGCTTCGGAAGCAGCAAACGAAGGAGTCTGGATGAAGGAGTTCATATCCGATCTAGGTGTCATACTAGTGCATCGGGTCCAATGAAAATCTTTTGTGACAATACTGGTGCAATTGCCTTGGCAAAGGAATCCAGATTTCACAAGAGAACCAAGCACATCAAGAGACGCTTCAATTCCATCCGAGATCTAGTCCAGTTGGGAGACATAGAGATTTGCAAGATACATACGGATCTGAATGTTGCAGACCCATTGACTAAGCCTCTTCCACGAGCAAAACATGATCAGCACCAAAGCTCCATGGGTGTTAGAATCATTACTGTGTAATCTAGATTATTGACTCTAGTGCAAGTGGGAGACTGAAGGAAATATGCCCTAGAGGCAATAATAATGTTATTATTTTATTTCCTTATATCATGATAAATGTTTATTATTCATGCTAGAATTGTATTATCCGGAAACATAATACTTGTGTGAATACATAGACAAACTAAACGTCACTAGTATGCCTCTACTTGACTAGCTCGTTAATCAAAGATGGTTACGTTTCCTAACCATAGACATGTGTTGTCATTTGATTAACGGGATCACATTATTAGGAGAATGATGTGATTGACATGACCCATTCCATTAGCTTAGCACCCGATCGTTTAGTATGTTGCTATTGCTTTCTTCATGACTTATACATGTTCCTATGACTATGAGATTATGCAACTCCCGTTTGCCGGAGGAACACTTTGTGTGCTACCAAACGTCACAACATAACTGGGTGATTATAAAGGAGCTCTACAGGTGTCTCCAAAGGTAAATGTTGGGTTGGCGTATTTCAAGATTAGGATTTGTCACTCCGATTGTCGGAGAGGTATCTCTGGGCCCTCTCGGTAATGCACATCACATAAGCCTTGCAAGCATTGCAACTAATAAGTTAGTTGCGAGATGATGTATTAAGAAACGAGTAAAGAGACTTGCCGATAACGAGATTGAACTAGGTATTGAGATACCAACGATCGAATCTCGGGCAAGTAACATACCGATGACAAAGGGAACAACGTATGTTGTTATGCGGTCTGACCGATAAAGATCTTCGTAGAATATGTGGGAGCCAATATGAGCATCCAGGTTCCGCTATTGGTTATTGACTGGAGACATGTCTCGGTCATGTCTACATTGTTCTCAAACCCGTAGGGTCTGCACGCTTAAGGTTTCAATGACAGTTATATTATGAGTTTATGAGTTTTGATGTACTGAAGTTAGTTCGGAGTCCCGAATGTGATCATGGACATGACGAGGAGTCTCGAAATGGTCGAGACATAAAGATTGATATATTGGACGGCTATATTCGGACACCGGAAGTGTTCCGGGTGATTTCGGAGAAAACCGGAGAGCCGAAGGGTTACCGGAACCCCCGCGGGAGAAGTAATGGGCCATATGGGCCTTAGTGGAGAGAGAGAGGGGCTGCCAGGGTGGGCCGCGTGCCCCCTCCCCCTCGTCCGAATTGGACTAGGAGAAGGGGGGCGCCCCCCTTTCCTTCTCGCTCCCCACTCCCTTCCTCCTAGGAGGAGGACTCCTCCTTGGCGCGCCAATAGGGTCAGCCGGCCTCCTCCCCTTGCTCCTTTATATACGGGGGCAAGGGGCACCCCTAGACACACAAGGTGATCCACGTGATCATTTTCTTAGCCGTGTGCGATGCCCCCTTCCACCATAATCCTCGATAATATTGTAGTGGTGCTTAGGCGAAGCCCTACGACAGTTGAATATCAAGATCATCACCACGCTGTCGTGCTGACGGAACTCTTCCCCGACACTTTGCTGGATCGGAGTCCGGGGATCGTCATCGAGCTGAACATGTGCTAGAACTCGGAGGTGCCGTACGTTCGGTGCTTGGATCGGTCGGATCGGGAAGATGTATGACTACTTCCTCTACGTTGTGTCAACACTTCCGTTGCCGGTCTACGAGGGTACGTAGACAACACTCTCCCCTCTCGTTGCTATGCATCACCATGATCTTGCGTGTGCGTAGGAATTTTTTTGAAATTACTACGTTCCCCAACAGTGGCATCCGAGCCTAGGTTTTATGTGTTGATGTTATATGCACGAGTAGAACACAAGTGAGTTGTGGGCGATATAAGTCATACTGCTTACCAGCATGTCATACTTTGGTTCGGTGGTATTGTTGGACGAAGCGGCTCGGACCAACCTTACGCGTACGCTTACACGAGACCGGTTCTACCGACGTGCTTTGCACAAAGGTGGCTAGCGGGTGTCAGTTTCTCCAACTTTAGTTGAACCAAGTGTGGCTACGCCCGGTCCTTGCAAAGGTTAAAACAACACCAACTTGACAAACTATCGTTGTGGTTTTGATGCGTAGGTAAGATTGGTTCTTGCTTAAGCCCATAGCAGCCACGTAAAACTTGCAACAACAAAGTAGAGGACGTCTAACTTGTTTTTGCAGGGCATGTTGTGATGTGATATGGTCAAGACATGATGCTAAATTTTATTGTATGAGATGATCATGTTTTGTAACTGAGTTATCGGCAACTGGCAGGAGCCATATGGTTGTCACTTTATTATATGCAATGCAATTGCGCTGTAATGCTTTACTTTATCACTAAGCGGTAGCGATAGTCGTGGAAGCATAAGTTTGGCGAGACGACAACGATGCTACGATGGTGATCAAGGTGTCGCGCCGGTGACGATGGTGATCATAACGGTGCTTCAAAGATGGAGATCACAAGCACAAGATGATGATGGCCATATCATATCACTTATATTGATTGCATGTGATGTTTATCTTTTATGCATCTTATCTTGCTTTGTTTGACGGTAGCATTTTAAGATGATCTCTCACTAATTATCAAGAAGTGTTCTCCCTGAGTATGCACCATTGTGAAAGTTCTTCGTCCTGAGACACCACGTGATGATCGGGTGTGATAGGCTCTACGTTCAAATACAACGGGTGCAAAACAGTTGCACACGCGGAATACTCAGGTTATACTTGACGAGCCGAGCATATACAGATATGGCCTCGGAACACGGAGACCGAAAGGTCGAGCGTGAATCATATAGTAGATATGATCAACATAGTGATGTTCACCAATGAAACTACTCCATCTCACGTGATGATCGGACATGGTTTAGTTGATTTGGATCACGTAATCACTTAGAGGATTAGAGGGATGTCTATCTAAGTGGGAGTTCTTTAGTAATACGATTAATTGAACCTAAATTTATCATGAACTTAGTACCTGATAATATCTTGCTTGGTTATGTTTGATTGTAGATAGATGGCCCGTGCTGTTGTTTCGTTGAATTTTAATGCGTTCCTTGAGAAAGCAAAGTTGAAAGATGATGGTAGCAATTACACGGACTGGGTCGGTAACTTGAGGATTATCCTCATTGCTGCATAGAAGAATTACGTCCTGGAAGCACCGCTGGGTGCCAGGCCTGCTGCTGGAGCAACACCAGATGTTATGAACGTCTGGCAGAGCAAAGCTGATGACTACTCGATAGTTCAGTGTGCCATGCTTTACGGCTTAGAATCGGGACTTCAACGACGTTTTGAACGTCATGGAGCATATGAGATGTTCCTGGAGTTGAAGTTAATATTTCAAGCAAATGCCCGGATTGAGAGATATGAAGTCTCCAATAAGTTCTATAGCTGCAAGATGGAGGAGAACAATTCTGTCAATGAGCATATACTCAAAATGTCTGGGTACAATAATCACTTGATTCAATTGGGAGTTAATCTTCCAGATGATTGCATCATTGACAGAATTCTCCAATCACTTCCACCTAGCTACAAGAGCTTCGTGATGAACTATAATATGCAAGGGATGAATAAGACTATTCCCGAGCTCTTCGCAATGCTGAAAGCTGCGGAGGTAGAAATCAAGAAGGAGCATCAAGTGTTGATGGTCAACAAGACCACTAGTTTCAAGAAAAAGGGCAAAGGGAAGAAGAAGGGGCACTTCAAAAAGAACAGCAAGCAAGTTGCTACTCAAGAGAAGAAACCCAAACCTGGACCTAAGCCTGAAACTGAGTGATTCTACTGCAAGCAGACTGGTCACTGGAAGCGGAACTGCCCCAAGTATTTGGCGGATAAGAAGGATGGCAAGGTGAACAAAGGTATATGTGATATACATGTTATTGATGTGTACCTTACTAATGCTCGCAGTACCACCTGGGTATTTGATACTGGTTCTGTTGCTAATATTTGCAACTCGAAACAGGGACTACGAATTAAGCCAAGATAGGCTAAGGACGAGGTGACGATGCGCGTGGGAAATGGTTCCAAAGTCGATGTGATCGCGGTCGGCACGCTACCTCTACATCCACCTTTGGGATTAGTATTAGACCTAAATAATTGTTATTTGGTGCCAGCGTTAAGCATGAACATTATATCTGGATCTTGTTTGATGCGAGACAGTTATTCATTTAAATCAGAGAATAATGGTTGTTCTATTTATATGAGTAATATCTTTTATGGTCATGCACCCTTAAAGAGTGGTCTATTCTTATTAAATCTCGATAGTAGTGACACACATATTCATAATGTTGAAGCCAAAAGATGCAGAGTTGATAATGATAGTGCAACTTGTTTGTGGCACTGCCGTTTGGGTCATATCGGTGTAAAGCGCATGAAGAAACTCCATACTGATGGACTTTTGGAACCACTTGATTATGAATCGCTTGGTACTTGCGAACCGTGCCTTATGGGTAAGATGACAAAAACACCGTTCTCCGGTACTATGGAGAGAGCAACAGATTTGTTGGAAATCATACATACAGATGTATGTGGTCCGATGAATGTTGACGATCGTGGCGGATATCGTTATTTTCTCACATTCACAGATGACTTAATGAAACATAAGTCTGAAACGTTTGAAAAGTTCAAAGAATTTCAGAGTGAAGTTGAAAATCATCGTAACAAGAAAATAAAATTCCTACGATCTGATCGTGGAGGAGAATATTTGAGTTACGAGTTTGGTGTACATTTGAAACAATGCGGAATAGTTTCACAACTCACGCCACCCGGAACACCACAACGTAATGGTGTGTCCGAACGTCGTAATCATACTTTACTTGATATGGTGCGATCTATGATGTCTCTTACTGATTTACCGCTATCGTTTTGGGGTTATGCTCTAGAGACGACCGCATTCACGTTAAATAGGGCACCATCAAAATCCGTTGAGACAACGCCTTATGAACTGTGGTTTGGCAAGAAACCAAAGTTGTCGTTTCTAAAAGTTTGGGGTTGCGATGCTTATGTGAAAAAACTTCAACCTGATAAGCTCGAACCCAAATCAGAGAAGTGTGTCTTTGTAGGATATCCAAAGGAAACTATTGGATACACCTTCTATCACAGATCTGAAGGCAAGACTTTTGTTGCTAAATTCGGAAACTTTCTAGAGAAGGAGTTCCTCTCGAAAGAAGTGAATGGGAGGAAAGTAGAACTTGATGAGGTAACTGTACCTGCTCCTTTATTGGAAAGTAGTACATCACAAAAACCAGTTTCTGTGACACCTACACCAATTAGTGAGGAAGCTAATGATGATGATCATGAAACTTCAGAACAAGATACTACTAAACCTCGTAGATCAACCAGAGTAAGATCCGCACCAAAGTGGTATGGTAATCCCGTTCTGGAAGTCATGCTACTAGATCATGATGAACCTACGTACTATGAAGAAGCGATGGTGAGCCCAAATTCCGCAAAATGGCTTGAAGCCATGAAATCTGAGATGGGATCCATGTATGAGAACAAAGTATGGACTTTGGTTGACTTGCCCAATGATCGGCAAGCAATTGAGAATAAATGGATCTTCAAGAAGAAGACTGACGCTGACGGTAATGTTACTGTCTACAAAGCTCGACTTGTCGCAAAAGGTTTTCAACAAGTTCAAGGGATTGACTACGATGAGACCTTCTCTCCCGTAGCGATGCTTAAGTCTGTCTGAATCATGTTAGCAATTGCCGCATTTTATGATTATGAAATTTGGCAGATGGATGTCAAAACTGCATTCCTGAATGGATTTCTGGAAGAAGAGTTGTATATGATGCAGCCGGAAGGTTTTGTCGATCCAAAGGGAGCTGACAAAGTGTGCAAGCTCCAGCGATCCATTTATGGACTGGTGCAAGCCTCTCAGAGTTGGAATAAACGCTTTGATAGTGTGATCAAAGCATTTGGTTTTGTAGAGACTTTTGGAGAAGCCCGTATTTACAAGAAAGTGAGTGGGAGCTCTGTAGCATTTCTGATATTATATGTAGATGACATATTACTAATCAGAAATGATATAGAATTTCTGGAGAGCATAAAGGGATACTTGAATAAGAGTTTTTCAATGAAAGACCTCGGTGAAGCTGCCTACATATTGGGCATCAAGATCTATAGAGACAGATCAAGACGCTTAATTGGACTTTCACAAAGCATATACCTTGACAAAGTTTTGAAAAAGTTCAAAATGGATCAAGCAAAGAAAGGATTCTTGCATGTGTTATAAGGTGTGAAATTGAGTAAGACTCAATGCCCGACCAATGCAGAAGATAGAGAGAAAATGAAAGATGTTCCCTATGCTTCAGCCATAGGCTCTATCATGTATGCAATGCTGTGTACCAGACCTGATGTGTGTCTTGCTATAAGTCTAGCAGGGAGGTACCAAAGTAATCCAGGAGTGGATCACTGGACAGCGGTCAAGAACATCCTAAAATACCTGAAAAGGACTAAGGATATGTTTCTCATATATGGAGGTGACAAAGAGCTCATCGTAAATGGTTACGTTGATGCAAGCTTTGACACTGATCCGGACGATTCTAAATCGCAAACCGGATACGTGTTTACATTAAATGGTGGAGCTGTCAGTTGGTGCAGTTCTAAACAAAGCATTGTGGCGGGATCTACATGTGAAGTGGAGTACATAGCTGCTTCGGAAGCAGCAAACGAAGGAGTCTGGATGAAGGAGTTCATATCCGATCTAGGTGTCATACCTAGTGCATCGGGTCCAATGAAAATCTTTTGTGACAATACTGGTGCAATTGCCTTGGCAAAGGAATCCAGATTTCACAAGAGAACCAAGCACATCAAGAGATGCTTCAATTCCATCCGAGATCTAGTCCAGTTGGGAGACATAGAGATTTGCAAGATACATACGGATCTGAATGTTGCAGACCCATTGACTAAGCCTCTTCCACGAGCAAAACATGATCAGCACCAAAGCTCCATGGGTGTTAGAATCATTACTGTGTAATCTAGATTATTGACTCTAGTGCAAGTGGGAGACTGAAGGAAATATGCCCTAGAGGCAATAATAATGTTATTATTTTATTTCCTTATATCATGATAAATGTTTATTATTCATGCTAGAATTGTATTATCCGGAAACATAATACTTGTGTGAATACATAGACAAACTAAACGTCACTAGTATGCCTCTACTTGACTAGCTCGTTAATCAAAGATGGTTATGTTTCCTAACCATAGACATGTGTTGTCATTTGATTAACGGGATCACATTATTAGGAGAATGATGTGATTGACATGACCCGTTCCATTAGCTTAGCACCCGATCGTTTAGTATGTTGCTATTGCTTTCTTCATGACTTATACATGTTCCTATGACTATGAGATTATGCAACTCCCGTTTGCCGGAGGAACACTTTGTGTGCTACCAAACGTCACAACGTAACTGGGTGATTATAAAGGAGCTCTACAGGTGTCTCCAAAGGTAAATGTTGGGTTGGCGTATTTCAAGATTAGGATTTGTCACTCCAATTGTCGGAGAGGTATCTCTGGGCCCTCTCGGTAATGCACATCACATAAGCCTTGCAAGCATTGCAACTAATAAGTTAGTTGCGAGATGATGTATTAAGAAACGAGTAAAGAGACTTGCCGATAACGAGATTGAACTAGGTATTGAGATACCAACGATCGAATCTCGGGCAAGTAACATACCGATGACAAAGGGAACAACGTATGTTGTTATGCGGTCTGACCGATAAAGATCTTCGTAGAATATGTGGGAGCCAATATGAGCATCCAGGTTCCGCTATTGGTTATTGACTGGAGACATGTCTCGGTCATGTCTACATTGTTCTCGAACCCGTAGGGTCTGCACGCTTAAGGTTTCAATGACAGTTATATTATGAGTTTATGAATTTTGATGTACTGAAGGTAGTTCGGAGTCCCGGATGTGATCATGGACATGACGAGGAGTCTTGAAATGGTCGAGACATAAAGATTGATATATTGGACGGCTATATTCGGACACCAGAAGTGTTCCGGGTGATTTCGGAGAAAACCGGAGAGCCGGAGGGTTATCGGAACCCCCCGGGAGAAGTAATGGGCCATATGGGCCTTAGTGGAGAGAGAGAGGGGCTGCCAGGGTGGGCCGCGCGCCTCCTCCCCCTGGTCCGAATTGGACTAGGAGAGGGGGGGCGGCGCCCCCTTTCCTTCTCCCTCCCCACTTCCTTCCCCCTCCTAGTAGGAGTCCTACTCCTACTAGGAAGAGGACTCCTCCTTGGCGTGCCAATAGGGCCGGCCGGCCTCCTCCCCTTGCTCCTTTATATACGGGGGCAGGGGGCACCCCTAGACACACAAGTTGATCCACGTGATCGTTTTCTTAGCCGTGTGCGGTGCCCCCTTCCACCATAATCCTCGATAATAATGTAGTGGTGCTTAGGCGAAGCCCTGCGATAGTTGAACATCAAGATCGTCACCACGCCGTCGTGCTAACGGAACTCTTCCCCGACACTTTGCTGGATCGGAGTCCGGGGATCGTCATCGAGCTGAACGTGTGCTAGAACTCGAAGGTGCCGTACGTTCGGTGCTTGGATCAGTCGGATCGAGAAGACGTACGACTACTTCCTCTACGTTGTGTCAACACTTCCGTTGCCGGTCTACGAGGGTACGTAGACAACACTCTCCCCTCTCGTTGCTATGCATCACCATGATCTTGCGTGTGCGTAGGAATTTTTTTGAAATTACTATGTTCCCCAACAGGTTAGTCCCAAAAATAATATAAAAGTGGATAATAAAGCCCAATAATATTATAGATACGTTGGAGACGTATCAGTACGCCGTGGAGTACAGTAGCTTGGTGCCCGCTGTGGCGAGAATCTCGCGCCACATTGCGCTGGTGAACACCTTGTCGCGGTCGGAGACGATGGTGTGCGGCAAGCCATGGAGCTTGATGATATGGTCCCAGAAGGCGCGCGCGACTTGGACCGCAGTGAAGGGGTGCCGGAGAGGGACGAATGCGCGTACTTGGTGAGGCGGTCGACGACCACCATGATCGCGTCGTAGCCGTCAGACTTGGGCAGTCCTTCGACAAAATCCATGGTGATATCGTGCCACGGTTGTTGCGGAATTGGAAGTGGTTGCAGCTTGCCCGCTGGATGGGTTTGCTCGTGCTTGGCATGCTGGCATATGCCGCACTGTTTGACGAAGTCCTCGACCGCGCGCTTCAACCCCGTTCAGGCGAAGAGCTTGTGAACGCGCTGGTAAGTGGCGGTGGCGCCCGAGTGCCCTCCCACGGCATTGTGGTGGAGCGCGGCGATCAGCTTGGTTTGGAGCGCAGTGTTGGCGCCGATCCAGAGCCGCCCGCACTGGCGGATCACCCCTTGCTGCAGAGTGCGGCCTTGGTTGTCGGTGTCGCAGAGCGCCAACTTGGCGAGCAGTTCCTGGGCGTCCGCATCCGTTTCATACGAATTGGCCACTTTCCTGGAGCCACTGGGGCTGGCACAACGAGAGCGCGTCGAGGGCCAGTAAGTGCCCCACTCGAGAGAGCGCGTCGTCCGTGCCGTTGTCTGTGCCCTTCTTGTATCGGAATGTGAACTGCAGTCCCACCATCTTGGACATCGCCTTGTGCTGCAGATCCGTAACGAGCTGCTGATCGCCCAAGGAACACAAGCTCTTGTGATCGGTGACGATCTCGAACGGTGCACGCTGGAGGTATGGGCGCCACTTGTCGATTGCCATCATCACCGGGAGAAATTCCTTCTCGTATGCCGAGAGCTTCTGATTCCGCACGCCCAACGCCTTGCTCAGGTACGCGACGGGGTGGCCGTCCTGCATCAGTATGGTGCCGACGCCGGTGTCGCACGCGTCGGTTTCGATGGCGAACAGACGCTTGAAGTCAGGAAGCGCCAGCACGGGCGTGCTCACCATCACCTTCTTCAGCAGCTCGAACGCGGTTTGTACCTTGTCATCCCAGAGAAATCCTTTCTTGGTGAGGAGGCGCGTCAGAGGCTTCGCGATAATGCCATAGTGTGGCACGAACTTGCGGTAGTATCCTGTGAGGTCGAGGAAGCCGCGGAGCTCGGTGGGCGTCGTGGGCACAGGCCACGCGCTCAAGGCGCTGGTCTTGCTGGCATCAGTGGTGACGCCGTTCTTGGAGATGACGTGCCCGAGGTACTCGATTTCCTGCTGCGTGAACGAACACTTGGAGGCCTTGGCGTAGAGCCGGTGCACCCGTAGCAGGTCCAGGACCGTGCGCAAATGTTCTTTGTGTTCCTGTAAATCGATACTGAAAACCAGGATTTCATCTAGGAAGATAATGATGAACTTGCGGACATGGCAACCAAAAATTGAGTTCATGAGGCACTGGAAAGTTGTCGGTGCGTTGCAGAGGCCGAACGGCACCACTCTGAAGTGGTAGTGGCCGTGGTGTGTTTTGAAAGTCGTATTTTCTTTGTCCTCTTCTCGCATGCGTATCTGATGGTAGCCCGCTCGCAAGTTGATCTTGGAGAAGTAAGCTGCTCCGCCCAGTTCATCGAGCAGCTCATCCACTACTGGCAATGAGAACTTGTTCTTGATAGTGGATGTGTTTAATCGTCTGAAATCCACGCAGAAGCGCCACGAGCCGTCCTTCTTCTTGACTAACAACACCGGTGCTGCATATGGACTCAGGCTGTGGGCAATGACACCCGATTGCAGCATCTCCTGAACCTGCTATTCGATCTCATCTTTCTGTGCTGGCGAGTAGCGGTAGGGCCTGGTGTTGATAAGTGTTGTTCCCGGCTCCAGATTGATTGCGTGGTCGTACTGTCGTTTGGGAGGCAACACCTTAGGTTCAGCGAACACGTCTGCATATTCAGACAAAAGTTTCTGAATTCTGGGAGGTGGAGGTGGAGGTTCAGGTTTGTCAGTCCATTCAACTGTGACCAGTGCTGCGGTCCAGATGTCGTTAGCTATCTCCATGCGATGCAATTCGTAAGCAACAAGTTCGGCGATGGGGGGTAGATCTGAAGTTCTTACGCCTTGTAAGTGCATTTGTTTGCTCTCTGTTTCAAACGTGATCGTTTTCTCCTGCCATTGACAGTTCATGGGGCTGTGAGCTGCCAGCCAGTCGATTCCCAGAACTCCAACGTAGGCGCTAAGTGGCAGCACACGGAGATCGGTGTGGAAGGTGTGACCAGGCACTTGCCATTCCAAACCTCTCACCATTTGATTGCACTACAGTCTCTGCCCGTTGGCGATGCAAACTGAGACTGGTGGTAGTTTCTCTGTCTGAACGTCCAGTCATGCGAGAAATATTTCACTGATGAAACTGTGTGTACTTCCTGAATCCACCAATAGAAGCATGATCTGATCGCCCACCTGTGCTCGCAGGCGAATTGTGGAGGGTGTTTCCTCGCCTGACAGCGCCTGTTGCGAGAGGGAGCAGCACTCTGGCTCTTGATCTGCAGGTGCATCTAGTAATTGCAGAGCGTGTACGGTGTCGTCAGACAAGATCTCTCCGAAGTAGCCAACCTCGATCATCAGAATCTGGCCTGTGCGTTTGCACTGATGCTCCCTCGAGTATTTATCCCCGCAGCGAAAACAGAGACCGTTCGCTCTGTGGAACTCTCTCAGTTGTCGTTCCCGTGCATACTCGTCGGCCCCTTGCCGTGGTGCGGCTGCAGCGCGAGCTGGAGCAGTAGCTGCTGGCGGTGCAAGTGGTGGTGGGCGTCCTACTGGTGTGACGTGCGGGCGCGGGGTGCGCTGTTTCTCCAGTTCTTCCTCCTGAATGCGAGCGAACACCGCAGCGCGAGTGATGCTGGTTGGTGCTTGCAACCGCACTCCCAGGCGCAGCTCGTCCTTGAGACCGATCAGGAACTGAGATATGAAGAATTTGGAGCTCATAGTTGAGTCCAGGGCCAGCAAATGGTACATCGCTGTCTCAAATTGCTGGCGATATTCCTGAACACTGCTAGTCTGACGTAACTGATGAAAGTGGTGCATCTGAACCTCGAACTCTTCTGGACCAAATTCCTCCTACACAAGAGCCCTAAATGCTTGCCACGAGACCCCTGGGTGCGTCTATCGATAGGCCTGGAGCCACATCGCGGCCAGGCCGTCCATGTACAACATCGCGGTGGTGACCCAGCTGTGTTGTGGCACCCGGTACAACTCGAAGAAGGTGGTGCAGCAGTCTAGCCAGATGCGTGGGGTGTCGCCGTCAAACCATGGAAATCGTGCTTGGGCGGCTTGATGTAGTGGTCGCCGTGGCGATCTGGCTCCAAGGGCGACGGTGACCGTGCGGGTAGCAGCGGTGGTCCATGGTTGACGAGGCGGGCGAACGGAAGCTGGGCCGCGCCATCCGTGTAGAGGGGCGGCGGCGGAGGACGAGTTGGTGGTGGCGGAGGTGGTGGACGGAGCGCGGAGGAGTCCCTCGTGTTCGTGATGCCCGATAGAGATGCGCCTCCGGAGACGGTCGCCGCCGGGTCGATTGTGGGTGCCGCCTTGCACGCCTCATCCACATCAGCTTGCGTGAGGTCGATTTGCTTGGAGAGGTGCTTGATCTCAGTGGAGACCTGGTTGTTTTAGGCGATCTGCGCCTGGTGACGCTCGTCGGCGGTCTTCTGGCTTGCATCGAGGCGGTGGATGACGAACTCGAGCAAGCTCTGCAACTTGTCCGTGGTCTCCGACATGGCGTCGAGCACGCGGCGGGTCTGGGCCGAGGGCTTGGATGGTGGTGCTGTGATTTCGTGCTAGATCAGATCGAACCCCGGGCAGGATTTTGTGCGAGCTCGCCGGAGCGACGCGCACCTAACCCGGTGGATGTTACCGATCGATCTCGAGCAAACAGCGGTCGGGGAGAAAATTTTTGGGCTATGATACCAGATTGTCACATCCTGATAGTGGATCTGATAGCAAGAGGAAGGAAGATCAGGGTGAGAGGGGGAGAACGAGAGTAGGTGAGGGAAGCGTGAGGGGAGGAGTCGACAGCAAGGAATGATTCAATTTGTTCTCGATACCCTCATCGTCCCAACACAGGCATACAAGTAAGCAGTGCCAGCTGGCCACACACGCACGCCTACTCCTGATCCCTGGCCCGGCTCGGTCCGCTGACCAGGTCATGCCGTTGCGGGTTCAGACTCTGAACATGTACTCTTCAGTCCGCTGCTGATCGATCAGCAGGCGTGACACGTGCGGGTGCGGCGTGCGCAGCGGCAACAACCAGCGGCGGCCGAGGCGACTCAAGCGAGGGCGAGCAGGCCGACGAACCGACAAGAGGAAGGAAAAGGAGCAGCCGTGAGTGGCATCTGGCGTGAGTCACACACGTGACGCTTCGCTAATCGTAATCAATCGCTACTCGCTAGCTATCTGATGGGCCTAGCCCATCTTGTTTCTTTTCTTTTGTATTTGTTACCTATATTTTGCTGGGCTATAGTATATATATGTACTACATCACGAGCCCCTCCCCCGCCTGGGCCCTAGGCCGTCGCCCCAGCGGCCATACGCCAGGGCCGGCTCTGGATCCATGTCGTCCCCGTACGGGCTTTCCCTGGAGTTTGAAGATGGACATGTGGGATGAGAACGCGAGGTTCGTTAGTTACATCGATCATAGTCCTGACTTCTTCGTTCACACTAAACTAAACGGATCATTTAAGTAGCAGTCAGATCTGTTGATATCCTTGTTAGCTCGCCACACCACACTCTCAGAGCATTACTAGTAGAACCCTCAAACCCTCAAACCCTCACTAGCGTTTTAAGAGTCCAAAAATGATCTTTTTGTGCATTTTTACGGGTTGAAAAATAGGTGCAAAGATTAGAACCCTCATACCCAACCCTTATAACGGAATATTCCCCACGAACGACGTTGTCGTTGCGCGCGGGACGTCGACGGGGCGGCCGCCGGCGATGGGGGCTACTAGCAGCGGCGGTCGCGGGCGTGGGCGCAGGAGTTGGAATGATTTTTCCCTCCCGCGCGAGGATAACCGCCAAATGAGGGTTGGGGTAGGTTTTGCTCCCCAACCTTTACTTTTGAGGATTGGGAGAGGGTTTGAGGGTTGGACCTTTAAAAAAATTGAGGGTTTGAGGGTTAAGGGGTTCTAGTCTATGGCTTTTTTTCGACGAAAACTGTAAAAATGCAGTTATTTTTAGGGGTTTGAGGGTTTGAGGGCTCTATTAGTAATGCTCTCACAAGCACAGCATAGCCGCTCCAAACTCGCGATGGCCAGTCTCTATTGGAGAAAACGCATGAGCATGACCAGTCCTCTGGTCGTTGCTTGGCACTCCATCCATGACGAGTGTAGCCACAGCGA
Source organism: Triticum dicoccoides (assembly GCF_002162155.2). NCBI lineage: Eukaryota > Viridiplantae > Streptophyta > Magnoliopsida > Poales > Poaceae > Triticum > Triticum dicoccoides. Next base: position 508,775,482 of record NC_041380.1, read on the forward strand.
ATGCGAGTCGCCGGCCTCTTAATAACAACTGCAAGCGCACCACCAATCGGCATCCCCGCCCTCGCTTGAGCCGATGTCGATCGTGTCGATAGCATCGGGAGGCGCACGCTCTATCACAGAGTAGAGGATTGCTTGCCAACCAAGAGAGCGATGTAAAGCGGGGCCGAAGACTTTGGGTGGGTTCGATCGGGAGCATGCAGCTGCGGCGCCACCCAGCTTCGCTCCGGGTGTCTTGCTGGTAGGACGCTGCCCCCTGCGCTGGACCATGTACGCACGTCCTGCCCGAATGATGCTACGCAGTGCCTGCGCGCTATGCGGTCGGCTCCAGCGGCCGGCAAATTTGGAAAGTCCTCCCCCCACCCCGTGTCGGTCCCCCCCGCTTTGCCAGAAAAGGATGTTCTCATCCCCCTCGCTTGCCCACGTCTCCCCCGCACGTAGAAAAGCACCCCACGTGATCTCCACGCCCCTCCCCCTGCGTGCCCATCCCCCCACGTGATCTCCCACCTACCCTGGGGGAACCCTAAGCCTTGGCAATTCTCTTCTTCCCCTAGCAGCAATTCTCTTCTTCCCCTAGCAGCAATTCTCTTCTTCCCCCCAGCCGCCGCCGCCCACCATGTCCTAGCAGGTGGAGATCTTCTCCCTCCCACAACAAAACAAACAGAGTGAAGGAAAACACATGGTGAGCAGAGAACAGCCTTGCCTGCAACTCTTTTGTGCTGATCAGGCAACAACCTGAAGAAAACGTGGGCAAAATAATCTCCAAAGACTGGGCAAAATCTCCCCAAGTAAACTACCAGCAAAAAGGTACCAAGGCCATTCCCAATTTTGACCATGAGATCCTTTGCAATTGTGCTAGAACTAGTAGTACCCAGATGTCCTACTCTTGTACTCCAGTGTTGGAGATTTCCCTTCTGTACATCAGTGTTGCAAGCCTGAATTATGGGCCCCCAAATCTGATCATTTTCTCTTGTCTCCTGTACATCCGTGATGCTAGGCGAAAGTTGCTTGCTCTTGAATTTTCATGGGTTGTTTCTTTCCCTGTAGTTATGCATACTGCTTCTGCAAAAAATAAAACAAAAAAGACAGATTAATTGTAGAATCTTGCCTGTTTTATAGTATGAAAAAATGATGTTGATCAGGATATGATAAAAAAAGATAAAAAAGTGGAAAACAAACTATTATAAGTTGCTTGCAAAAAGGTTCGGTATCTTGTGAAACAGGGTAGAAACTGGGTGAAAAATAATCAGTTGGTGGAGAATTTATAGTTGCTTAAAAACACACAAAAGAAAAAAGTTCAGTAAAAAAATGTTCCCTACTCATTTTAGTATATGTATTGATTCCTTTCCCCCCCCCTTATTTTGTCTTCTGAAAATGTGCAGATGGCCGGCCTTGATCTCAATGAGCTCCCCGACGACTTTGTTTACTGCGATGATGATCCCATGTTCTGCACACAAGCCCAACCTGAAAAAATCCCTATTTCGATCGAGGGGGTGGGCGAGTCGCCAGATTTGTGTTCTGCTCCTGTCCAAGATGTCGTAGGTGTGGGGTTTCGTGTTGCAGCTACTGTTGTGTCTGATGCGACGGCAACTACTGAAACTATCGCGCCCGCCCCTGCCATATTCAGCCCGGCTGCAACTATGCCTAGCAATGGTGGGCAAGGTCGTATGGGTAGTGCTGCCTTGTTAGGTTTTGATGAGAACGAGGTGCGATCTAGCCCAGAGGAACCTTATGTCGGCATGGAGTTTGACACAGTTGAAGGTGCTAAGGCACACTACAAAGCTTACTCCCGCAGAGTTGGGTTCTCGATGAAAGCCAACACTTCCAGAAGGTCTTCGTACACTAATGTCCTTGAAAAACAGACTTTTTGTTGCAACAAGTCAGGCAAGCCTAAAATCAATGATGATGCCCCCATACCCGTGTTTGAGAGACTAAGCTCAGATTCTGATGGCTGTGGCGATGGTCAAGATGTTGGGAGTAAGAAAGCAGGGTGTAGCTCTTATAAATCTCCAAGGAGCTTGTTAAGAAGAGGAGGAGAGAGTTTATCAAACAGACCGGCTGTCGAGCAAAAATGACAGTCAAGCTGACTAATAACAAATGGGTGGTCACAGGTGTTGTTGCAGACCACAATCACAAACTGATTGACAAGCCATCTCTCACTAAATACCTCCGCTCTCACCAAGGCATCCCGCCGGAAGAGGTTGAGTTCCTGGAAATATTGCATAGGTGCAACATGGACACAGGTCGCATGATGACTGTTATGTCTGAATTCTATGGCCAAGCTGCAATTGTTCCGTACACGACGAAAACGATAAGCAACATGAGAACTAGCCTTCGCAGTGCTGAGGCAAATGAAGGTGACTTGGCTAAGACAGTTGCCTACTTCGAGCAAAAGCAGGAAGAAGACCCAGGATTCTTCTTCAAAATCAAAAGAGATGGGATAGGCAGAGCTGAGAATTTGTTTTGGGTTGATGGGAGGGCTCGAGAGGCCTACGTAAAAGCTTACAATGATTGTATCTCTTTTGACACGACCTACTTGACGAATATGTATAACATGCCCTTTGCTCCATTTATTGGCATGAACTCATTGAGGTGATAGACTTGAGCATGACTGTTGAGGAGTTTGTGGTGAGGTGGAATGCTATGGTTGAGAAGTATGGTATTGCTGGCGATAAACGCTTTGATGATCTCTATGCAATCAAGCATCTTTGGGTCCCCTGCTACTTTAGGAACTGTTTCTTCCCATTCCTGCAGTCGACTCAGCGCAGTGAAGGCTTCAATGCTGTCCTAAAAAGGTACGTTAACCCGCAAAATTATGTGCTCAACTTTGTGAAGCAATATGAGAAGATAAATGACAAGATCTTGGTGAAAGAAGGGGGTAATGATTACCAAACAGATGAGCTTGAGCCAAGGCTTTGGTCCCTGTTCCCAATTGAGAAGCAAGCCTTGCGAGTTTACACAAGGGATATATACTACAGGTTCCAACATGAGTTTTCTTTGATTGGCATGTATAATGTTAGGCCTCAAGGCGGCAACATGTACCTGCTTGAGCCTAATAGAATTTATGCAGGGATTTATGGGTGTAGATTGTACATGGTAACAGCGCAGGTTGATCAGCAAGACTACGGTTGTGAGTGTTGCAAGTTTTACAGGGATGGGTTGCTTTGCGTCCACATCTTGAAAGTGTTCACCCACCTTGGTGTTGATGAGATCCCTGAGCGTTACATACTGCCTAGATGGACTCAGAACGCTATCCTTACTGATATGCCCCCTGACACACAAATCCCTGATGCCATGCCTAAAGAGTCTCTGCAGCAAATAAGGCATGTTTCCCTGAATACTATGTTTGGCAAAATCTCTAAATTGGGCAGTATGTCCGATGCAGGAGCAGCTTTGTGCAGGTCCTATGGGCGCGCGTTGGAGACTGAACTGAACCAACTTTATAAATCAAGGAGGAAGAAGAAGCCAGCGGCGCCAGCCCAGTCACCAGCCCAATCTGCCCCCACAGAAGCTTCTGTTGGAGAGCCTAAAGCAAATCCTTTGCATAACCCCCCAAAATCATCTACTAAAGGACGCAAGAGAGACAAGAGGTACTATTCGGGCATTGAGTTGCATCCGAAGAAGAAGACAAAATGTGCATACTCCAAAGAGTTAGGGCACAATTGTGCCACTTGCACGCCTGGTCTAAACCGAAGTGCTTGATGCACCCAGCAGCGAAAAAAGTTGATTTGGAATATGTTTTATTTGTGTGGGAAAAGACCATGTAATTTATGTTTTGTGCTATTGTGTGCAGAAGTGGTTGGTGTTATGCCATTGAAAAACTGATAACTAAGATTTTTGTACCTCCTTGATGTTGAGCATCTTTGCCCAATTGACGTCGTTGTGGTCGTTGTCCACCATTTTTGCTATTAGTATCATCCTCATGTTGCCTATGTCTTTTGGCCATACTCCAGGACATGGGCGCCGTCCCAGTTGTCGGTGTTGTATAGCATATATATGCTGCAATCATGCCTGCTTTTTGGGGGAGCGGGGAAGGAAAACATGATGGTTTTCGTTAGTGTGTCCCGGAAAAATACGAAACGATATTACTATTTACTAAAGAAGAAAATGCAGTACACAAACAAAAATCCCAAAATAGGAAAACAAAATGTATTGTAGGAAAAAAGAAATATGGAGGTAGGCGACATTGGAATGGCGGTCGTTGGTTTTTTAGGCGACTTGGTTCGCCCGGTGAGGCGACGCTAGGCCGCCGAGGTGGCGCGAGGTTCACCGCGCCTCCCCCACGTTAGGCGACTTTGGGGAGGCGGTCGATGGTTTTTAGGCGACTTGGGTCTATCGGTGAGGCGACACTAGGCCGCCACGGTAGGTGAGGTGCACCGCTCCTCCCCCGCGTTGGGCGACTTTGGGGAGGGCGGTCGATGGTTTTTAGGCAACTTGGATCTATCGGTGAGGCGACACTAGGCCGCCGAGGTGGCGCGAGGTGCACCGCGCCTCCCCCGCGTTAGGCGACTTTGGGGAGGCGG